>NW_011888834.1:5254257-5257588 GCF_000151845.1 Pteropus vampyrus | reverse complement strand
CCATTCATATACTCTAACACTCTCCCACCAAAGGGTAAGCTCTTAAGAGCAAAGAGAGATATTCTGTCTTATTCATTCTTATATCCTCAACTCTAAAGCACTAAAAGGCTCAGAGTAAGTGCTCAATAAACATTAGTATGAATGAATGAATGTCTGGCAGCATTAAGTTTCCTTCCAATGACTTATGGATGGGAAAGCAGACTTCCTGCATCTCTAGAAATTGTTTGTTTGTAAATTTGGGTCTTTGGTATCTAGAGGGATACTAGTAATATGCCTTGTATCAGGACCTTTCCATTTAGGAGATCCTGACAGTTTTTTTCAGGAAGCCACTACAGTCTTCCTTGCCTTGAATCCAATTGGCTAGCTAAAAGATCTCATCTGTGGCAACAGTGAGCATTAGAACTGTCCAGAAATTTCAAAGGAGGCAACATTCCTCCCAACCTAACAAGACCTGCCTCATTTTATATTAATCTGGTTGCTGCCTAGATTGGAATGGAGTCTTGCAGCATTCATTAAACTTGTCTATTTTAGACTGCCAGTGAGCCTTAGCTCCTGACTCCATCTTACTCATTGAGATTTGCTTGCATCAATTGTTTCTTTTCTTCATTCTCTTGTATATATTGCTGTTTCCCTCAGGAATGAAATGCTCCTATGCAAGATCAGTTTTCCCTGTTTCTTAGCTTCTGTTAGTAAAAACCTGCTCTTCTTTCTTGCAAAATAAGGCACTCTACATGCTCCGCAGCCAGGAGAGAATTGCTTCCAACACTTGTATTTGTCTGGCTTGCAATTTTCTGCAGAGCCTCCTTTACTCCTTGATAATCATATAATTGAAGTTCCTGGAGACCTGCCCTAATTTTTTCTCCCTGAGGTAGACATGCAATCTTTAGGACTTTGATGACATACTATAGAGAAACTCCAAAAATATTCTGTCACTGAAGATTTTCTATCTTGAAAAGTAAAATCTCAACCACAATTAAAGGTCATCTATTTCTGGTTTTGAAGGCAGAAGAGGGAAAAATCTTAGAAGACTGAAACATGTTCACCCTATCTGGGCACGTCACAATAAGAGGAATATGTTTGGGTTGGCACTAGGAAACTTGGCCCAAAATATTAAGCTGTTATTCCTTTTGCATTATTGTGTGCCCATCTCCAAAATGCCAAAGTTTGCAGTACGTTGTTGAGCCCACTCTATGATTTCTCTATCTTATCTCACTGGGAGCTTCTCACCCAGGTGTTTAAAAATGTCAGTCTTTGAAATTTCCACAGTGTTCTCCATTCCAGAGAGACAGCACTTAGCTGGGGAATCGATTGGAACCTTTGAACAAGAAGGTCAGGTTGTGGGGGAGTGGAGCGCCCCAACAGGGACGCTAATGAGAAAAAGAGTGTTTGGACAGTTTATTTTGAGCCATTGGCTGACTTTATTCTCACATTGTGAAAAAATTGGTAGGGAAAAGAGCTTACAGCTTGATAACTTGGGCTGTCAACCCTTCCAAAATACACTTATCTTTTCAGATGTTTGCTGAGCCCTGGCATGAAAACACGCTGTGACAGGCAAGTCACAATACCGAAACAAAGCATTTCCCCCTCAGATGGATTCTAACAGAAAGTTGCCCTTGCTCTGAAGTCTTGGAGGTGGAGGCTCTTGGGAGTAAGTGGCAAAAAGGAATTAAGCTGGAGGTCCTTTTAATTACTTAAGGTCAGATAGGGATGTAATTTTTTTAATTTCTATTTTTTACCCCTAGTAGTTAAAAATAAGACTCCTAATCTTTCTTCCAAAAATCTTCTGGCCAACTCAGTGATCCCCATTAATTATTTCTATATTAAGTACTTTCATTTGTCTCTTGGTTTTTGAATAAGACAAATCTTTTCTGTCTTAGAGACTAGTGTATTTTTCGTCAGGGCATGCTGTAACTGATATACTCTATGTCTGTAGTAAATAGGACTGGTAGAAAGGGTTCCATTTGTTCACTTTCGGAACTTGTAGAAAAAAGTTGACATCATGCCTTTTTTTTTTTAAATTATTTTTTGTGCACTATAAAAAAAGAAATTTCTTTGAGCCACCAATACACTCTTTCTTCCCACTCTTTCTTCTTCCTCTTGTCCTCTAAGCAAATATTTGGTCTCAGGACATGGAATAGATGTTTTCTTCATAATATCAAATTGTCTGCCTTAAAATAAAATTAGCTCAAAACATGGAAAAGAAGAGATTGGGTCAGAAATTTAACATAAAATAATAGAAATAGAGAGCATATACTGAATACATATATGTGCTAGGCCTAGTGCTCAGTTCTTTATCTACAATATATTTTCCATCCTCATGACAATTTTATAACATATCATTATCCCCATTTTACAGATGAAGAACTAAAGGCTCATAGGTATTAGATAATTTACTCAAAGTCACACAACTAAAAAGTAATATAACCTGATTTTAAACTTGGAGTTGTCTGATTTTAGAATTCTATTTCATATTCAGCATATAACACTTCCTCTCAGTATGGAATTACCTTATTAAATGAGCAGAAATAAGTGTTATGTTCCATTAGTAAGTTTCAGGAAGTCATTCAAGCAAGCAGAGTATTTATTTAACAGCTACAGATTTTTTGACCATCATTATATGTGACGTGTATTGTATTGCATTAAAATCTAAGTGGAATATAAATTATAAAGTTTCTAAGATTTGAGATCACTTAGAGCATTGAGAAGAATGAGTAGAATGAGGACCAAATGTGGTGCCAGATTATGCTGTCAGAGACCTGGGACTAGAACTGACTAGATGTGCAATGTTCAAAAAGCCACACATTTCCAGTGCATGTACTTTCTCCACACCACAAAGCAATTAACTGAATTCGGACACCACCTGGAGATAGCACCAGATGCCACAGGTTAAAGACTCAGTACTACAAGACTGCCTCACCCCCATCCTTCTCCAGACTCCAACTGCAAGTCTAGGTTATCACCTGCACTTCTGAACTACCAGCTACAGATCGAAGGTTCCTGTGACACCCTCCTTGGGTTAGACTAATCTGCTAGAGTGGCTCTCAGAACTCAAGAGAAACATACCCTTTACTAGATTACAGGTTTATTATAAAAGGGCATAACTCAGGCACAGTGGCTGGAAGAAGCGCATAGGGAAAGGTGTGAGGAAGGGACGCAAAGCTTCCCTGCTCTCTGAGCACACCACTCTCCCAGCACCTCTGACCCGGAAGCTCTCTAAAACCCTTACTTTTGTCGTTTTCTGGAGGCTTTTTGCATAGGCGTGATTGATTATATTATTGGCCATTGGCGAGTGAGCTCAATCTCCAGCCCCTCTCCTCTCCCCAGAGGAAAA
>NW_011888834.1:5247135-5250917 GCF_000151845.1 Pteropus vampyrus | reverse complement strand
GATCACCACACAGCTAGATTAGAGAAATTAGATAAAACTACTAATCTATTCATTCAAACTATCCAGTTTACTGAGCAGGTGGCTGGAGTCCAAAGAAGTTTGGAGATGGATTCCAAATCAGCTGAGATCTCCTGAGCACATATGGGTTATAGGCATGGGCTTTGGAACCAAATAGATCTGAGACTGAGTTTAGGCTCCAGCCCTCTCCAGCTGTATGGCTTTGGGAAAGTTTCCTAACTTCTCAGCACCAGTGTCCTAATTCATAAAGAGGGAGTGAAAATGGTACTTATCACCAGGAGCATGCTCATAAATGTTTAACAACCTGCTCCCTGGAGGAAAAAAAGTACTGGATTGTTGCATTTGCTGATTGCCCTTAAGTAAATAGACCCACTATGGCTAATTTCAAGCTACCAGTGTCACGTTACTGAACATGGACCTGGAAGAGATGCAGACATAAATTGGTACAAGCTGGCTCCAACACATGCCTGCCTATTACAGAGGATGCTGGGAGGAATGAATAAATACTGCTGGTAACGTCCTTAGAGTAGTGTCTGGCAAATAGCGGGTGCTCGATAACGTTTGAAGATACCTCCTGGGGCTCCCGACTTCTAGGAGAGTGCCCTTTTCATAGTATCAGGCTGCTTTCTATGAGGCTGCACGTGATCTTATGAATCATGTGTGCAGTGGGACTGGGGCAGGACTGATGGATGCAAGCGCAGTGATGCTTGTCACTAGATGCTGCCAGCACTTAATGTACTCCTATTGTTTGGAATCAGAGGTAAAATTATTTATCAAAGTCAGGCTGCCTGAGAGTTTTCTCCCCACTTGAATAGCATCACTCTTTTCTTCATCTCCTATACAATAAGGCCAACCTCTGGCTTTACCCACTTCTCGAAGGGTCTTAATTGTTTTTGGCAAGGAACACCTGCTCCTTTTCAAACAATCTTTCAGGTTTTTGCAGCCATTGCCTCCTACTGCTTGGCGGACAGCCCGAGTGTGCGTGTGTTTCTAGTAGGCCTGTATTTGCAGTCATATGGCACTTCTCTGTTAGTCAAGGGGCCATTTCGTCTAGTATCTCACAGACTATGATACAGAACCTTTTCTAAATATCTACTCTAGTTAAGACTACCTCCTCTGGTTTCTTGTTCTCTAAATCATGCTATATTTATACAAATTAAAATGCATTTAAGACTTAGTAAAGATCATAAAGCAAAATAGTTTGTCTGTCTGCTTCTATACTTTGATTTTCCCCCTATGTCCTTTTAAAATACTCGTCCTTTTCGCATAAGATGCTCAAAGCCTTAATGTAGACTTTCCACTCTCACTCCTGCTGGGTCTTCTTCTCATTATTTCTAAGTGTCTATCTGTTAAGTAATAAAGGATATTTCAAAGTTAATCAAATAAAATGATTTTTGCTGATTTCAGCTCCCAATATGTAATTCCTTCTATGTCAAGCAATTTAGATTATTGGAAATATAAATATATGTACCTCCAAAATAAACCAAGAAATAATACCAATAGACAATCACAAACATTGTGGCAGAGCTATACGGGATGGGAGGTATGTATCCCCAGGTGGAGGACAGAGACTTTGGGGTGCAGGTCACCTTAAAATAATGCAATGTATGCACGTAATAGTGTGACAAGAGAAAATTTTTTCTAACTCTAGTGGAGGATAACAACACAATCCAGATAATGATTTTTAAAAAATCTCTCTTAAACTTTTAAATTAAAAATGATCACCTCTTTAGCTCCCTTGATATGTAGGACTTAATGTACTATGGCTCGTAAGGGCCATCTATTGATTTTAAAAAGGACTGTTTTTATTGGGGCAATTTCTCAGAAACTGAGTATAATAAGATTCTGTGTCATATTTTTCTGAACAAAACAGAGTTACTAGAATGGGCCAACAAATGCCAAGTGGGTAGTGATTCCTATCAGTTTGAGAGAGTTAGCTGACAGAGGTATTTCATGCACATGCTTATCTTTTATGGAGGTCTATAACCTTCCCAGTAGTTGAAACTTTATACTTCACATATAAAGATCTGTTAGTGTCTCTAGTTTCTTTGGACACTTTATGTCTCTAGATCCACATATTTTAAAGGGATTACCTGGATTTTAGATATATTACATCTTCGTACCTTACTTTGTCTGTTCAGTGTCTCTCACGTGACTCAGAGGAGAGAAGCCATTTACATTTGCACACTTAGTGATGGCTCTGCTAAATCTGTTTTATTAGGGGTATTTCCGATTGTAGATTTCTCACACGGACACATTCACTTGCTGAACCAATCTATCAACCAAGGATATTGATTGAGCACCTCTGTTTACAAGGCAGCAGGCCAGGGTTGGTTCCAAAAACAATAATGCATTATGTATCTATCACAGGCTTTTCTGGCAAAGGAAAGCTCTCAGCACACAATGTTATTCTCTCTGAGAAGGATTAATGGAAAATAGATTCCATTCCATCTTTGCATTTATTCACACAAACCCGAAAAAAAATCATGACTTGCTCAAGGTCACGCAGAAAGTGAGAGTGAAAAACTGGCATCTGATGTCATAATTGAAGAGGTAAATGAACTGGTGACAGAGGACGTTCAAGGTGTGGGCCAATGTAGTGCTAGGATTGTTTTTCTGCATATTCTTGAGATATGGTTTCAGCAAAAACAATTTGCACAGGAGGTAATCTGATTATTGACACTATCAATCTTCAGAACGCAAGGTCAGCATTGACTTTGCACTTGGCCTTTCTCAACAGCTGGGCACGGTAAGCATATCGCAGGCAAATTTGAACTGTTCCCCACATTCAATTTGTGCTTACTTACATGGGTTCTGCAGATACAACAAGCTGCTGTCTCCAAACCTCTCAAGCATATCATAATTTTCCCCTCTCAGAGTTGAGATCTTCTGATTAGGACTTGACAAGAAGAAGGCTTTGACCTTTGATGGACTGAAGGGAAAATGTGTGTTTGCATTTATTTTTAAAATGCTGAAGTAGAGGCTGAATTGACAGCAACCACTGACCTTGAGAAAGTATTGGGTTCTCATTATCCTAAAGAGGAGATCTTAAATCATTAAAAAAAAGCAAAACAAAACAACAACAAAAAAACAAACCCAAAAAACTAAACCAAACATTGAAGTCATAACTCATCAACATCAATTTAATTATTTAGTTTGAATAGCAATAAATGCCACTTGCCTTGGTTAAGTGGGAGAGGCATGTGTGGTGAGATGGGGAGAGGTAGCATTCTCAGACATCTCATTAGCAAAAGCCCCCACAGACATGTCCCCACCAG
Organism: Pteropus vampyrus; assembly: GCF_000151845.1. Classification (NCBI taxonomy): domain Eukaryota; kingdom Metazoa; phylum Chordata; class Mammalia; order Chiroptera; family Pteropodidae; genus Pteropus; species Pteropus vampyrus. Next base: position 5,247,621 of record NW_011888834.1, on the reverse strand, counting down.
AGCCAATGCTGTGTATAATGTGACGGGAAAATAGGAGTGGAAGCAGGTAATAGTGCCTGTTCGGGAAAGCAGGGTGCCAGAGGAAATCCAGAAAAGAGAAAATATGATGTGAGGCTGCATGGATATGTAGGGATTCATCTAATAGTGAAATTGGGGGGTAACATTCTGCTCAGAGAACACAGCGGGAGCCAACATTTAGAACGTAATAGTGCCTGGCGGTGTGGAAACGGGTGAGCCGTCTAACTTTTCCAAAAGTAAAGGGCTCATGGGCTTAGATTGACTCAAATTTAGAAAATTTTAACCAGATTACAAAGAGTTTTCCATCTGTGTTAGGAGTTTGGAAGTTGTTTCTTAGGAAATGGGCTCTTAAGTGGAAACTTAACAGGATCATGTGAGCATTCAGAAAAATTCTGACACCACTGTGGAAAATAAATGATTGGAGATGAAATTGGGAGAGTGGAGATAAGAAGTTAAGTTTTTTAAAAA
>NW_011888834.1:5244399-5246265 GCF_000151845.1 Pteropus vampyrus | reverse complement strand
AATAGGAGTGGAAGCAGGTAATAGTGCCTGTTCGGGAAAGCAGGGTGCCAGAGGAAATCCAGAAAAGAGAAAATATGATGTGAGGCTGCATGGATATGTAGGGATTCATCTAATAGTGAAATTGGGGGATAACATTCTGCTCAGAGAACACAGCGGGAGCCAACATTTAGAACGTAATAGTGCCTGGCGTTGTGGAAACGGGTGAACCGTCTAACTTTTCCAAAAGTAAAGGGCTCATGGGCTTAGATTGACTCAAATTTAGAAAATTTTAACCAGATTACCAAGAGTTTTCCATCTGTGTTAGGAGTTTGGAAGTTGTTTCTTAGGAAATGGACTCTTAAGTGGAAACTTAACAGGATCATGTGAGCATTCAGAAAAATTCTGACACCACTGTGGAAAATAAATGATTGGAGATGAAATTGGGAGAGTGGAGATAAGAAGTTAAGTTTTTTAAAAATATATATTATTCAAATAGATGTCATACACACATAAGGCAAAAATTTAAACCATGCAGAAAGTATAAAGTAAACCACCTCTCCCAGTTAATCCCCAATCTTTTCTCCAAAGGCAACCACAATTGAGGTTGTTGTGTATATTTCCAGAAAAAATTTCATGCATCTCTCAGTGCACACACACAAAAATGCATCCTTTCTGTTCTTCTTCTTTTTTTTTTTTTTTTTCCATTTTTGTTTTTTGAACTTCAGGTGCTGCATTTTAGTTAATCACTTCCCTCAGTTTATAGCATGCCGTCATTATCACTGGTCTATATATTGGACCTTTTAGATTTTTCTCTTTCTGCTTTCATTTCCTACTCATGGCCACATGCTCCAAGGTTTGGGATACATGGCCTTGAATTTGTGTGCTCCCTTATAAAATATCTAGTGATCATTCTCATGTATCTTCAATTTACATGAAGGATACCTATCAGTTTATTTTTCCTGCAATAAACTATGTTTGCTGTATGTCCATCTAGTTTGTATCATTTAATGGTTGCAGAGAATTCCACAGAATGCATCTACCACATTTTATTCAGTGATGGGCACTTGAATCATCTCCAACTCTCCACTGCAATAAACAACACTGCAGAAAGTTTTCTCATTTCATTTTCTTTATATACTTTCTCTGGGATACGTACCCAAGGTTGGGATGTCTGATTGTATATATATTCAGTTTCAGGAGGATTGACAGAACGCTTTCCCAAATGTCTGCTCCAGTTTATTTCTTCCTCACGGTGTAGACAATTCCTGTCTAAACACTCCTGGCCAACGTTTGCTATATAATAGAGCTAAAAGGTTGTTCTATGCTGCATTTTTCTGATTGCTAGAGAATTTAAACATCGCTTCCCATATTTGTTAGACCAAGTTCTAAAAAAATTAAAGAGAAGCTAACTCACGTTTATTGAATTCCTAATGTGTGTGTTACATATTTAATGCTTATTATCAATTTGTGCTGAAGGGATTACTGTCATCCTCATTTTTAAGATTGCAGGCCAAGGTTTGGATGATGATGTCACTGGTCTAAGTTCACACAGTGCCCCCTTTTGTAGTCTGATCCGTCTGAACCCAAAGCTTATGATTAACACAGTCTACTGCACTTGGTATTAGGATGTTTATTGAATCGGATTAAATTGTTTTTTTTTTTTTTTCTTAGCAGAAGTAAGGGAATTATTTGGGGGAAACAAATACAGTTTCACAGTTCTGCAATTTCCTCTAAACAAAGCAGAAATTGTAGACCTGATTCCAAGGGTAGGCTGGCATGTCACTTGTGGTTTCTGAGTCATTAAAATTCATTCACAAACAGTCATTGTACTTGCTGTATGCATGGTATTGTGAAGAGACTGTGAAGCCTGGTGAAATAAATTAGAAA
>NW_011888834.1:5232421-5243876 GCF_000151845.1 Pteropus vampyrus | reverse complement strand
TATTATTATTCTCATTTAACAGATGAGAAAACTAAGGCTTAGGGAGGTTAAGGCACTTGATCGACTTTACCAAGAAACTTGGTGACACATCTAGCCTTTGAATTCAAGCTACCTAAATCTGAAACCCATGTTTCTAAACCCATCATTTTAGCATAAAATTTGGAAAAGAGGGAAATATTCGATTTTATTTCAAAGTTATGTTTATGAGGCATCTAGACCTTATAAATATAAAATCACACATGGAAAAAAAATAGTAAAAATAGACCTGAAAAATGGAAACAAGGGACATCACAAGGAGGAGCATACCCCTCCCCCCGCTTTTTTCTCTTAAGCTTTTAATAAATTGTTCTGGGTTGGTAGAGATGGCTTTTCTATTCCAGAGAGACCAAAGCAGGGGATTGGCTTTTAAAAAGTCTATTAGATTAATGGATTAAATATACTGCAGTCATAAATAGCTTTCCTCATTTCATTATTTACAAATACACAGGCTCTGCATTGCCAGCTCCACTACATGGGCTCTGTTGCCAGGAACTGGGCCAGGCCAGTAATGGCTTTGGGTGCCTCCAAACCAATCCATCTTAGGCACTGAGATGACATTTATTGGAAAGTTAAGCAAAACTTTGGCCCAATTGAAAAAACTGTCAAAGTAGAAAATGTTGCTTCAATATACGGCTACAAGGGAAACCGAGAACAAGTTAATATGATACACAAATTCATCCCGGGTGGGGCACCTACAGAATGGTGCAGTGAAGAAGAAATTAAAGAATTTCGCAGCACCATTGCTTAAGATCTTTAGAAGTAGAGGTCACCAGAATTTTTGTTAGGAGAACAGATGATGAGTCTGAGTCAAACGAAATGGAATTGTGAGGCTATAGTATATGATTCCATTGATTAAGTCAGTAAAAGCTGTGAATGGGAGAAAAAGAGCAAAACAGGTGAAGGGCAGAGGGATCGTAGCTGTAGTCAGCAAAGGGATGAAATTAATTGTAGTTGAAGCCTGTCCCCAAGACTCAAAGTATTTGAACGAGTGACATGTTTGCAAACCTCAATCTGTAGGTTGAATAAAGGTAATAAATAGAGAGCGATGCAGTCTTTTGGAAGTGATCCAGCTCCTGTTTTAATCAGCGAAGTATTTCCCTTAAACAAGAGTAGAGGAGAGAGGGAGCTGGCTTTCTTTCCCGTGTCTCAGCAGTTTCAAAATATCCTCAAGATGCTTCTGCTTCTTCCCTTATTTTATTCTCTTTTTCCTCTTCCTTGCAGAATTCTTTTTTTTTTTTTTTACTTTAAAACATATTTCCTTGCTTTGCTGATAAATTTACAGCCCTATATAGGCCCTCTTTATATCTGAGTCATCTAAATGGAGAGGATTCCTGAATACAATGCCTATTAAAGCACAATCCTGATTCATATGGAGAAGAGAAGAATCAAATCCCTCCCTTCCTTCCTCTCTCCTTCCCTCCCTCCCCCTTTCTTTCTTTCCTTTCTTCTTTCCTTCCTTCGTACCTTCTTCCCTTCCTTCCTCCCTCCCTTTCTTCCTCCCTTCCCTTCTCCTTTTTTCCTCTCTCTTTCTCTCCCTTCCTTTCTCTTTCCTTCCTGCCTTCCTCTGCACTAGGCATTGAGATCACAAAGCCATAGTTTCTACAGTAAAGAAGCTTATGTGCAGTAGGGAGAGAAAGACGCAAACCAAAATAAGGATCCATGTGCAAAGTGCTATAATTAGAGGAATGTACAAATTACGAGAGAGCACAGAGGAAAGAGTGACTATTTCTTCCTGACAGTAAAGTAACATTTAAACATAAGAAGGAATTAGTCATACAGATAAACGAAGAAGAAAGAACATAGTAATCAGGTACAAAACTGATTCCTCGGGGAAGACCAAGGAAGCAACTTTGAAGTTCAAACTTTCACATTTAGTTTGCATTTTGCATCTTACACAACAAAATGTATGAGGTGGTAGAGAGTAGCGGTGGAGAGTGAGGCCTTTGGGTCCAGTCAGCCTGGCTTCAGATCTCAACTCCACTCCCTACAGGAGTGATGTGGAAAAGTTATTGAACTTTTCTATGCCTTGGTTTCCTGATCCATAAAAGGAAATATAACAGTGGTAATTACTTCATAGGATTATGGCTGTCGAAGTTAATAGTAAATATATATGAAGTACTTAGAAGTGGTACCTGGTACATAGTAAGAATTATAAGAATTTTAATTCTTATAAGAATTTAATCAATAAATTCATTAGTGAGGTATATGCGATTCTGTCTTGATTAAATTTGATAACTTTTTTTACAGTTGGGCTACTTGCCAGAATGAGATATTATTCATAGCCATTAAATAGTGCCTAATATATCCGCCAAAGCCATCAAGTTGTTAAAATTAAGAAAGGATAGAATGCTAAAGAATTTGTACAGTCTTATAAAAAATAATAAAATTGATTCCATGAGTTATACTTGTTACAAAAGTGGCTCGGATTCAAGATATTACGTCTAAGAACCTTGACATACACGACCAAGATCGAAGAAGCCCATCTCTTCATCAAACATAGAATTTGCAATCCACCAACAACGATGTCTTGTCCTTGAGTTCAGAGAAGGTGGATCAAATATAAAGTGATTCTTCTGCAAACATGCTTTCAAGTATTGATTGTCTCTCCAATGAGTGAGAAATGTCCTTTCCTAGACATTTATCTTCTTATTTGGCTAAGCTCACCCAATTCCTTACCACTTTATTTTCCTAGCTTTGTTTACTTAGGTCGTGTTTACTTATATAGAAAGATTACATACTTTTGCACTCATTTTTTTAATACTATCATCTATATGAAACCAGAAAGTAACATTACTTTCAAAACACTTTATGCATATAATGTCTTTTGTTATTTACCACAAACTTATGAGACGGCAAATTTTATGACTTCTGTCTATCAGATGTTGAGAATTACATGGCCTACATGATTTCACTCTTTGGGTTCTTTTTTTTTCCCCAGGAAGTTTGAGCCAAATTTAACAGCTAACAAAATTATTTTTTTCATAGCTAATTAACTTATTGTTAGCGAAGATTCAGTATAGTGGAGTGATTAAGACATCTAAAGACTTTGAACTGTCTAGTGTTTAGTGTCTAGCAACATTTAATAAATGTTAGCTATTAATATGCAGCATTCAAAAATTAGAACTAGCTTATAATAAAATGAAATTATTAAAATGAAATATATTTAAAATGTTGAGTACAATGTATGACATATGAGGAATAAATGTTTTACATGACTTTTCTTATTGAATCTTCACAAAAAACCCAAAAGGTAGAGATTTTTATAATCCCTATTATAAAAATAAAGAAACTGATGGTTAGGACAGCTATAAAAATTGTCAAAAGTAAATAGCTGGTAAGTGGTAGAACTCCAATTTTAGAGCAGGCTGTGTAATTACATAGAGCTCATTCTTAGCCAATACATTATGCTGATTTTACAATAAAAATGGGTATGTTGGCGGCTAGAGTATTAACATTTTATTGGACACTGAATTTAGCCTAAATGGCCTGGCTAACCAAATTGAAGAGGGGAAATAAGCTGTGTCATATAATTCTTTGTTATTTTACTTTTTTGCTGTTGTTAATGGTATTTATACAGCATTATTTCCTTCTTCATTTTTTTCATTAGACCCATATAGAACTGTATTCCTTTTAAGATAAAACTGTCCATTTGTTTTATACGTGCAAACATTTTACTAAGAGTAACTAGCTTCAGTGTGGACTCATCAATGCGACGATTTATTTACTTACATTCTCTGTGAAGACTTCTTGGTTTTGACATTGCTCATGGAAGAACCATACAAAGACTTTCAACTGTAGAAGCTTCTCCGACTGCATGTTGAAAAACCTATCCGACGACTGTTGCACACACTGTCTTAATTAATTCACTTGCTTTAAATGTAAACTCAAACTGATTAGTCCTATTTCATGACAGACATGTTGCCCTCTGATATCCTCTACAGTCAGGCAAAAAGACTATAAGCCCCAGGAAACTGGCCTGCAGCACACAGAAACCTGTCTCAGAGTTTAGCCTTTAGTGTAATCCTTTCTTCGCCTTTAAGATGTTTTGTGAGCATTCACTTAATGCCACTCTTCAATTTGACACCAAAGGAAAATATTCTATGAATAAATAATAAGCATTTCTTTGGTGAACTATAACTAAAAACTTCTGTTCATCCAGAGGCACCATGACAACAGTGAAAAGGCAAGCCAAAGAATAGAAGACATTGACAGAACATGTATATCCAAAAAGTGACTCATATCCGTAATGTACTCATATCCATAATATATAAAGTATTCTTAAAACTTACGAAAGAAAATGAAAAGGCAACCCAGTAGAAACATGGGCAAGACTTGAACAGATACTTCATAGAGGAAGATACCAGATGAACAATAAGTATAATAAAAGCATAACAATGCTTAATCACATTAGTCACCAGGAAAGTAAAATTAAATCCACAAAGTGATTCTCTTATACATATACCCGAAAATAGCTAAAATGAAAAAGACAGAAAACAAGAGTTAGAGAGCATTGGGAGCGACCAGAATTATGATACACTGTTGAAAGGATTAAAAAAATATTGAATTCATTTAAGAAAACTGTAATAATCTACTAAAAGAGGATATACATATACCTCATGACACAGCAATTTTTCTCTTATGTATATATGCCACAGACATTGTACTAACACGCACAAAGAGAAACAGAAGGATTTTAATAAAATCACTATTCGTAATAGCCCCAAACTGGAAACAACCCCAAAATCTATCAAAAGTAAAATGTATAAATAAATTGTGGACTACTCATTTAATGGCATGTAGATAAATGAACCATGAAACAATAAATCCAGCAAATTGGATGATTCTCAGAAATGTAATGTTGAACAAAGAAGCCTATTACCAGAGAGAACACAGTCTATGATTTTATCTAAAGTTAGAAATCAGACAGAATTTAACAGTAATGGAAAACAGGACAGTATTTACCCTTAGGAAGGAGTTTTGACTAGGAAAAGATGCAAGGAGGGCTTCTCAGTTGCTGGGGATGGTCTATTTATTTCTACATGTCTACTTTGTGAAAATTAACTGGGCTGAATACTTATGATCTCTGTACATCAATGTATGTATGTTACACCTTAATAAAAAGTTTGCCTTAAAAATTCACGTATTTTAGAAAGATATCCAAGATTTTTTCAATATATTTCTAAAGATAAAAATTATTAAGGTCAGATTTTCTGAATATAGAATTAATTAATTAATCTGAATTAATGTCCACCTCTGTATTTGTTGTAGTGACTTTCAGAGTTAACCTTCAATTAGGAAGGAAAAATATAACTGCACAGATCTCAGACTTTTTATCTGCAATTATATTTTTATGTGACTAAGAATTTACATGTTCATACATACATGTAGAAATCCTCTTACACTCTGCATTTTATTAAGGAGTTCATAGTGATGTGGAGAAATTTCCAGAATCCATTCTATTTTTTTAACCTCATAAGTAATAATGGAGGTAATTCTTAATAGTGGCAATAACAGGAAAAGCCAGTTGCCTTTGGAGATAAGGTCTCATCTTAGGCCAAAGTAGGCAGTGAACAAGGAAGAGATTAGAGGGGACGGAGGACAGAGCCCCTGCCCTTCCCAGCAATGCTTATAGTTTTCCTTTGTTTTGGGGAGGCAGTGGACAACAGGGACTAATGGTCAGGCATTGTCATCAGAAACACCTGGGCTTGAATCTTCATACCACTTATTATTTGATGTGGATATTGGAGAAATCACTTTTCTTATGAGCCACAGTAAGATTATCAGGACACTGGAACTTATCTGATCTACTTCCTAGGTTTGTGGGGACAGTTAACTAAAATCATGTGTGCAAAGCACGAGGCACAGAGTAGGCACCATAGGCATTATACCTCCTAGGCCAGCATCTTCTGTCCTATATCTGTTATATGTCTTATATGAGCAAACATGGCTTCAAAGATTATCTTAACTAATATGGATTTTTAAAGAATATATTTTAAAGATAATTCTTTTCAATATAAGGTGATAAGCTGAACATGCAACTAAGGTTGATTAACTTATTATGCCATGTCTTTCATTGATAAATTAACAAATTAGAAAGATTCATTACTTTTATTTTTAGTTGAGACAATATGCTAATTATATCTATGCTTCATCCCTCCTTCCTCCTTCTCTCTGCTAATCCTCTGATATTTAGAATATACACTGTGTATCTAAAGCTAAGAAAGTTTCTTATATCTAATCTGAGTATCAGTATTTTGTTATGTAATTCTTGGTGATTATCACCACCAGTTTGTAGAAACCATAAAACGGAGACCATTGTTGAAAGTCAAGGACTGCATCATATATTCAAAAAACAAACAAACAAAACCCAACCCAGAACGAAATAGAGTGTGGACTCATAAATAAATTATAGGTGTTCAAAATACAAAAAGAACTAGGTTCGAACCTAGTTCTTTAAAAACAGACACTAAATGTTTAGGTGAAATAAAGAGGAAAACGTTACTTTGATGCTGAAGAAAGATTTTCAATTAATTTTTATGACTGCTGTGAAACAGAGACACACAACATATATGAATCTTCCACACTCTTTGGAGTCATAAAACTATACTTTCTAATTAGATCTATAAAGCTTGGCTTGCTCAGAATCCATTTTGGCTCGAAGCAACTGATTCATAGCAGCTGGGGGTTTTCAGGACTCTGCGCTGTTGTTAGAACCGCTAGCCTGGCTGCCAAGAACGAGGCCCTCGAGTATGTTCTCAGCCTTCCTTGCTTTAATGGTTCTAGGTTGGATTGTTTGACAACTGTCGTGCAGGATGCTCAGGCGGATTCGACCTCAGTATTTACTGAGCACTTACTCCGAAGATGCCTTACAGAAGATAACTCTTTTAATGCTCACTAAAGTCATTTGAGTTAGGTACTCTAAGAATCTCCATCCGATAGGTCAGGAAACTGGGGCAATTCTTGCAAAGGTTACACAGCTAGTGATGGAAATGAGATCTGGACTCAGGCAGTTTGGAGCAAGCCACATATATAACTGCTGTTTCCGACATACATGGGAGTGCCGCCTAACCCCCAACCCCAGCTCAGGGAAAAGATTTTTTTTTCTATTTTATAGACATGGAAAATAATTATGAGTGCAAAATGAGGGTGACATTCAGTAACTTATACTCACAGAGCCCTAAATATATTAATCTTATTCATGCTTCATGCTTCTAAGCCCTTGCTCTCAACATTTCCTCAACCCAGAGTTTACCTCTTTCTGCTTCCCTGATTGCTAAAAGCTTCAGGGCTGGGCTCAAATTCCATACCCCCACGTCAACTCATTTGTGTGATTCTATGTGGTTTCTCCCGTTCACGGACATCTTTGACACTTACAGTTTGTTTCATTTAGAGACAAATGTATAACGTAAAAAGGACATTAAATTGGAGTTAGAAAAACTATGTTTAGATGAAGCTCAAACACTTATTTGCTGGGTGGCCCTCACTAGATCACATCTCTGAGACATCCCTTTTTCTGGTCAGTTTTAATAAGACAAAGATTTATCTTTTAAAAGGCAAGCTTTTTCTAAGGATTAGTCAAGATTACACAAGTAAAAATGGTTAATAAATGGTACTGCACTCTACAATGTATACTATGGTGTCATCTTAATCTCTTCTTTTTTTAGCTTCCATACCAAATGATAAATTTTTAAGGAGAGAAATTGTAATTTATGCCTTTTTTAACATCAAGCTTAGTGTCTTGAATATAGTGAGTGCTCAGTAAACATTTGCTGATTTGATTTGCAGATGAGGATGATTTTTGCCCAGGAACTATTTTTAGTTTTTTTTATTCCCGTTTATCTGCAGTGGCAGGTATGTTTTTCTCAAGTTGAACTTTTAATATGTGTTTTCACTCTTTTCATTTTGCTCTTCCATTCTAGGAATATATATTTTCAAGTGGCAGGTGTGTGTGTGTGTGTGTGTGTGTGTGTGTGTGTGTATGAATTTTTACTTGTCGCAAAGTTGAAGATGTGACTAGAGGAAAACTGAAATGATGAGGTATAGAGCGTGGACAAAATACCAGGTCGAATTCATGTTTTGGTGAGTGAGAAGTGGCAAAAGAGAAGGAATATTAAGGCTGGGAATTGTTTCGATAGAGGTAGATGAGATGGTGTTGACTAGCTACCCCAATTTTTTATATTCTGAGCAAAGAGGTGCATATAGGTGTTTCAAATCCTTTTATTTGGTTGAGATGAAGATCTTATGGGCTTTTGTGCGGTTTATTTAAATCTGCCTATAGGGTGAAGCCAACATGTGGCCAGTGCCTCTTTTATTGTCCAGGGCAGCTCCTTCTCCCTATCGTGGGAAAGTATCTGGTCTTTTTTCTTGCACAGAAAGGGGGCCGTTGGCTTAGATTCCCAAATGTTGGCTGAGCTTTGCACGCTGACTTGGAAGCTACTGCTAAGGGTTTCCCATCCTCTCAAACCCTTGCTGCCACCTGAGTTCCTGTGGGACATCCTGGAGGAACAGAAGGATAGGCTGATGGGCAGGCAGTGAGATGAAGCTCAGCTTCCCCACCTGGCTCCATAACTACTCCATCTGTCAGTTGTTCCGGGTGGCTGAGGAGTCCAGCGATTCAAAGCTCTATCCTGGGCGGCTTCTGAGCATTTCTTTACTCTCTGAGGACCTGATATTTCTGACCAGGGAGATGGGAGATGGGAGATGGGATTGAAGCCAAGTGCTCTTCAGCCTAGCAGCTTGGGGCATATGGGGTTGGCAGCCACGAGGCCCCCTACTGTGCTGTGCTGTGCTGTGCTGGTTACGAGTTTGAATAAGAATTGCTGTGCTAACTTCTGTTTTTATTTTATGATTCATCTGTGTGAAATGTGGAATGATGTTTATAAATTTAAAAGCAAATCAGGCATAAAGTTAATGTAATGCAGGATTTCAATAATTGCACAGATAAGAGAGTTGAGTGTTCATCTGGTATATCTGGCAAGAAGAAAACACAATCAGCATGGGAGGATGATTAGCTAATAGAGCCAGGAAGGCCCCTTTCTTGAAGACTGGGAAACAAGAATTGACATGTAAGCTGATGTGTGTGCTGTCTATTTTCAAATACACCTTAAACAGTAAAGTTTTAAGATTAGGAGAACCAAACCTTGTTGAGAGTAGCTGCATACCTCAGATAGAGGAGCAAATGAAGTTACTTTATTTGTTTTCTAGTGCTACACAACAAACTACCATAAACTTAGTTGCTTAAAACAACACACATTCATTGCCTCACAAGCTCTGGAGTTCAGGATTTCAGGCTTGGCTTAGCTGGGTCCTCTGCTCAGGGTCTGCTGGGCTGGAATCCAAGTGTCAGCTGGATCATGTTTTCATCTGAAAACTCAACTGGAGAAGCATCTGCTTCCAAGCTCATTCATGTCGTTAGCAGAATACCTTTCCTCAAAGCTGCAGGACTTGGGGCCTCAGTTTCTTGCTGGCTGTCAGGCAGAGGCTTCTTTCATCCCCTAGGGCAACCAGCAGTTCCTTACCACTTGGTCTTCTCCATAGAAATATCTCCATGTCTCATAACGTGGCTGCTCGCTTCTTCAAAGCCAGAAAGAGAGAAAGAGAGTGAGTTTACTAAGAGTTTTTTATAAGCTAACATAATTATGGGAGGGACATTTCATCACCTTTGCCATATATTATTGATCAGAAGCAAATCACAAGTCTTGTCTATATTCAAGAAGAGGGGATTACACAAAGGGGTGAACATCAGGAGTTGGGGGGATCATGAAGGTCACATTATAGTCTGTCCCTGCAATCCCTACTGCAGAATTCATTCTAATAAGAGCCAGTTAGTTCTGCTCTGTTTATGGCCAGAAATCAGGCCTTTATTCCAAGGCGATCCTGGTATAAATGTGCAGTTAGATGTGGCCATGAAACCGTGGTTTATGGAATGTGAACAGAATTGATGTTTATCTCTTTTTAGCCTGGTTCTTAAATAGCTCCATTATAAACTTCACACTGTCTTTCTATGTCCTTTCCCTGAATAGAGAGGACTATGAGAATCCATAAAAGGGCAGAGCCATAGGATGGGAGCTGATCCTTGAATGACTGTGTGGAACAGAGCGGTAACATGTCCATCTGCACTGGGCAGCGACTTGACCAAAAATACCCACTATTGTTATATTAAGTAAATGCTTTTATAAAAACTCATTATTATGCCTTAATCCAAGTTTCTTTTTATATGTTCTAGAGAAGGCCCTCAGCTCAAAACAGTTGTAGTAGAAATACCTAAAATTCCATCATTATACGTTTCACTGAGATTTCCCCAAGTTCCCCAAACTGTACTGAGTTCCCCTGTGACACTGTCTCCTAACACTCTTTTCCTTCTCTTTATGACAATTGTAACTACTTTCAAATATACATTTATTATAATTAATGGCTTTTTTTCATTAGAAAGTAATTTTCACAAAAGCAAGGACCCTGTTTTCTGCTTAAAATATTGAAGGAAAACAGCTCAAACAACTCCCCATATCAAAAGATAAACCAAATGATTGCTGCCATAAGTATTCTTTCATGGATGGCTGTTCTATAATCAGCTAGTAGATTGGGGATGATAATGGTTCTCAGGATATTTTTAAAATCTATCTCTAGATTGCATGGCTGTATGGGGGTGGAGTGTAGGTGAAAAATTATCATAGAAAGAGTAGAAAATGCAAATCTTCTTATAAAGGCTAAGCATTAAACCTAGCATGTGGGCGTGGGAAGAGAAGTAAATTACCCATAATGCATAAGAATCTCATAATTTCAGATAAACATTAAGGCAGCGTAAAGTACAGTAGGTCCTTGAATAATGTTTTGTTCAGTGTCATTTTGTTATAACATTGACAAGAAAAAAAAATTGCTCCTTGGCCAGGGCCACTGTGTGTGTGGAGTTTGCATGTTCTCCCCAAGTCTGCATGTGTTTTTCTCGGGAACCCTGGTTTCTTCCACATCCCAGTCTGAGTGTGTGTGTGTGTGTGTGTGTGTGCGCGCACGTGTGCATGCTCACTCTACGAGGCAAGGTGTCCTGTCCAGGTTGGGGTCCTGCCTTGTGCCCTGAGAGACCAGGACAGGCTCTGGCCACCCACACCACTAACCTGGAATCAGTGGTTTGGAAGATAATTGTCTTACTGGTTTTTGTTTATCTTTCTTAAATATATGTAAGTTCACATTTATTTCAATGTAGTATTAGAAGTGTTTTGGGTCTTTATTTAAAAATTTGGAGATATTTTTGTAACTAGAAATATGCTTTAGAAACTTAAATCTTGTTTGCATCAATTAGCCTCTGGTAAAATTCATTTTGTTATATGTCATTTCACTTAAAGTCAGTTTCCAAGAAACTATTGATGACGTTTAGTGAGGACATACTACAGCAGGGCATGATTTGTAAGTTAATATTATT
>NW_011888834.1:5229023-5231594 GCF_000151845.1 Pteropus vampyrus | reverse complement strand
CTGGGGAGCAGCTGCAAATACAGATGAAGCTTCGCTCACTCACCCGCTGCTCACCACCTGCTGTGTGGCTTGGAGCCTAATAGACCACAGATCAGTACTGGTCTATGACATAGGGGTTGGAGACCCCTGTAGTGGGTCTGTGGTCCTCCTCATCGTGACCTTCACAAGTGTTTCTTAGCTTTCCCACCTCCTTCCTGACCTCGTGTAAGGCAAGAAGGCTAGAGGTGGCTGGAATGGGATAAATATCCTAGGTAGGATAACCTGGAGAATATGCCTTCCTTATGGAGAATTATCTTGGTGTAATTCAAAATGGTTACTTTTTCCCCTTCCTCTTTCAGAGACTAGAAGGGAGTTTTCTTGGCTCCTTACTAGCAGAATCTGGTAAGTTCCTAGAGGTAAAACCCATGAAGGTTTTCAGACCCTCCAGCCAGGCTATAGCCCCTCAGGAGTTGCTAGTCCACATTTAGCCACCAGCAGTTTGTCAAAATTACAGTTTAGGTCTTCCTACCAGTTTATGGTTCCAGTGACTTCTGTTTTGAGTAAGCTGATGTCTGCTGTGATTCAGTTTGCCCGTCTCTGATTTCGCTGTAGCATCTTACTCTATGATCTTGTCTCCAGTGGGTCTAATATAAGAAAGAGGCCTGGGAACTACACAGATGGACTAAATATTAACCCAGGTAGTATTCAGTCCAATGATTTTCAGTTCGTTCAGCTTTTTTTCTTGTGAGGATGGGAATGTTAACTTCTAAGCTTCTTTCATGTGGAAGACTGACCTTACATTTTTATTATTTATTTGCTAATCAGATTCTCTTTTATACTCTTAAGTCTTTACTGTTCTTGAAAAGAAAATACTTGGCTTGCAGTGAATAAATGTCTTAAGTAAATGTGCATAACAATGAGAATTCAAATTAAAAATTTAATTGTATAAATTCATTAATAAGGGAGTGTTTACATAAATCATGGATTTACCATACAGAGTAATATTATGCAGCTGTGAAAATATGAGATAGATTTGTGTGTTGATAAGGAAAGATTACAAGATGCATAGTTAAGTAGAAAAAATATATTTGGTAGTATAATTTGCTCACCTTCATGTTTTATAAAGGGGAATATATGCATATATCAGTGTAGTACAATGAACTTTGTCTGAAAGATTAAATTAGAAAATTGTAATGGGAGTTATTTTTTGAGTAGAGAACTGTGGAGTAAGTCTTTAAAGTTGGGTGGAGATCTTTTTCATGATGTACCCTTTTGTGTCATTTGATTAACATATTGCTTAAAAAATACAGTCAAAAAATTACAAAAACCAACTTGTCTAAAATTTCTTTAATTTTTTTTTCTGTATAGTGTGTTTCTCAGATTAATGAAACGGTGCGTTGGCTGTTTCTCATCTTAAGAGATAAAATAATGAAATCTTTCTAGAAAAGAGAACTCACCTAGAAAGTGATCAGAGAACGTGACCATTGTTTACAAATGGAGAGCAGAGCATAAATAGAGAGACATTCAAACATAGCTATTGAGAGATTTTAAAACATTATGTTCCTATTTTACTAGCTATAAAAGAGTAATGCTCGCTAGCAACAAAGCACTATTGATTAGAGCAGCTGCAGATAAAAGCTAGCTTATAGAGTAGGTGTAAAATGGCAAGTGTAACTAATTAGGAGGCCTTGTTTTCTAGTGGGGTTTGTTCATTAGCCTTTAGCACATTGTAGTTACTAGTTTTCATTGCATGATGCAACAGTAGTTTATCTCTTCCATTTTTCAAAATACTTCTGGAACTTTATTCTTTACTGACATCATTGGTGATTAAGGGTAATATGTGGTATTCTCATTTTCAAAATTCATTCGTACTAACAGTATCAAAGCCCTAGAAAGGCTTTAGAAAAAGCCTAATTTATACATTAACAGTCATAAAACCGGCAACTTTACAGCCAACAGAATTCGAATCTCTCCATACATAATCCCTCTAAAACATAAAATTCAATGAATATAATAAAATCATACGCGACTCATGATTTCAGCATTACATTAGTAGGAGACAGATATTACCATGACCTGTAAGTAACCTCTGAGAAAAATAAACTCCAAATTGCAACAGACCTGTACTGGCCCTTTAAGCCTGAGGATGTGAAAACCAGGAAATGGAAACCTTAGGAGATTTCATCAAAAGGAGGAAAGGAGAGAGAATTTAGATCAAACGCAGACAAAAATCACTCCAGAAAGAAACATTTCAACACTGAATGATAAAATATATAAAAAAATCACGATTCCTAAAAATATCCATGTCCTAACACTGGAGATCTGAATATGCTGTTTCACACTACAATAGGGATTTTGAAGATATGATTAAAGGTAAGGGGTTTGAGATGAAGAGGTTGTCGTGGATTATCTGAGTGGGCCCAACATAATCGCATGAATCAGAAGTAAAGAACCTTTTCTGGCTACTGCTACATAGAGAGAGAGAAATGTGAGGGCAGAAGAAGGGAAAGAGAGCTGCGGTCTTGCTGGCTCTGAAGAGGGAGTGAGAGGGCCATGCATGACCCAAAGAATGCAGAAGACCTCTAGAAGCTA
>NW_011888834.1:5218107-5228435 GCF_000151845.1 Pteropus vampyrus | reverse complement strand
GAATAAACACATAATAGAATACTCTGCAGCTGCTACAAAAGAATGATGAAGAGCTCCACAATCAGAGATAGAGTGATTTCCAAGAAACAAAGAGCAGAAAAGTAACTATAGCACACTAACTTTTGGTTAAGAAAAAAAGGAAAATATAAAATTATTCATGTATCTGTATACTTTACAAAGAGAGTCATGGGGAAGATATATTATTTTATTTTTATTTTTACTTTTTTATAGTTCTTTTGTAAACATGAAGTCAGACAGTTGTCTCTAATTGTGTATTGTCCTTTGGTTATAGTCTCTAGAGAAAGAGTGCTTGGCTGGATGAGCCAGAGGTCTTACTCAGTATTACATTTCTTATATCATTGTTTTATATTTGTCAGAGTAGAGGAAGAAGGTTTTTGATTTCTCTTGTTTTGCATACTATAGCAGGTTCAAATTAGAGATTGGACCAATTAAGGGAATAATAGCTAAAATTTATTTAATGCGTTATTCCTGATAATGTTATCGGGTGTCCGCTTTCATGCTGCACCAAGGCCACTTCTCTCTTTGGCAGATAGCGGGAGCTGCCTTCGGTCTTGTCATTTTCTCTGTACTTGTTGGTGTCACGATACAAAAGATAATCCACGCGCAATCGAACTCTGAATCTTTTTCATTGTCGAAACGAACAAACAAAAACTTGTGTCAAATGAAATTTTTCCCTTTGTGATGTTTAAGAGTGGTGTCAGATATGATTAAAGCACCTTTGTGGTTGTATCTCAGGCTGTATTTCTCCTGGGCATTAGGGAAGTTATATTAGAAAATAAGACTGGCAACCCACAGGGGAAGATGGGAATGACCAGGAAGGGATGGCATGGGATGGCACTTTTCTGAGTGTACCTTTTAGATAGTTTTGACCTCTTGGAACCGTGATAACATTGTACACACTCAAAAGAAACATAAAATTTAAAAAAATGAACCAGACAAATTGAACATAACTGTATTTCAAATGAATAACATTGTCATGCTGAATAGAGAAAGGACTTAACTTGAATAGCTTTTGAGGTCAGTATTTTGATTCTATGCCCTCAGATTAAAGATTTTTAAAAGTTTTAAATAAATAATTGAGCTCCAGATAGTAGGGGTTTTTCTGTTGTTGTTGTTGTTCACTCTTTGTAGTGCTATGGGTTAACAACTGGCAACTACTTCCTGTGTATTTGATGACTGGACAATCAAATAAATCAAATAAATATACTGAGTATAATGTAAGCTACATTTCTCATTGTCAGACAAGAGAGTTAGAAATGTATAAACGTGAAAACTAGAATGTACACTCTGTGGTCGGTAGTTTGTCATTGGAGTGAACTCATTTATGTGAATATATATATATATATACACACACACACACACACACATATATGTAACTCTGAAACTTACTCATCATATATAACTGTAACTTTATACCTATTGAAAAACATATATGTGTGTGTGTGTGTGTATTCATTATATATGTATACATATGTTTGAATATATGTTGTTTTAATCACTTATTTATTTCTATCTATGAACTTTTGATTATTCACTTAGTTGGAAGAAAGTCGCAAAAGGTTATTTGTACATATATGACTTAAGATTATTTCTTTTATCCTAATTATATACTTTTTTAAAGCCAATATTTATATTCATTTGTATTCCCTAATCAGGATGATATAACCTGAAGTATGCTCAGAGAAAGAAAGAAATAATCATTTGTATTCCCTGATCAGGATGATATAACCTGAAGTATGCTCAGAGAAAGAAAGAAATAATCTTAAGATAAAAAAATATATATACCATGATGATCTGAGTGAATAACTGAGAATTGATTTCATGCCTTTATGATAATTGATATTTCAGAGAATTAATTAATCTTAGTTGTAGTTACTTAAAGCTTATAAATTTAAAATACCTGACATTTATAAAGTCCAGTTTTTCATAGTTTGTTGAGAAATTAATTACATTTGTCCAAATATTTTTACCCAAAATTGTATGACTAAGAACTAAAAACCATCACAAAGATAATGTTTGCAAGGAGCCTGCATTTATGATAACCATTTGTAAGAGCATACTTCATTAGGAGGAGACAAAATTTGATAGTTTTATGGATTCTTCCATGAAACAATAAAATGAGAAAGAGCTTTGGGCATTGAACCAGGAATCTGCCTGGGGTCTCTGTGTGTCTTTTATGGAGTCATTTAATCTTTCTGTAACTTGACTTCCTCAAGACAGAAATATCTGTCTCAGGTGTTCTATGATGATTTAAATATAGTAACGCATGTGAACATGTCTGATAATAGTAAGGTATATGCAAATACTAATTGCTGTGAACATGTTTGTTTGTTCCATTTCAAATGAGAGTTTAGAAGCCTAAATTTTAACTCTCTGAGACCTTTTACTGCTTGCATAGTCAACTCATAAAAAGGCAGAACAGCCTCTCACTGCTGTGCTTGCTGATTCATTTCCTTAACATGTAAGGAGATAAAAAGATAATTTATTCTACTTTTATTGATTGCTGAATGTCTCAGAATTTAAAAAAAAATTAAAATTTAGAAAAGATTAATGTGTGCTTCAATGCCTAGTAAATTCTATTTGATCAGCTTAAATTATGAGGAGTTACGTCTCAACATTGTAAGATTTAAAAACATGATTTAGGAGAAACAAAAGATTTTATGACATAGTAAAGGTGGTAGGATAATCCAGTGATCTCAATCAGTCGCAGTTTCATTTCAATCTTGTTTAAGAAATACGGCCATTACCTGCCTGATATTGTAACAAAGTATTTGGAAATAATGGAATGTTGAGTCATTCTTCTGGAGGTCAGTGGACATGTCAAAGCTAGTATTAGAGACTGATCATGAAAAATTTCACGGGACTCTGTTGTATAGAAGATCTCTGAAACTTAGTCATCATATATAACTGTAACTTTATACCTATTGAAAAACACCTCCTCATTTCTCCCTCCCCTGTTCCCTGGTAACCACCATTCTGTTGTCTATTTCTGTACCTCTGATACTTTAGATATTCCATATATGAGGAATCATGCAGTGGTTGTCCTTCGAGGCTGAATAGTGTTCCGTTTATGTATTCCATTTATGTATCACATTTCTTTTATCCATTCTTCTGTCCATGGATGTTTAGGTTTCTTTTATGTCTTTGCCATTGTAAATAATGCTGCAATGAACATGGTGGTGCAGATATTTCTTTGATTTAAGTTCTTTTGGATGTACACCCAGAAATGGATTTGCTGGCTCATATGGTAGTTCTAGATAATTTTTTCCTGTTTTCATACATAATGCCTATAGTTAATAATAAGGCATTGTGGCTTAAAAATCTGTTAGTAGGGTAAATCCCATGTTAAGTGTTCTTACCATAAAAAATAAAAGTAAAACAAAGTAAAACAAAACAAAACAGAAAAACAGAAGGACACGAGGACATTTTTGGAGGTGATTAATATATTTATTACCTGGTAACATGTAATATATTATTTTACACATATATTATTTGTGGGCGATTTTTGTATACTAATTATATCTCAATAAAGCTAGGGGAAAATATCATGGGAGTCAACTTCTCAAATTTTTATATTCTCAAAATTTAGATTTTCCCAGGAATGTCATAAGCATGAACGTGTGTAGTTACGGTACGCTGAGTCCCCAGAGGTCATCTGCTTAGGCCATTATCCAAAACAACCCAGCTCTGGGAAGATGACACAGAGGACTTCATGAGCCTAACATTCTGTTACATTGTGCCTTTCGAGAAGCATTTAGAAACAGGATTATTTTCTTTTTTACTGACTTAGATCAGAGAAGAGGACCTTTTGGATTTTAAGAGATGAGTTTTACATAGTTTTGAGTATTTCAACCTTTTTCAAAATAACAAGCTTCCTGAATGAGATGAGAGATTGCTCTTGTCATGTTGTCTTTCCATGGTGCCTAGTAGTAAATCTTTTACCAGTAGAAGGGCTGTAGGGAGGTTCATGAGTAAAGAGATTGGGTCTTGTCAAGTCAGGAATCTCAAGACCTGCAGAGGGAGATTAAATTGGGTCTCTCTTAGTAATTTCAGAATGACTACCATTTTTTTCCTAGAAATATTGGTGGTATATTGAATATTGAATATTTTCAGTAAAAATGATTATAATCACCACATCCATGGGATATATATTTTGAAATGTGAGATAATGTGCACACTTGCCAAGAAAAAGGGCTATACATAAGGTAATTTATCCTTTTTAGATGTGTTTGAGGACGTGGTTCAATAGTGTAGCAGCTAGCTTGTCTGCTTTACATGCAGAAGGTCCTGGGTTCACACTCCAGTGGAGCCACGGTCCGTGGTCCATCGCCATGTCACCCTGAACAAGCCTGATGTCTGATTTCAGAAGCTAAGCAGGGTTGGGCCTGGTTAGTACTTGGATGGGAGACCACCTAGGAAGACCAGGTGCTGTAGGCATAAATAATAATAAATAAATAAAATAAAGATGTGTTTTGTTTATGTTTTCTTAGTCACATTGGTGACATTGAGGCAGTTAGTAGCTCTTCAAGGACTACCATTTCCTAACAAAATTTTTCCTTATTTTCTCATGGAAGAGTAAATTACTTAATTTTCCTATACTTAAATAATCATAGAGTTGTGAGGATTACATGGTATGATGTCTATAAGGCACTTACTGCAGAACTTGATGAATAATATGTGGGCATGTTGCGAATCTTCATGGCAGTAAATAATTAAGTCGTTCCTGGAGAAACTCTAAAATTGCTGTGTCAAATTCCTTTTAATTTTTATAATAATAAAAGTAAAAAATTATACAATATTACTCTACTGACCAAAGTTTAGCAAAAACTATATACCAGACACTATTACATGATATCTTTGAATATTAGTTACAGTAACTTACAGAAGAAAATTTTAAGAAATTCTTAGGTATCTCAATGGAAGAGATAAGAACTCTATGAAAGAGAATAAAATTATAGATAGGAAACAAGCTGTAAAGACAAAAACGAACAAAAGGATAATGAGCTGGAAAGAGAAATGAATGAAATGAGGAAAGACTAAAAGGAAACTAAAAACACAGCAACAGAAGTGGAATCTTAGTGAAGGTGATGGGGATAAGAAAATGTTCTTGTGATCTCTAAGGGTACCAGAACTGTATATTTCAGTCCAGTAACTAGCTGAACACAAGCAAGTCAGGGCAGCGGTGGTATATGCAGGTAGATGGGACAATATCTTAGAATAAGCAACAAGAGGCCAACAGGGACATAATTTTTTTATTTTTATTTTTTGGTTGAGATAAAATTCCCATAACATATGGTTTACCATTTTAACCATTTTAAAGTATAAAATTCAGTGGTTTTTACTATATTTACTATCAAATTCCAGAACATTTTTATTACTCCAAAAGGAAACCACATGCCTCCTAATTTTCCCTCCCCCCATCCCCTGGAAACCATTAATCTACTTTCTATTTCTGTGAATTTACCTATTCTGGACATGTCACATAAATAGAATCATATAACACTTTTGTATTTTTCTTCATACTTTTGTGTCTTTCTTTTTTCACTTATCAGAATGTTCTCAAGGTTCATCTACGTTATACTTGAATCAGTACTCTATTCTTCTTTATTGCTGAATAATATACCATTATACGGATATATCGCTTTTGTTTATTCATTCACAGTTAAGGAATGTGTGTCATTTCTGTTCTTTGGTTGTTATAAAAAATGCTGCTATGGACATTCCTTTATAAGTTTTTGTGTGAACATATGTTTTCAATTCTCTTAGGTATATACTTAGGAGTGAAATTGCTGGGTCACATGGTAACTCTGTTCAACTTTTCAAGGGACTGTCAACTGTTTTCCACAGTTGCTGCACTATTTTACCGTCCTACCAGCAATGTCTGAGGATCCCATTTTCTCTACATCCTTGCCAACACTTGCTATTGTGTATAGCCATTCTAGTTGGTCTGAAGTGGTTTCTTATTGGGGTTTCTATTTCTGTTTTTCTGGTGAGGAATGACATTGAGCATCTTTTCAGTGCTTATCGGCCATGTATTACTTCTTTGGCAAAATGTCTATTCACATCTTTTTCCCATTTTTACATTGGATTCTTATTGTTGCATTGTAAACATTCGTAATATGTTCTAGATACTAGGCCCTTATCATATGTGGTTTGTAAATATTTCCTCTCATTATGTGTGTTGTCTTCTTCCTTTCTTAATAGTGATGCCATTGCCTAATCCAAGGTCATGAAGATTTACAAATTGGTTTTCTTTTAAGAGTTTAATAGTTATAACTCCTGTATCTAGCTCTTTGATTCATTTTGTGTTATTTTTTTTTTTATGTATGGTGTGAGCTAGGGATCCAAATGCATTCTTTTTATATGACTTCATTCAGTGGCCCTAGCACCATTTGTTGAAGAGACTATTCATTCCACATTGCATACCTTTGGTAACCTCATTGATATCAATTGACTATATATATATATATATACACACACACACACACCCCTCCCCCACACACATACACATACATACATATATACACACATACATAACATAAATATATGTAGAAAAAAACATATATATACTTATTTATTTATGGGCTCTCAATTCTATTCCGATGACTTATATGTCTACCCTTATACCAGTATCACACTCTTTCGATTACTGTAGCTTTGTAGCTTTGTGGTAAGTTTTGAAATCAGGAGTCGTGAGTACTCCTACTTTGTTTTTCACTTTCGAGATTATTTTGGCTATTTGGGAACACTTGCATTTCCACATAAATTATAAGATCAGCTTGTCCATTTTTGTGAAGAAAAGCAGTCGGAATTTTGATATGGATTGCATTGACTGTACATAAATATGGTGAATTTTACTGTCTTAACAATATTAAGTCTTTCGTTCCATGCGCATGAAATATCTTTCCATTTATATAGGCCCTCTTTATTTCAACAATTTTTTTTTTTTAGTGTAGAAACCTTTCACTTCCTTGATTAATGTTATTCTCAAATATTATATTCTTTTAAGTTTTTATAAATAGTATTATTTTCTTAATTTCATTTTCAATTATTCATTGCTATTATACATTGATTTTTGTATATTAATCTTATATCCTGAAAGTTCCCTGAACTCACTTATTAACTCTAATTTTTTGTTTATCTATATATTCCTTAGGGTTTTCTATGTTATAAGAGTATGTCATTTACAAATAGAGATCGTTTTACTAGTTCTTTTCCAATCTGGATGCCTTTTCTTTTCTTTTCTTGCTTAATTGCCGTAGTTAGAACTTTCAGTAAAATGTTGAATGGAAGTGGTAAACATTGGCATCCTTGTTTTGTTCTATATTTGAGAGGATAAACATGTTAGCCGTGGGTTTTTCATAGATGATCTTTAAAAAGTTGAGGAAGTTCTTTTCTGCTTTTAGTTTCTTTAGGCTGTTTTTTTTTTTTTTTTAAATTGTGAAAGGATGTCAGATTTTGTCAAATGCTTTTTCTGTCACTATTGAGATAATCCTGTGCTTTCCCCCCTCAGTTCTACTAATGTGGTGTATAACATTGATTGACTTCCATATACTGAGCCAAGGTTTTATTCCTAGGATAAATCCCACTTGGCAATGGTGTATGATCATTTTAATATGAAGCGGTATTCATATAATACTATTTGCCAGTATTTTGTTGAGAATATTCTATAGGAATTTTGATTTGTAGTTTGTGATGTTTTTATCTGCTTTTGATATCAGGATTTATACAATGAATAAGGAAGTGTTACCTTCTCCTCTATTTTTTAAAAAAACTGAAAAGTATTGATGTTAATTCTTCTGTATAAGTTTGGTAAAATTCACCCATAAATCATCTCTTCCTGAGCTTTCTTTTGGTGAAAGTTTTTAATTAGTGATTAGATCTATTTAATTATTATAGGCTTATTCAGATTATCTATTCTTGAGTTTGTTTTTGTAGTTTGTGTGTTTCTAAGAATTTGTTCATTTCATGAGGTTATCTAATTTATTGGCATACAATTGTTTGTAGTATTCTCATAATCCTTTTTATTTTTATATGGTGGGGTGGAATGTCTCTACTTTTATACCTGGTTTTGGTAATTTCAGTCTTCTTTCTTTTTTTTTCTCTTGTCCAGTTTAACTACTTTCCCAGTTTTATTGTTATTTTCAAAGAATGAACTTTTGGTTTTGTTGGATTTCTCTATTTTTTTTAGCTCTATTTTATCTCTTGTCTATCCTTTATTAGTTCCATCTCCTTCTCGTTTTGAGTTTAGTTCGCCCTTTCTTTTTCTATTTCTTACAGTGTAAGTTTAAGTTGTTTATTTTAAACAACTTATGTTCTAATTATGTTCTAATGTAAAGAAGTCATTAGCTATTGCCTGTGAGCACTGCTTTCACTGCATCACACAAGTTTTGCTTTCACTCATCTCAAAGTAGTTTCTAATTCTGTTGTGATATCTTTGACTCACTGGCTATTTAGGAGTGTGTCATTTAATTTTGTTATATTTACACTGGTTATGGGCTAGGCCATGCGACCCCTTGGCCAGCAGGACAGTAGCAAATGATGCAAATAGCAACTTGAAAGTTACTTGTGCCTTGGATTTTGCTCCTTTGTTGCTCCTGAAACCCTACTACTGCTATGTGAACAAGCCTGGCCTTGCCTGCTAAAAGATTAGAGACCATGGGGAGAAAGGCCCCAGGAGACCTGACTATCTCAGAAGAGACCATGGTAATCTAGCCAGCTGACTGTAAAATATGAGCAAACCCAGCTGAAATCTCTCCAGTTCAGGCCATCCCAGAAGAACTGCCCAGCTGAGTAAAACTTAAGTGCAAAATATGTAAAAACTCGTGCCAGCAAATGGTTATTGTTTTCAGTCACTAAATTTTGGGGATTATTTGTTATGCAGCAAAAACTAACTTATAAAGCTTCATTTAGAACTGATTATTCTTTCATTTGAATTTTATTTAAATTTATTCCTTGAGAAGGAGAATTAAGTCTTCTATAAATCTTGTACTCTTTTAGCTCTTTCTTCAGTTTCTTGCATAATATAATCATTATACTTACATTTATTATATACTTACTTTGTGTCAGGTACTTTCTAATGACTTTGTATGTAATTAGAAAAACTTAACCATGTAGATACTATTATCTCCCTTGTATAGATGAAAAAGCTGAGGTACAGAAAAGAGAAATACCTGCCAACTTCACAAATCTAGCCAGTGACAGTGACAGGGTGGGCATTCGAAAGTTATTCAGCATGCACTTTTAATTTGTATAACATACTACTTTTAATTCGTATAATCTACTACATTGCTACACTAAATGGCACATATTGTGTTACATAAGTATTTATCTATGGTAAGTAACTGTGATTCAGTTGACTATGTTCTAAAATTCTTCATTTTTCAGGAAGGATTGCCTTTGTGGAAAGCACCTAACATTTTCCAGAGAACCTCTTACTCTGGGAGCTATCAGAAATGAGTCATAGCTAAGTTCATTAAGCGTCAGTGCCTCAAGAATTCTGCCGAAACTGAATGGCAGGTTTTAAGGGATGTCAACCATTGTGTGGGAAAGAAAATAAACAACACTAAGGCTATGGAAATGTATCTCCCTGGGAATCTTCCCTCCTGGTTTTCTCTTGAGGAGAATGTCCTAAATTCACTTCTAGCATAGCTCACCATCCAGGAGGATTTGTTACATAATTCTTTCCTGTTTCTTGCTTCTTCTGTCAGGCTTTTATCATGCTGTCCCCCGTGAAGCACCAGCCACATGAGAACTATTTTGTATCAGAGTAAAATAGAACACATCTCTTGACCTCAATAATTATAGATGGGGTGAAATTCGATTACAGGGAGGGGTTTGTGATCTAGTAATAGGAGGCTGGGTTTTAACCAGTCTGGGCCCAAACTCAGCCTGAGGACCTTCTGTGAATCTTTTAGGGTATCCACAACTAGCAGCCTTTGCTGGCATACAGTCTCCAGTTGTTGGCTATTTAGATTTTATCAAATATCTAAATAATTTGTGACATACTATTGTCCATTCACTCCTTGGAGCTAAGTTTTATCATTAGCTCAAATCAGATTGCTGGAAGACTACATTTTGGAAATTTGCCAAATTGCCTTTATATAATTGTATTTTCGTGTCTTATCCTCAGAGTTTAAGATGTCGAAACTGGGCTAAAGCCCTGCTCTGTCAATTATTGGTTATGTGATGTTGAGAGAGCTATTTAACTACTTTAAGCCTCCATTTCTTAATTTGGAAAATGTAATAATAAATACTACATAGAGGTTTTGTGAGATTTTAATGATATAGCCCACATTAAAAAAAAA
>NW_011888834.1:5214899-5217137 GCF_000151845.1 Pteropus vampyrus | reverse complement strand
CACCCATGAACAAATGTAGTCTCTGAGTTTATTTTTTAAATCTCTTTAAAATACCTATTATTTACTAATTTTAAAAACATCACATAATCACTACAGATATTTAAGTTGGGGCAGAAGATATAAGGAATAAGTCTACTAGAATCGACAACCCTATAATGCTACAATAACCACAATCCTTCCATTTCCATCTCATTGTACATATTTGCGATTTGATTTTGTTTGCTCTTAAAATATAAGCATGTAATATTATATCATATTGAGTCTTTGTATGTCATTCGTCAATTAGATATGCTAATATCTACCTCAGAACTTAAGGATTAAATGAAATAGATGGATAGAAACAGCCAGAAGCATAGTAAGTGCTGAGTAAATATTAATTAATTTTGAATTGAATCAGTGTTTAGCCTTAGAACCACATTTTCTGCCTTGCTCCATGAAATGCTCTATTTCTACTAAAGCCATGACCCGGGTGAGTGGAAACAAAGTACACATGGGGAAACATCTTGGACCAAGGACAACCAGAAACTGCTTCCTGATTAGACGAATGTGAATGAAAAAAATAAAGGCAGTACCAGATCTCCTTAAGACTCAAACACTGCTATTTAGCCCACTGAACTGAAAAATCAAACCCTTCAAATAAAGTGGCCTCACAATAAAATGGGGTGCCGTTCTTTCCTCTGCAGAAGGAATGACCGATAGGAAATACAGGAAGGCCACTCTTTGGTATGGAGAGTTACTGTGCTCTTTATCTAGGAAATCTTACAAAGTTTAAACTCTGAGTGAGAGCATATCTCCATGCACAACTTATCACCTCCCCCAGGGAACTAGTTTCCCAGTCTCTGTTCAACGACGCTAGAGATCAGAGCACCTGCTCCCAGATTCAGTCTTGACAGTGGCGTGTCTCAAAGTGATTTTGTTAGTTCTAGTCAAATTATGCTGCCAGTGAACAGGGGGAAAATGTAAAATAGAAAAGGAAACAAAACATAATTCAACCCCACCCCCCAAAAAGAACCAAAAAAAAAATAAAATAAAATAAAAAAGAGGATTTTTCCTGGGATTGTAGCTAACATTTCTGGTTGCAGTAGAAGAATGACTAGAACCTACACTGGATCTCAATGGACATAATTAGAGAACTTGTCTAATGCCCATGAGAGAAGCCCAGTGTGGAGCAAAATCCATTCACTTCAGGAGGATAAGAGGGCTGAGAACTGATGAAATGGTGTGACGTGGTCAGAACAGGAGTCAGAGAGACTGCTCCTCCAAAGACGCTGCCACAACGTCCCGAGACTCATTTACTCATTTACTTGGTCCTCTCTCTTTCTACTCCTACTTCTCAGGGAACACTTAACTCCTGAATATCACTTTTACACTGGTAAGAGAAAACAACTTATCAGCCCTATTAATTCACTCATGTATTTATTCAATAATTACAATAAAAAGAAAACTACTGATATGTCTATCGAGGTTGAAGAGACAAGGTGCCTGAGTATCAGCAAGAATAGCTGGTTCACAGTCATTCTTGAACTGTATTCAGTACTGTAGGAGTGAAAGGTCTCTGTCCTCCTTACCTATCCACAGGGTCCTCCAGGATACATCCTCCCTGAATGAGCACTCCACAATCGCAAACTTTCCTGGGTTACCAACTCTTTTCAAGACCTGCCCATCTATCCCAAGTCCAAGTGAAGAGGCGGTGCCCAAGGAGCTGGAGGAGACGCCTGTGGTGGTAAGAGTTGGCCTGCTTGTCCTTCGGATAATTTACTTCTCTAATTCTCTAAATTTATGATGAGCCTGGGATGGTTTCTTAAGGAAGAAGATATAATATATAGATGCTACAGGGCATAGGGAAATAAATATTTCTTCTATCTCCCCACTCACTCCCTCTCCTGTTCCTTCGTGGCCTCTAAATGACCTGGTAATTGGATAGGATTTACACATCATGTTGGACTCGGGTGAGAGCTGCCTCAGCAAAGCCTATGAATGGACCAAACCAAGCAGGACGCGTCTGTGGCTGGGCCAGGAGGAGCAGCAAGCTGACTCCAGGGCTGTTGACAGGGGATGATGACTCAGAGGAGAGGGCTCCCTCCTGACTCAGGAGATGAAGTCAGAGAGGGACCGACAAGGGAGGGCTGCCTCCAGTGCCATTCTCTGCAGGACGGTGGGGACTGCAGCTGCTGCCAGCCTCTGACTCGCTCACATCCAAGAGGCAGGTCAGAGCTGAGAGCTCTCTGAACATTATGA
>NW_011888834.1:5195863-5214849 GCF_000151845.1 Pteropus vampyrus | reverse complement strand
AAAAAAAAAATAAAATAAAATAAAAAAGAGGATTTTTCCTGGGATTGTAGCTAACATTTCTGGTTGCAGTAGAAGAATGACTAGAACCTACACTGGATCTCAATGGACATAATTAGAGAACTTGTCTAATGCCCATGAGAGAAGCCCAGTGTGGAGCAAAATCCATTCACTTCAGGAGGATAAGAGGGCTGAGAACTGATGAAATGGTGTGACGTGGTCAGAACAGGAGTCAGAGAGACTGCTCCTCCAAAGACGCTGCCACAACGTCCCGAGACTCATTTACTCATTTACTTGGTCCTCTCTCTTTCTACTCCTACTTCTCAGGGAACACTTAACTCCTGAATATCACTTTTACACTGGTAAGAGAAAACAACTTATCAGCCCTATTAATTCACTCATGTATTTATTCAATAATTACAATAAAAAGAAAACTACTGATATGTCTATCGAGGTTGAAGAGACAAGGTGCCTGAGTATCAGCAAGAATAGCTGGTTCACAGTCATTCTTGAACTGTATTCAGTACTGTAGGAGTGAAAGGTCTCTGTCCTCCTTACCTATCCACAGGGTCCTCCAGGATACATCCTCCCTGAATGAGCACTCCACAATCGCAAACTTTCCTGGGTTACCAACTCTTTTCAAGACCTGCCCATCTATCCCAAGTCCAAGTGAAGAGGCGGTGCCCAAGGAGCTGGAGGAGACGCCTGTGGTGGTAAGAGTTGGCCTGCTTGTCCTTCGGATAATTTACTTCTCTAATTCTCTAAATTTATGATGAGCCTGGGATGGTTTCTTAAGGAAGAAGATATAATATATAGATGCTACAGGGCATAGGGAAATAAATATTTCTTCTATCTCCCCACTCACTCCCTCTCCTGTTCCTTCGTGGCCTCTAAATGACCTGGTAATTGGATAGGATTTACACATCATGTTGGACTCGGGTGAGAGCTGCCTCAGCAAAGCCTATGAATGGACCAAACCAAGCAGGACGCGTCTGTGGCTGGGCCAGGAGGAGCAGCAAGCTGACTCCAGGGCTGTTGACAGGGGATGATGACTCAGAGGAGAGGGCTCCCTCCTGACTCAGGAGATGAAGTCAGAGAGGGACCGACGAGGGAGGGCTGCCTCCAGTGCCATTCTCTGCAGGACGGTGGGGACTGCAGCTGCTGCCAGCCTCTGACTCGCTCACATCCAAGAGGCAGGTCAGAGCTGAGAGCTCTCTGAACATTATGAAAGGAAAAAAAAATCTTAACAGAACACTGCTATTTAGATGCATTTGGATATGGTGATCATTGACTGTGTATTAGAAACAACGGCAGAGTTTTAAAAGTAATAATGGCCGACCCCCATCCCAGACGTTTTGAATCAGAATTTCTGGGGGTTGGACCTGGGCATTGGTGACTCTTGAAAGCTCCCTGAGAAGTCTTAATGAGTCTAAAAGCCTGGCAAACCTGAGCTATTGCAAAGTGATCAAGTCTAGAGTAACTAGTGGGTGGTAATCTGGAAACCACTAAAACTGTTCCTGTTTATTCCCAAACCACAACACCTCCCACCCGTATGATGCTTTGCCAGTTACAAAACATCTCACATTCATAACTTAATTTGATCCTCATCACACACAAAAGGAAAGTAGAGGAATGATTAACCCCATCTTAACACTTGCCCTCACTATTTTTGTGACTTTGGTGTCGGCATGATACCCAAACCTTGCCTGTGATACTTCATCAGATATATCACACATTTCTCTCTACTGGGAATTTTCTTGGAATTAGAGCAATAATAACTATTAAGATCTGAAAACTTGACCAAGGTCAAGGAAAAAATTCTTCTCTTTTTGAAAATTGTGTGTGTGTGTGTGTGTGTGTGTGTGTGTGTGTAGCACACATTGCTCAATTTCATAATGCTCTGGTCACCTTGCATTTCATTAGCAGATTAATATAAAAGCAACCTTTAAAAAAACATAAAATTTCAATGACAATGTCAATATCAAAATTTATATTAATGAAGCTAGAATATATCACTCTGAATTATGGAGTGGATCCTAAATGTTAATAGAGATAACAAGAAATATTTTGGCAGGGTTTAAAGGTAGTATTAGCATAAATTAATTTCTTCTTGCAAACTGCTTACTTTTGGTCTGAGGAAAATGGGTAAGTAACTCCCTCTAGAGTGATTTCTCTGCTACTATGCCATGCAGCATCTGCAAAAATATATATTTTGGAATGGCAAAAATAAAAAAAAAATATTTTTAAAGAAAGAAAGAGGGAAGAGAAAAAGAAGAAAACTAAATGAATTTTAAGACAGCCTCTCCTTTCGATTAGGTATTTACAAACATTGATTACAAGAAAGAGTATTTTGTTTCCTTTTCTTTCACTTTCACTTTGCATCATTGATTAGAATTATTTGGACATCCTGAGATATAGTTCCTATTGGGAAAGACAAGATAAGTGCATAATTCTTTCCCTTTAATTATCAATTTTCAGAGTAAAAAACTGGTGCCATAACCACCTGCAAAGGGTGGAAGCACACTCTGTTGTGCAATAAACGCTTTCCTGAACTTTCTGGATTTTAACTCCAAAAAGCTGAATTTTGGATCGTAGTAAGGCCCCTTGGCTTTTTATTGGCCTAACATAAGAACTGATACTTTTGGAGTTAGTATAAACATGGTAGAGCCAGACTGCCTGGATTCACATCTCAGATCTGTCCCTTGTCGGATCTGTAGTCAGGGGCACAATGCTTTATCTCTTTATGGCCCATCGTCTTTATTGGCTAAGGAGATGATGATAGAAGTATTTCAACTTCCTGTTTCAGTACTATCGGAGGTACTGCTCATAAACCTGGGCAAGAAGCAGCCTGCACTGGGCCCTGTCTTTCAGGAGCCCCCATATCATAAATATACGATAAATCCTTAAACGACATGATGGCTGGTCCCCTTTGTCAGTTGGGATCCAGTGTCAACACTGTCACAGCTCACCCTGGACCTCCAAACCATCTCCTTATGATTAACACCATTCAGGCCCTAGGAAATTCAAAACGAAACATCTCTGTGTCCTAATGCTGTTAAGGTTTGCAGGTCATACTGCTGTTGACATCATAAGTTGTCCCTGATTCAGAGTGCAGGGAGCACTTGGGAAGTGGAACGAATTAGGCAAACCAATCAACTGTCAAACCTTTTCAACTTGTATGTGTATAATAGAATATTTAATAATGAAATTTCATTCCCCAGTACTGTCAATCATTCATTTTTTTTGTTCCTCTTTGGTTCTATTTCATAATTCTGGAGGTACAAGCATTCCACACTTGCACATGGATGCTAAGAAATATTTTGCAATATTAAACAATTCATTTTATTCTGAAATTTGTAGATATGTTGGTATCGACGTAATATGTTTGAAGCATGATACTGACTCTTTAACATGGTAACTAAATAGACACTAAATTCCTGTTTTGGAAAGTTTTATTTTTAAAAATATATTTGATAAGATTTAACTAAATTTTGAAAAGTAAATTTTAAGAATAATTTATTTAAATAATTTCTATTTGAGATATTTATGTGCATTCTTAAAATTTGTACTTTGCATTTTAATTTTAATAATAATTCTAAATATACTAGAAAATAACTTTTTTGAGAAACATGGAAATAACTTTAACTTTACATTTACACATTTTATTTTACATTCTTTGATAAAAAACTCATATTTTGTACACTTGAATAAAATCTTTTACTGTCTAATTTTTAGATTATTTAGAATGATTATATATTGAGATCATAATAGAAACAAAAAATATTAAAGTAGAGCTCAACAAAACCCAAAAATATGAATATGAAAATAGAAATAGAGTATCTTCAAAAAGGCCATGTGTTTAAATACTTAAAAATTGGAAACAATGAAAGCGAGCAGATTACCTATGTGCATAAGCAAAGCACTTATAATTACTAGAACTAATAAAACCCTGAATAACCAGTGATAATTGAGAACAATCAGGTGGTGAGTTTAATATTTAGTCAAGCATAATAGTCTTTTGATGGTGCAAAGAGCAAAGTTTTACAAGAATAGTACAGTGGAAAATTTTGGGTTTAAATAGATGTGATT
Organism: Pteropus vampyrus; assembly: GCF_000151845.1. Taxonomy (NCBI): domain Eukaryota; kingdom Metazoa; phylum Chordata; class Mammalia; order Chiroptera; family Pteropodidae; genus Pteropus; species Pteropus vampyrus. Next base: position 5,210,763 of record NW_011888834.1, on the reverse strand, counting down.
TTGAAATTTTATATTAGCATGACTGGACATCTAAGATAAAAATAATAAAGAAGTGATTATTATTTAGGATGGAGAATTCATGATGAGCTTATTACTTTATAAGTAATAAAAAGAAGAAATAATACTTATAATAGAAAAAGTATATGTTATTTAGCTCAACTAGACTGTACTGGAAATATTGTACATTCATATTGAAAAATAAGATTTATTATATAAAGTTTGAATTACCAGTAAAAGAAAACCGGAAAGTCAAATGAGTACTTCATTCATTATTAGATTTCTTTTTAACCGTGTAGTTTTCGACTTAAGACCTGAAAAATTACCTCTCAATTGTCCTCACTAATTTAAAAAATTGTCTAGGATGTGCCTATTATAATAACACTAACAAGGCTGATAGAAAAAGTACACATGCCAGAATTTTGGTCTATTATCCAGAAGCATATATTATGCATTGCATAATCTATATTTTAATTTTTTTTTGTAGGAGACAAGGCCTCAATTGTTCCAATTTCAGCAACATTCCTTGGAACAATTTAGAGATTATATAGATATTTTTGAGTTTACCCAAATGGGGAATTTCTTGATGAAACATGTGTATTTGACTTTATAACTACCCTTGGAAAGACAATGAAAATGCTAAATAATTTTTTTTTTTTTTTAGCTTAAGCAATATGCAATTTATACTAAAGAGTTGAGCTAAATGACATAAAATTCACATAAAATTGTGTTTAGAAGAAAGTGAAAAATATCTTGAATCTGAGTTCTGCACAATTATTTTTTACCAACCATTTTTTAAAAATTATAAATGACTTCAGCAACAGTTACAAAAAATTCAAACTGATCAAGTTTTCTTATTTTACTTTTATAAGACTAAAAATATTTTTTAAAAACTATAGAGAACTTTTTTTGTCTAAATTAAAAGAAACTGTGAAATATGCAACACTGTGACATTTCAATAAAACATATATTCTTGCATGTCTCTAAAAAAGAATATTTCTTACACAAAATATTGGCAGTAAATTCTATAGATGCTATTTTCTGGTAACATTACATCAAGCCATAGTCTTAATTGAAAAGAGATTTGAACAAATTGAACACCATATTGATAATTTTTTAATGTGATAGTCTAGCATTAAAAATTTGCAGCAAAAATAATTTAAAAATGAATTATGCATTTAGTTATTGTTTTAAGGAATGCTAAACATGATATATGTGATAACAAGTTATATGATAAATTAAAAATGTTTTGAAAAATATACTGTAATGATAGTAATTTATCACAAGTGGTTCCATTACAGTGCTTGAATGTGATGTGTAAAATACATTTGAACCTAGTGTTGTGTTAAGAATTTTATTAGTCCATTTTCTGTTGCTTTAGCAGAACAAATTTTCTCCAGATCAAAATTAATAAAAGGAAAAAATGTGGGGCCTACAATGACTCGAGATGATCTAATTTAATATTAGTTGCTCTCAAAGGAACACAAATTATGTTAAAATCATGATTTTAACAATAGTTTACTTTATTGATATTATGGCACAAAAGCAAATGTGTAATGATCTATGAAACATGTATGTATTTAATTACTCAATTAACCATTCACTGGCCCTTAAACAGAATATCCAACCACATAACAACAATAACTGAATCAGTCTTTGTTAACTGCTGACTTTTAGTCATTAAAAAAAAATGCTTGCGCATATTTTCAAAGATAAACGATGTAGTCAGAGTTAGATACTGCAGATAAATGTAGCCACCAAATTTATCAATACTAGATTACTGGCAACCTTAGTATTTTCCAGTGGATTGTGGTGGAAGATGCCAGTTAAATGGGTTAAGGAATGAATGAAACCTGAGAACTTGAGTCTGGGTCATTTTTTAAAAAGTATGACTCCGAAGGGAAGGAGAGAGATAATAATGTTGATAGGAAGAAACAATAGAGAAGGATATTTGAAGATGGAAAGATGAAATTGGGGGAGGGAGGGAGAGACTGAGAGAGAGAAAGAGGAGGTATGGCAGCTGTGAAGGGAAGCTTTCTGATTCTTATGTTTCTAAGTAGAATGAAAGAGTCTGGAAAGAGAACCAGCCTAGTAATATATGCAGAAGCTTCTCTAGTTGGAAGCTTTGTAGAGTGTGGGGGCACCGATGGGTGTGAGTTAGGAACCTACAGGGAGGGACACTCTCTCAGTCGGTGGATAGAGAAAGCATGATCAAATGAACTGGGAATAGGGAAGTTTTGAGAAAAGGGTGGGTGTTCAAGAAATCAAATCCTAAATGAAGACCCTTCCTGATGTGGGGAACATTGTCATGGTTTGTCTCTTATTTTTGAGAGGTGAAGAGGAGTATGGGTAAAATCCCAATAAAACTTAGGATCTCTCATTGAAAGTCATAGGTTAGGAGACCAGTCTCTGGATTACATGGCATCAAGTTCCTCTGTACAAATGAGTGAGGATGCCTGTTTCCAAAAAGGTTTGTACATTCATACACATATATGAATATGAATGCAACTGCACAGCACTTTCGTATTTTCCATATAGCTAAACGCGTGAGATAAGAAATGTATTTTACTTTTTATTGATTTCTCAGAAGCCTGTCAAGGGTTGAATAAAAAATGGCCAGATGGTCATTTTTTTTCAAGATTTACCGCAAAATTTTGAAATGCAGAGAGAGGCAGGGAATGATAATGGGGGTGAAAGAAGGTGGGATAATTGTTATTCTATAATAATTTTACTTTCACATGTGACTTGGCTGTCTACCAATAAAAGGATTAGATGAGTGGCCAGCTCAAACATAGATCTATAAATTCAATAGTACAGATTTATGGAAACTCAGAGGATGGAAGAAATATCCCAGCAATTTCGTATTGGAGCATTCAATAGTAACTGGCAGACTTGGTATAAGTTCGGTGTTAATACAAAATTTTAAAATACTTTCTGTTTCCTTCTTTATTTACAAGAGTGCTTTACTTATCACTATCTTGGGGACTTGGGCATAGCAGTCATCTTTTTTCTGTGCTTTTGTTTCTCAGTCTGAAATATAGATATAAATATATTCTTCACGGGATTCTAGGATGACGTGTCTCACACTGTACACTATCACACATGTGAGTAAATATTTGATCCTTTTTTTTTCCACTTTATCTTCTTTCTCTAACTTGAAGGCAGGGATGGTACGATTTACATCTGTGCATTCCTCATGTTGCATTTAGGAGTACATAGCTTTGCAAAGCATGCAATACATTATATGTTCACTATTTTGAAACATCCTGGTTTGAAAAAGAAGGGCTGTTGTTAACTCTTTTACAGATTAAAAAAAAAAAATTGAGTCACAGTGTTATGGTAAGTATTCCTTTTCTGATTTGACAATTAGTCTGACACACATTATGGAAATGAGACATACTATTTAATCCTACTTTAATAATTCCCAGATATATGCATACCTTCTCCTGAGAGGTTAAATGAGTTACGTGTGAAAAAGCAGCTCTGATGGAGCTGAAAATAGAATCTGGGGCCTGGGATTCCTTAAGAAGTGTTTAAACTAAATCAGTATAGATGAGCAGGGGAGGGTATGGAAATGCTGCTGATTACAAAATCTTTTGAGCAACTTGAGAGAAAACACAGGATAACAATCTAGAATAAGTGATATTTATACAAAAGGCTCCAAATGCACAGATTGTCATTTTTTTACTCATTCCAGTATTCATAAATCAGTACTCTATAAGTGAGAGGGGCACTAAATCTGTACTTTTTTAAAATTTGAAGGCTCTATTACTGTTGTTTATTTTAAAGTAAACGTGTGATTTACATATATCCATAAAAATATCCTTTAAATCTCAATTGAATTTGTGGGGAATATGTTTGCATTATATAATGTACTGAGGAATCCTTCTATAAAAAAGAGAGAGGGAAGTTGTAGGGAGAAAATAACAGTTCTCCAACAAGAATTTATTTTAACATACACCACCTTTTCTGATCAGAGTCTCTTTACTTTTATTCACACCCATTTATAGAGGAAAAATTTTTAACCAAAGCATTAAATCAATCAAAACAAGTCGGCAAAACAATATACTAATTTAATTGTGGACTACATACACAGAAGCTTATTTCAAAGCAAATGTTTGGATTCAAACACTAGTGTTCAAAAATCTAGGTAGTAAATGGTAATTTGACTTGATTCAACCATGCCATTATTATTTCTTTAAAATAACTTTCTTATTTTTAAAAATTTACTATAGAAAAATAAGAAACTTTGATCCAGTCAGCTTGAAATAATCACTATTACCATTGTGATCTCTAGCCTTCTAAATATGTCATTATACATACAGATTTCCACTAAAATACAAATTCTATAAGGCGAATTCTATAAATAAGTAACTGAATGAATAAATGCAAAGTAACAGAATTAAATCACAATATATATGCAATTTAGAAATATGTAGTTTTCTCATAAAATATGTTTTCTATGAAATATGTTTGTTATATACTTTTTAAAAACTGTATATAACTATATCACTTTTATCAGTCCCTGAGGTTGAACATTTAGACTATTTCTAATTTTTTGCAATTTTACTTATTTAAAATTTTATAAAGTTTTAATTTTTCCCAGCTTTATTGAAATATAATTAACATATAGCAGGTAAGTTTGATGTGTACAATGTAATGATTTTACATATTTACATATTGAAAAATGATAAGTTTAGTTAACACATACATTATGTCACATTAGTTACCGGGTGTGTGTGTGTGTGTGTGGTCTTTTGACTACACTTTTGGGTATATTGGTACTTATTTTATTATAAACATTCTCTAGTCATTGGATCGTAAAACAGGTATGCTCATTTAAAAAGAAATTATATATATTTGAATTGTGCTAAAAAAAGATTATGTCAGTTTATAGTCTTATAGGCATGACGACACTCATTTTCCTGACTTTTGTCATTCCTGAGTTATAATTTTTATACAGTCTGCTTGGTATTTTAAAAAGTTTATTTCATGGTTTTAATATTATTTGCTTATGATATGCTTAAACATTTTGTTCATATATTTAAGAGTCATTAGTGCTTTGTTGAAGGTTTCAAAGACTTTATTTTTCTCATGGAGAAATTTGTCACATAGATTTCATTATATCTCCCAATATTTTAATTTTATTTATATTTTAAATTTATTTACTTATAGTATTTCTCATTAAAATTTTAGTATTAAATGTATTTGTAGTTTTCAAATTGATTGCTCTTTCTCTTTAAGATATGATTGCTATTGGGGTCATATTTGGAAGAACTAATATTATATAAATAATATTACATAAACACTTCTATTGCCTTCTAATAGATATTTTATAATAAATTTATTACATATTTATTAAATTAGTTTTTTAATTTTAAGACTTGGTTTTCTACCTTTAAATCATGAATTTACTGGAATTTACACTGTTACTGTAAATGAGGCTTTTTTCTCTTTCATTATATATTCTAAGTGGTTATTGCTGGCACATAAGGCAGTGATAGATTTTGGTCTTTATTTTTTCTTCACCTTCAAGTTTGCAGAATTTTCTCATGGGTTCACTCTCACTGCCTCCCACACCCATACTTAGCCCAAGGCCGTGCCAGATGAAAGCTGAGAAGGGGCAGTGCAGCTCATAGTTCTTCCTGGGTGTCTGCACTGACATGCTTTACCAGAGACAGTGATTGGATCATGTTTTAATCTGAGCTGATTGTCCCTTGGTCCATCTCTAATGGTTAGTGGGGTTGGCTCCCTGCCTCCCTCACAAGCAGGATTTTCCTTCGTGCCATGATCTGGATCCAGGGTGCTGGTCAGCTGGATCCTCACATTAGTCTTGCCAGCTCTAGTTCTTGCAGAAATTCCTTGAAATTTTGGTCATGTAAACACTGTTTCCTACATTTCTGTTATCATGTTAATGGATTTAAGAGGCAAGGAGAGTTAAATATGGGAGTTCCGTTTTTACCTTCAACTAGAATCTTCAAAGTTAGTTCTGTTTATTGGTTACTTTGTGCATCTTATAATTTAGATTCAACAGAATGGAAATTATAACACTTAATAGAAATGGTGGTTTGTGGAAGCCACTTTTGCCTTTGTCTCTGCCCATTTTCTATTGCAGTTTTAAGCTCTGCTCTGCTATAATTAATGGGCGCTGTCTGACTAACAAATAGAGGAGGAGTCAGTGAGTGTCATCTACCATTTTGGCTTCTTGATTGTACGAGGAGACTCAGTCTGGGTAGAGGTGGCTCTAATTTTTTTCTGGTGCAAATGTAAGTCTCTGGATCACCTATCCCAGATGCATCTGCAATTCTGATCCTTATTTCTAATTAAAGGGTGAATCTCAGTTGTCCACTTAAGAAAATTTCAGGCAGGAAGAAATTGTAATGCTGAAGGAAGGAAGGAAGGAAGGAAGGAAGGCTTCCTGTGCTGCAGAAATCATAGCTCACAGGAGCTTTAATCATGGTGGTTGCTTCTATGCAGTGAGATTTCCAACACCTCTGCCACCCTCGTGTGTGTGACCACTCTTACTGTTTGAAAACACCACCAGGTGTTTCTGGACAGAATGGCACTAGGCACAGGGACATAGAAGGGGACTCATGAGTGAATATTCTGTTGTGCAAAGCTTGTGATCTATATGACTTGGCCACAGGACGTGGAGACCCTTAGAATGACTGGTTGTGTTAAGGGGCTGAGACTGGATGTGGCATAGGGTAACTGACCTTCCTTCTTTCGAGAGCAGAGTCCTGAAGTCCGTGGAACGCAGGGACTTCAGGTGGTTGTTAATCTGCTCTCGCCCCATTAGCGAGCACGATCCTTGCATCCAGTCATGGAGCTTCTCACAGTACGTACCTAGATTTCAGGTCATGCTTTAAGTCCAGTCAAGAGTTTCTTCTCCTCCTTTACCATAAATAGAAATACTAACCTTGTGTGATAGTTTTCTGGGCTCAGGTTTTCTCCTGCTGTTCTGTGCTGAGCTGCAGATCTGCTGGGATATTTTCTGCTACGTGAGCAGCTCAGCTTCCAGTCTGAATATTTTATACATTCTGTGCATGCTTGGCAAAATACGGGCTTTTACCAGTGATGAATTCATCGTATACACATTGGCAATGCTCTTGAACTGTTTACTTTAATGACATCATTAGCAATTAGCCCTTAAAGTAAAAATTTAAATGAAATCCACCAACAAGCCTCTGAATCAGCTAATAACTGAAGATGGGCCTAAAGAGGCCCTATATAATTAGGCAGAATAATCGTCGAGAGAAAATTAATCGAGGGGAGGGGCATAAAGAGCATTGCGTCCTTTCATGGTAGCTTTGAAAATGTTTATCATGCCAAAGGGAATAGAAAAGACCAGCATGTGAAATGCATAGATTCAGTCAATACCTCTTTATGCTATTTATTGATGCACTTACTGTTTACCCAAGAGCCGTGCTGGCCATAGAAGAGAGGGAGAGAAGAGGAGAGATTTCTTTACTATCTTCTGTGTGGCAGATGTGGTACTTATTTTAAAAACATTTTATTATCTTTAATTTTGGTAGTATTCTGCAAGGTAGAGGGGAAGAGTACAGATGAAACATCACTCAATAGATGGAACAATAGTGCACAAAAGAATATGGATGTCAGTGTCATTGAGATTTTATAAATGTATACTTAATATATTTTATAATATATGAGATTATATATATTTAATATATATTTTATGTATAGAGAGAGAGGCTCTGAGGCATGATTTAATTTGGCTAAGTACACATATCCATATATCCTTTTGTGTTAAAAATGAATATCAATGTTTCAATAAAGATTTTTATGACATTCTAACCAAGGCAGAATTTATGGCTCTCTTCTCTGTGATCACAGCATCTAAAATAAATATTTTTAATAGTATTTATTACATTGTACAGTAATTAGTATTTATACAGCTCTTTCTGAGGGCAAAGTCTATGCCTTATTGCCATTACTCAGAAGTACGTGACATATAATAGGTTCTCAATAAATATTTGTTGAGTGAACTGATGAATAGAGCTTTGTGAAAATCAGAGAGACCGATTCTATAAATTTGGGGTGTCTAAACTGAGAAGGCTGCCCAACAGAAGCCTATTTTATAATTTATACAAAGGTAGGCGTTCATGCCAAGGCCTTCGCTTCTTTTTATGGCTGCCCTGGATCAGTCCACTGTGGCAAAGGTGTGGTGTTAGAAATGAATGAACTAGGTTCCATTTTCAAACTAGACAACAAGGACTTTTGCACAAGTAGACTGTCTCTCTTTGACTTAGGTCTGGAAAGGCAGCCACAAATTCTAGAGTCATGGCTTTAAAGGCAGAAGAGAGAGAGGATTTCGTGGAAAGCAAAGATGGGAAAAACAAAAATAATGATAGCGTGGTGCATATTCACAGAGTGCATTTAATTATATTGTTATTTCTCAATCTTACTGATTAAGTTTGAAGTTCCAGGCTTCAGTTATGAGACTGGTATTTAATTCTCATCATCAATGCTAATTTACTTAAGTTGAAAATCTTACTTTATTAGTCTTTTAATATTTAAAATATTCCACATGTATCAGAAGGCTTCCTGCCTTGGTTGGGAAGCCAGCATCCAAGTACTATCTGAAGACAGCTATAAGAAAATCAATAGTGTACTGAGACCTGGCAGTGTCAACTACAAAATTAATAAGAGTGTGGGCTCTGAAGTCTGATTGATCCTAAATTTTTAAAAATTTATATGTTAATAATTTATCCAGGTGAAATTCAAATACATAAAATTAACCATTTTAAAGTGAACAATTCAGTGACATTTAGTACATTCACAATGCAACCACCACCACCTCTACCTGACTCCACAACATTCCTCACATCTTACCCATTAATAGGTTTCCTCGCATTCCCTTTTTCCAAAGCCTGACGAGTACCAATCTGTATTCTGTCTCTATGCACTTATCTGTTCTTCGCATTTCATATAAATGGAATCATACAATATGTGACCTTTTATATTTGGCTTCTTTCATTTAGCATAATATTTTGGAGGTTTTATCCACCTTGCAGCAGGTATCGGCACTTCATTCCTTTTTATAACTGAGTGATACTCCATTGTATATACATATCACAATTTGTTTATTCATTTGTCATAGGTATTTCGGTTGTTTCCACCTTTTGGCTATTGTAAATAGTGCTTCTATGGGTGTACATATACTCATTTGAGGACCTATTTTGAGTATAAATCTAAGAGTAGAATTGTAAGATCGTATAATACTTCTATGATTAATTTTTGAGGAACCACCAAACTTTTCTCCACAGTGGCTGAACCATTTTGCATTCACAATAGGAATATATAAGGATTTTAATTTCTGCACATCCTTGCCAACATTTGTTTTCCATTCACTTGATTACAGCTAGTTATGTCACTTTATAGCTATGTGATCTCGGTAAGTTATTTAACTTCTCTGCATCTCAGTTTGGAAGATAGAAAATGGACATAGTAATACTTACCTTGCAACATTGTGGAGAAGCCTGGCTGTTAGGCTCATGAACTCCCTGGTGTAGTATGAGGCAAAATAGTAAGTACAGTACTTAAATAATTTTGGCTATTGCTATGGAGATTGTTTCATACCCTCAGGCTAAAACTCAGGAGTCTTGTTTCTTAGAAGAAAATGATATGTATTGGCCTCTGGACTCATAGCTTCGGTGTTGAAATTGCTTGATGTCGGACTATACAGAAGACTAGGTTTTCCTAAAATTGCTCAACTAGTTTCCAAGCATTATTCTCTTTTGCTTATTGCCTTCTCCCTCCAAGAAGGTGCATTTTGGTTCCTGAGGCAATGAGGAATTTCAAAAAAGATACACTATGTATTAATAAACCGAAGCTAGCTTGCTGCTACGAACCTTATTTTGAACCTTCAACTTAGAAAACAAATTTCGTTGGTCAAATAGTAACAATAGCTTGGTAAATTGTTGAGAACTTTGTAAAATTATTTAACAAATTTTAAGCTGTACTATTGGATGACTTAATCACCATGCATCCAGGAGATAATATAGATTACATAAGTCATGCTGTCCACTCAAGTCCATTACTTTGTATTCAGTGCTGCCTTTGCCAGGGGTTATGTTGCGTTGTATCTAACTCTAAGGTTGGGAAATGGAGTTGCATTGATGATTAGAGGGCTGGCTTGATACATAGCCAGGTGCAAATGGCTGAAGCTTAGTGTTCGATTCTGCTGACGTGCTCGTTTTGCTCAGATTCAGGAACGCCATCCCCACTGTTCCTTTCGGCTCCCGTCTCCACCGCAAACCCTCATGTGATGTTAAAGAACCCTCAGGAATCAGTCTTTCAGACAGATCTGAGCTAAAGATTCTGACATAACTGCCCAAGGGATTGACTTCAAGTAACTAAATTTGCAGTGAAAAATAAATAAATAAATAAAGCAGATTTATGAAACTATAGTACCAGAGGGTAGATGGGTACCTGGAAACCTGGAGGATAAATGTTCTTAATTTTCTTTTTTAAAAACAATTATTATTCATTATCTCTAATGCTGAGTGATAGAGATGAAATCTATGCAGTAACGCCACGATTTGACAGTGAGACCTTGCTCCCTAACCTTGTCTTATACAGTGCATTATACAGTTTGTACTCAATAAATATGTTTTCCTGAACAATGGTTCTCCTACACTTCTTTTTCCTCTGACTTTGATTCACCCTAGGAGTCTTCATCTTGTTAGCAAGTTGCATTATCTTGTTGGCCATCAAAAGATTGAAACAGGGGAACAGCTGGGAACCAGCAGGGATGGGTGGGGGGAACAAAGCTGCTCTGTAATTATTTCATTCCTCTTCTGTGACAGCTTCCTTCTATTCCAAGAGGTGAATTTAAAGCCACTGAGTGCATCCCTTTCTAACCCTGTGGCAAGACAAGCCTTGTTAACTGAGGTTGAAGAAGCCATTTTACTTTCTTGTCACAGTGAAATAATATTCCAAAGCCCTGAAGTATGGAGAAAAAATAGATCTTCAGTGTAGCCACAAAAATCCTCACATCTTTCTCTTTATTTTTCTTAGTAGCCTAAATGGAGAACCAATGTGATACTTAGCTCCAAGCCGTACTTTCCAGGGACATGGGTTTATTTAAATAAGAGCTACTTTTAGATCTGGATTCCAGTTTTCACTGTGTTTTAATTAGGGGACTGAAGATATTTTAAAGAAAGCTACTAAGTTTGGATGAAAATCAGTTTAGATTCTTTATTAATTGTGCTTCCTATTGGCTTCTTGTTCCCATACTTATTCTAGATTGAAACAAATCAAAATAAAGGAATCAGACATAAGTAAATATGATGAAAAAATCAAGTGTGCTGATTTGGCCAGGTATATATAAAACAGTTAGTGTCTGAAACAAACATGCAGAGACTGTGATGAAGCAAAATCAATGATCATGGACGCGTGCTGAATTTCAACTCGGTGCTGAGCACTTTGCATATATGATTTCATTTATTCTCCAAAACAACTCTGGAAGATAGAAATGGTAATGTGAATAATACTACCTATTTTACAAAGTTTTCAAAGTGCTTTAATAAGATGATTAGCTAATACCTTATGCATAATATAATTTATGCATAATAATAATTTATTTCATTTTGAATTTGACATAAAAGAAAACTGAAGCTTTTAGTAAAGTTGAGTCACTTTTACAAGGTCTCATCACTGACAAGTTATGGCACAGAAGTTCTAGAGCCAAGATGTTATGAGATTCCCTTGGAAAAAAAGTTTTAGAATCTGAATTCCTCTGACCTTGACATGAAAAGATTTTTCCAGCTCACAGAAAGCAGGTGGGACGAAGAGACAAGTATGGCAACAAGGATCTGCGCTTCCTTTTCAGGACTGACTGTACATTTCCGACTAGAGAAAAAAGTACGAGAACTGAAAATTCCCTTGTTAAAGTTTATTTTGTCTTCACATTCAAATTTGCTTATTTTTGTATGTTTATTAATAACTTTTAGAGTGAACTGGGTTATTTATAATGGACCAAATTAGAAAAAATATTCGTAAAGAGGAATAAATACAGTTTAATATTTTATATAAGAGAACACTATACACTAATGAAAATGAATGAATGTCTGTTATACACTCATTAGACAAGCACATAGAAGGATCTCAAAAAGATAATAAGGAGCAAAAGAAACTCAAACAAAAATGTATACAAAATATTGTACAATTCCATTTATATAAAGGTCAAAAATAGGCAAAACTAAACATTATTTGGAGTTCATTTGGAGGTTCATCTATAAGAATTAAAACTATTAAAGTATAACAAAAAGCAAGGAGAGGATTACCATAAAAGTCAGGTCAAGGTTATTCCAGGATATAGGAGAGAGTTTTGATTAAGTACAGTCTGTGAGTGCTTTTGGGATGCAAGGATGTCCTTTTTTGTGCTTGGAGATAGTTTTAAGAAAGTTTACTTTGCAATAATTTACTAAATTGTGTATTTATATTTTATGCATTTTATATTTTACATTTCATAATAAAAAGGGTTTGAAAAAGAATAAGAACTTGTCCTATTGAGAAGACATTTTTTTTGATGAGAGATGTAATAGAAGCTGTTATAATACTTGCCTCCCATCCTGATTGTGTGCCTTATCTCATGTCAGGCCAACAAAGCCTGCTGTCTACCCTGTCACCTAGTGGTCTGAGCCAGTTATAGGGCGTGGGCCCTTGGGGAAATGCCTGGATCTTTCTTTCATGTAGAAGAGAGAAGAGCTGGAAATGATTTAGATAATGACCGACAGTACTTTTACAAAAGAATAAAAGGATAATGAATCATTTTAGTGAATTTGTCTCCTAGGAATCTGCAACTTCTCTCCCATGTCAATAGAAAGAAACAAACTGTACCCAGACTGAAGAGAAAACATCCTCATTTTCAGCCAGCCCCCAAATGTCAAGTCACTCTCATTCCAAAATCCTTTACATCATCATTAGTAATTGTTTTGTATAGTTGCTGAGCTTATTTTAGGGGCCTGCTCATCTGTGAAATTAGATGTGTCTTCCCCAGAGTATAAAGCTTTCAGGGTGGACATGTGGTTCAAATAAGTTATCTTGAGGGTGGAGTGTCCTGGACAAAAGGCAGCACAGCTCTCACAGGGGAATAATTTAAGTGGAAGCAACCTCAGGGCCTGCAAGGTGTGGGGTAGAGGCCCAGGAGAAGAGGCTGGGAAGCTGCCTGTGCTGGGAATGTAAGATTGTCTCAGAAGTTGGGGCCTGGGCTTCTCGGCTTGGGGAGAAACATGATATTTGTATTAAGGTCCAGAATGAAGATTGCGTGGGTATAAAGCAGGGTATAAAGAATCCAAGAGATATTTAAATAGAAAAATCCGGCAGTCAGACTGAGAGTCTATGTAATATCCTCGTCAATTCTTACAACCAGGGTTGATCCTGACCATGTTGCATTATTTAGAGTCAGGCCTGCATGCTAAACAGGACAGGAGACAAGGTGTGCCCCAAAGGATTGTAATCCTGAAGCTCAGGCCCATGTTCACACTGCGAGGAAGAACCTGGAGCAAGAATTCCAAGGCAAACAAGACTAAAGAATTAGATTTTCCCTAATTCACTCCTTATGTCTAGAGTTGGGCCTGATTTTTTAGGAAACGATATCTCACTGGCCAGTACACTACCTGTGACATTTTGGTGATTAATAGATGAGTTCGTTTGTTAAAGATTACATATTAGATTAGAACCACTTGTTCATTTTAATTTACTGAGCTTCTTACATCAAAACAGAAAGATTCAATCCTCTGCCTTTTGTAATTGTCTGCAGATGATGTACAATTGGACTAGTTGAAATACAAATTGTGACCTGAATATAGTTTAACGGGTCATGGAAGGCAATCCATCAGCTGTGTGATATTAAACAATTTTAACAACTTGATGCCAGGATTTTCTTATCTCTAAGTTGGAGATAACCAGTTTTCTAAGACTGTTATGAGGATCGTGTTAAATTTTACATACAAATACACACATACAATCTCTTTAATTTCATTTAATCCCACATATATATATATATTTGTCACATCATACTATGCTCAGCGACAAAAGACATGGTGCATGCTTTTCCCTAAAGTTGGTGTTCAGTTATAAACCTCACCTACAGGGTAATAAAGTAATACCAATTTTTAATAGAATATTTTGGAACATAAAATTCATGCTTTATGATAGGTGAGTGATTTTAAAGTAATATGAAAATAATTTAAATATCTTTAAACATTCAAGCAATGTGCCTTTTAGGTGTCAAGTGCTCTTTTTTTTTTGTAATCTACAAAAGGAAAACATCCTTAATTTCAGTAGGCCTGAGACTATCTGGTTGGTCAGACTGAACAGGTTGGCGTTCATTTTATAATTTAGTTTTTATTTTTATCAGTTGAAATATGACCATAGTTTAGGGCCCTGTTATTGTCCTATAAGACTTGTAGATAAAACTATCAGCAACATTCTCCTGCTCTCTCACTCATTTCTGCTTCTACAGCTCTAAATATTATGTCCTTGATTTTATTAGCGCTTGGATTAATGCCCATCCTCATCGCAAACATGCAAACAACCTGTCATCCTTTCTATTGCAGGTACTGTAATTTTGGTTAGATCAGTGATTCTCAAACTTTAGCCTGAGTCACAATCACCGTGATGGCTTGTATAAATACAAATTCCTGGGTGCTACCTTCTAATTCAATAAGAGAGGATCCAGATAATTTGCATTTTAAACAAGTTTCTAGGTGATGTTGCTGATGTTGTTTGATTGGGTTAGGGACCATGCTTTAGGAATCATTGGGTGAGATAAACATTTTGTCTTCACGTTATAAATATAATTCATAGCTGAATTCTGTATGTATACCACAGTTACCTTCTGCTCTCATCAACTTTTTTTGTTCTCCTTGGAGTTA
>NW_011888834.1:5190097-5195813 GCF_000151845.1 Pteropus vampyrus | reverse complement strand
TAAATCTCTAAATATGTTCAGACTCATTAGGGATTTTTCAATATCGTCTTCTAAAAAAATAAATGTTAAAAAAATATCACAGTGTTTTTTTAGCATACTCCAATGTGGACTAGTTCTTTTTCTTTTGAATGCCACACACAGTTGTCATGTTGTACACCCTACTTTCTAGATCTTGTACCTTTTAAAGACTTTTGTTTGATCATCTGAGTATCTGAGAATGTCTTTTTTCTACTCTCATGGATGATTGAGTGTTGGCCAAATAAAATCTTATATTTTTAACGCATTGTTCCAGGATCTTCGACTTCTAATGTTGCTGTTGGGTAATCTGACATCATCTGATTCTGGATACTTTTTAAGAAACCAGTTTTTTTTCCCCCTCTGGAAGTGTTAGAATCTTTTCTTAATCTCTAGGGTTTTAGAATTTTACAGGAGTGCTAGCGAAGTTCTATTTGCATTATGCTGAGTGTGAAGTGGGCTCTTCCAATCTGGTAACTCATATCTTACAATTCTGAGAAACTTTCTCAAGTTATCTTGTGGATAATTTCTTACCTTCCATTTTCTCTGTCCTCTTTTTCTGTGACTCCCGTATGTGTACGTTGGGCATCCTAGAAAGGTCGTTCAATTTTCTTACCTTTTTCACTTTCCATCTGTTTATATTTTGATTCTACTTTCTGGGAGATTTCTTCAAATTTACTTTTTTTTTTTCATTTTTAATTCTTAACATCTCTGTTTTGGCTGTTCTCTTCTTAGAGGGTTTTTTTTTTTTTCGAGCATCCTGTTTTTGCTTCATTTATGTAATTTCTTTTACTTCTCTGAGGGCATTAATATAAATTTTAAAAGTTTCTTTTTCCTGTACTAGCTCTAAGTCTTTGTTTCTTTTTGTTTTAGTTTATTTTGTTTTCTGTCTCTTCTAGTGAATTTTTCCTCAAATATATGGTTATTATTGGTTATAAATTCCTATTTAAGAGTGGACCATTAACAAGCTGACTGGATGCTTTGTACCAGTAGATGGAGTTGTTTGTCTCCATGAAACTCCACACTGCCCAGGACCATGGAGAGACAGCGTAAGTGATATGGCAGAAAGATTACGGGGTTGGATATATAAAGTTCTGCAGGTGAGGTCCTGAATCTCCCTCTTAGAAGATTTTCTCAGTGTCAATTTGAGTACCTAGAAAATAGTGCAAGGCACATGTTAGGCACATGTAATAGACACTTGTTTATTGAACACCTATAATCAACTGAGCAGTATAGATCATAACACCCTTCTTATTTAGTGGAGATACTAAATTAAGGGAGTATGGAAAAGTCCCTTCAAACTGTAAAGTTCTACTCAAATTTCAGGGATTATTCTTAGTTTTAAAGAGACACTAACATTTATTGAACAAGCGCAGTGTTGTAGGGCAGGCACTGCACTGGTCAGTTTCACAGTGGGGCATATCCTTCACAGTTCATGTGCAAGGATGGCCGCTGTGCTTCAGTAAACTCAGAAGCATTCTTGAAATATATGAAAAGCTCTCATGTAGAAGAGCAAGTAGGATTCCTCAGGATGGCAGAGTAGGGGAAGATAAGCGATATATATTTCAGCTTTGTACCAGGAGGAACTTTCTGTCAATTAGAATGTTCAATCAAAGCAATGAGCTGCCTTCCTAGTTGGTGGGCTTCCTGTCCCCAGACTTAAAGCAGAATTTTCCAGGAATATTGCAAAGCAAATTTCCTGCTAAAGATAGAT
This sequence comes from Pteropus vampyrus, assembly GCF_000151845.1. NCBI lineage: Eukaryota > Metazoa > Chordata > Mammalia > Chiroptera > Pteropodidae > Pteropus > Pteropus vampyrus. Next base: position 5,194,084 of record NW_011888834.1, on the reverse strand, counting down.
TATGCCATTAGACTAAATGCTCTCTAATATCCTTTTTCCTCTTATTACAGAATTACAGATTTTAAAGCTATAATCAACATTCCAAATGCCAAAAAGTAGACATAAATGTTGTCAGTCAGATATACTTGGGATGTTGTATAAACATGTTTTGAAATGAACCAATAAAGAAATAAAAATTCTCATCACATCTAAATCCTTGCAGCTGATTTTGTCTTCAGAACATGGAATTCGATAACTGCTTTGAAAGGTCAAAGTCCTCTCTGTAGGATGGTGGCTCCTTCATTGAGACAAGTCTTTTATTTGATATTTTCTTGAAGAAATGACAGACATTTCGGAAATGTAGACAAGGAAAATGGTGTGTTTCCAGTAAAGACCGAGGTTTCTTCCTTGAACGGGCTTGCTGCCCAGAAGATAGGTTGATTTGCATTTCATCTGCAGTGCATCACTCATTTATGTGCAGTGCTGTAGTGCTGCCAGCCTCTGCCTGGAGACAGCCTTGTCCCTCGAGAAGGGTTGTATTCATTTGTAACCATCCAATGCTGTTTAGTTGACAGGCTAGCATTTTCATCCTCTTACCAATATGCCAAGAAAAGAAACTTACTGAAGGATATTCTTTAGCCTTTCAAGGTCACTTAAGAAGGGAGCTAAAATAAGAAAATATCACTATATATACAGTTTTTTTTTTAGCAAAATTTAAAGGAGAGAATAAAGCAAGAAGCAAAAAAGCAGAAATTCTTATGTTCGAATTATATATTGCAAGAGGTGTAAGTCAAGTGAGATAATAACACCTTTTCCTTTCATCTCTCTTTTTGAAATCCAGGTAGAAAGGGTGGATTAAAAAAAAAAAGTAACTTGGCTGTGATGGCTTTGCAGTGTCCTTTTCTAATTTATTCTAATACTTGGTAGAATAGATATTGCAGGAAAGGCTTACCTAACATTTTAAGCTTCTATTGATAGCTTTGGCTCAGTTCTAAGGTAAGGTAGCAGAGCACACACAGTTGCCACCGTCTGATGACAAATGTTATTTTGATGACAAGAGCAATGGCAATATGCTCCTCAATGGAAGGGGCCCAGTCTTCATCAACCAGCTACTTAGATAATCTTACCCAATGCCATGTTTTAAATTACTACCCGATGACTTCCAAACATCAATGTCCAGTTGTTTGTCTCCATGAAACCCCACATTGCCCAGGACCATGACGAGACAGCGTAAGTGATGTGGTAGAAAGAACATGTGATTTGATATATGAAGTGCCCAGATATTTCTTTTGAATTTTAGAGATGCTTCAACTGTGTAATGAACTCTTACATGTGAATGGATCAAATGAACTAAAAATTAATCTCTCATTCGGAAAACAGAGGGGAGGATGAAAATCTTACTCCTCATTTCATCTCTGCTAGGGTTCCTTATACACAAGTACTAGATATATTATATGCACAAAGTGAAAAACCAAATAGGAATCATACCACTGCTCTATTATGGATTATCTATTACCTAACACAGCCTTAACACAGACCTTAACCCAGCCCTCGCTGTTAAAACTGATTTGGACAGCGTGACTTAAACTGAGTCCCCAGTGAGATTTTCTGTTCCCTCTCTGTCCTGAACCTAAGATGGCTATTTGGATGAGACCCTAGACCAATTATCTGGTGCTTGCTCCCTAGTGATTAGACTCAGTCCATGTTTATTTTCTATATAAGGGACCAGAAGCACAAAAGTGGAGGAAAAGAAGACTGCATAGGGTTTTGAATTTGACTTTGCACATGTTTTTTCCTTTCCATTTATGCCTTCCATCCACTGCCTGATGAATTTCTACTAAACCAGATAGATTAAGCTCAAATATCACCTTCTTCGTTAAAACATCGTGATATATCAAGCTTAATTTCTTTAGTGTTTCCCTGTTGTAGTCTGACCCTGAGCCTCTGGCTCTCCGACATATTCTTTGTCCTTCCTGGTTCCGCTCTATATGGGGGTTGGAAGACTGGCCTGTCCTGCATTTTCCGGGCTCCAATGTCGGTTGACTTATGGCTGGGGTCAACCAAGCCACTAGCAGATGTCACTAGAGTTACTAGCAGATGAGGTGGGAGGACAGAAGCCATCTTTTCCTTCCTCTGTACATTGAATGGCTTTGCTAGCAGTGGCTATGTTCCCTCTGAAATTCCAGCTCTCTTTAGACATGCTTGCTCTGGTTCCAGCTCCAAGTTGGAGAATTCCAGCTTTGGTAACACCAACCAGGAACTACCGGAAAAAGCTACAACAAACTACAAAAAACAAAACAACAAAAAACAACAAAAACCAACTCCGCCCACCACAAGTCACAAAAAAACGGAAAAGAAGGGAGGAACAGCCCCGGACAGCCCCAGAAAACAAGACGACAGAACCCCTCCCAGCCTCTGCCAGATCCGGGGCGACCCGACTGCTCCCAGAATCACGCCAATCTTTGCCTCAGTCTCTGTCTTCACATGGCCTTCTCTTCTCTCGCTGCATCTTTTACTCTTTTGTTTCTTATGAGAACAATTATATTCGATTTAGAGTCCACTTGAGTAATCCAGAATACTTTCAAGATCCTTAATTATACCAACAGAGACCCTTTTTCCAAATCAGGTAATATTCTCTGGACCCAGGTGTTAGGATGTGGACATATCTTTTTATTGGTCACTGTTCAACCTGCTACAACCACTTCTTCTCTTTGTTTCTTCGGTCTCTGGATAGTAGAGATTGTCTGCTGTGGATAATCTCTAGGTTATATCACTGTCCACTCTTTAGCTTCACAGATCCTGCCTCTCCCAAGTAACTACTTATATTAAATTTTCTCTGTTATAAATACTTGAAATGGTTATAGTGAGATCCTGATGGATATACAAAATGATTTTTGTTTGTTTGTTTTTATTTTTATTTATTTTTTTATTATGGTGACCAGTTATTGAATTCAAGTAAGTTTCAGGTGTACAATTTAACAGTAAGACATATATATATTGTATTGTGTATTCACCGCCCATACATAGATTTCTTTCTAAATTCCATAGCGATTTTTATATGCTTCAGTTAAACACTTGTAATGAAACATTGTCATGCTTTATTTACATGTGTACATTCGCTGGTGCACATGGTGTGTAAACTTTGTTATTTTTCTTGTTCTCCCTAGTGCCCGTTACAGTGCCTACCTAGCTTGGAAAGTGTTCAAATAATGGCCTATAAATAATGATCTGATAATGAATGAGGAAGATATGCTTAATAGACCTAAAATCTTAGATGAATGTATTAAGTGTCCATGGACGATCGAAGTAAAACATTTTTGTCTTCCTACAAAACAGCAACACTTGGAGATAAAAATATATTTATGTGAATGGAGAAATTATTGGTTCTTGTGAGCTTGATATGGATAAACAATACAAAACAGAGTGGGCCCAGCAGAATTTCATAAATATTTCTTAATACCATCTTATCTCTCAGAGTTTCACTCAATGCAATACTCAGCATTCTTTTAGTGGACACACTAAATAATTACCTTGTATCAAATACCTTCCAAACTTCCCCTCTGTTACCTGCAATCAATGTTTCTAATACACAATCTGCTTCTAGTTCGTAGGATTTTAGTTTGGAGGTATGTGTTCTTAATAAATATTCATCATTACTGTTTGATATGTCATCTCTTCTATAGACTGTTGTCTAGACAATCTTCTAGAAATAGAGCTCTGGTTATTTTACTCCCCTTTTGGAAAGTCTCCAGTGGCTTTGTGATTTTACCAAAAAGCTACAAAAAGGAATCTGAAGCTCTCTTTCCCCTTTGAGCACTCTAATCTTATTTCCTGCTGTGCTCATATGCAGTTGTGTCACTGACAATCCATCGACATCCCTGTTGTCTTTTGTGCATATATCTGTGCACAAGGTTCCTCTGCCTCTGAGGAACCTTGACACTAGTTCTGCTCACTTAGATTTTCTTTGTTTTTAAAGCCATTATTAAACTGACCTGGTTAAATTAGATA
>NW_011888834.1:5180362-5189712 GCF_000151845.1 Pteropus vampyrus | reverse complement strand
TTGGTTCTTGTGAGCTTGATATGGATAAACAATACAAAACAGAGTGGGCCCAGCAGAATTTCATAAATATTTCTTAATACCATCTTATCTCTCAGAGTTTCACTCAATGCAATACTCAGCATTCTTTTAGTGGACACACTAAATAATTACCTTGTATCAAACACCTTCCAAACTTCCCCTCTGTTACCCACAGTCAATGTTTCTAATACACAATCTGCTTCTAGTTCGTAGGATTTTAGTTTGGAGGTGTGTGTTCTTAATAAATATTCATCATTACTGTTTGATATGTCATCTCTTCTATAGACTGTTGTCTGGACAATCTTCTAGAAATAGAGCTCTGGTTATTTTATTCCCCCTTTGGAAAGTCTTCAGCGGCTTTGTGATTTTACCAAAAAGCTACAAAAAGAGATTTGAAGCTCTCTTTCCCCTCTGAGCACTCTAATCTTCTTTCCTGCTGTGCTCACATGCAGTTGTGTCACTGACAATCCATCGACATCCCTGTTGTCTTTTGTGCATATATCTGTGCACAAGGTTCCTCTGCCTCTGAGGAACCTTGACACTAGTTCTGCTCACTTAGATTTTCTTTGTTTTTAAAGCCATTATTAAACTGACCTCGTTAAATTAGATAGATCTGGGTTTGAACTCAGGTTCTACTGTTCATGACCGCCCATTAACCTGAGAAATCCATTAATCTCTTGGGACTTTAGTTTTCTTATCTGCATAATAGAGATATTCATACCTAAGTCAGAGTGTTATTTCTAGGATTACATGAGAATATCTATGTGATATGTTTGTCACACAAACACTCAAAGATAGTCTTATTCTGTTCTTTTGTCAAAGATAATTTTCTTATTAAAATTCTTTCTGATCTTTTAAAAAACGTTCTTACTCTAAAACTTTATGATACATTTTGTTTTAGTACTCTTTTAGTATTTAAATTACCTAAAATTAAATTTATTTGTCTTTTTAATCAAACCCACTCTGCTACATTAATATCTTTTTGAACAGAGTAACTGGGTTTCGCATTTCTCTATATTCTTTAGAACTACGAACCCTGTGTCTGGCACATAGTAGGCACTCAAAAATTTGTTGAATTGCATTAATTATCAGTCCATTGAACTGATAAATTACAATATGTTCCAGGTCTCTGTGTCTTGTTCTGGGGGCTCTGCTTGGCACATTAACCTTAGAATGATAGGGAATGGAGGCCCAAAGCTACAGTGGCTCAATTGCATCATATTAATGAGACAGCACAGAGCATTAGAAACAGGATGGGATTCAACTATTTATGAGCCATTAAAAATTCTTTTTATTTTCTCTGAATAGTGGACAAAATGTGGGTCATTTTGGCCCACCTCCAGAGGGTGGAGGAAAATTGGAGGGAGGCTTTCTCAGGTGCTAACATATATGTCCTATAATTTTGGAAGCATCAATTCACTTTATAAAAGCTTTTGAGGTTGGGGTTTGCTACAACCACTAATTAGTTTGGAACACTAATCAGTTTTGAAACAAACAATAGCCTAAATCACTTTTTTCTTTTTCCAGTAAGTCAAAGTGGTTTGGACTCAGAGAATTTAACAAGAATTCATTATCTTATTTACTTATTTACATGTAAGAATACTTATAATTTACTCCCTTCATTCACTCATCCATATTATAAGAACTAAACACATTGTATTTGAAAGAAAGTAAAGTATTTCTCCAGTAGATTCTATACTATTTCTTTGAGACATTTTGTTAATATGTAGGATTTCTATTGCTTGGAGTATATATGTTTATTACAATATTATGCTTATGTTTAATCTTAATATTATTTTCCTGAAATTATTGAGTTACTAATCAGCTAATCTTAATACACCAATTATTCAATTAATATTAATATTCTTTTTGTATTAAAGTATATTCCTTCCTGTTTTGTGATGACTCTGGACATACTTTTAGTGTCTAGAGCACCCAGACCCAACCAAATGCTTCAGGGTGCCAATCACTTATACCACACCTGATACGATTCCAACATCCCACACAGGAGTGATGTAACCTCCAGTTGATGCCCTTAGTGTTATCACCACAGTCACACAGCCAGGTGAGTCAGGGCAACTATCATGCAGATTGCCAGGCTCTCAGTGGCTTCACTGTGTGCTATAAACTAGCCAATGTGCGACGCAGGGACTACTGGGTTGACTTGAATGTTGTGACTGCCTTTGATGATGGAATGTAAGGTAGTCACAGTGATTCATACAAGTATTTGAGTTTTAATAACTAAATCGTAGGTTTCTTTCAAAAATCTAAACATTGTTATGCTGTAGCCCTTTAAGTTGAAAACAGTTATCGGCATTTGCAGTCACATTTCCACCTTTTTTTCACCTTCTCTGCCAGGTAAAGCATTAATGGACTGCAAGAATTTCATTTGCAGAGACACTAGGCAATGTCTAAGTTAGAGTCATTTTTAAGGTTTCATTTGATTTACCTCATGGCCATACCTCACTGACAAATTTCTTAAATGTGGTTCATGTTAGAAACTTATTCTTTTGAATTCTACCACTTCACAGAAATAGCTCTTTCAAACATAATCAATGGATTCTTCTTTCTTTTAAAACGTGTTTATTGAGATTTGATTTATGCACTATAAAATTCAGCCAATTTAAGTGTACAATTAGTTTTATTATACCTATATAGTAGCCCAGTTATTACAACTATATAATTTTAGAATATTTTCATCACACCAGAAAGAAACCTCATTTCCATTAGCAGTCAATCCCTGTTCTGCTCAATCTCCCTGGCCCCTAGGCAAATCTTAATATATTTTCTGTCTCTAGAGGTTTATGTATTCTAGATATTTTATATAAATGAAATCATATAGTATGTGGTCTTTCGTGACTGGCTTCTTTCATTTAAGGTGATGTTTTCAAGGTTCATTTATGTTGTAGCATGTATCAGTATTTTATTCCGTTTTATTGCCAATACGGAATTGTATGAATATCCCACATTTTATTTATCCATTCATCAATTGATGGATATTTAGGTTGTCTACGTCTTTGTCTACCATGGATAAAGCTACTATGACATTTGTGTACAAGTCTTTGTGTGGATGCATGTTCTCATTTCTCTAGTTCTTAGGGATAGAATCAGTGGTTTCTATGTTTAATGTTATGAGAAACTGTCAAAGTATTTTCCAAAGTGAATGCACATCAATCAATTCTCATTTTCCAATGTGAATATTGGTCTTTTAAAAAAAGTTTTTATCATTGACTCCACTGTACCGTGTTGCACTGGCCACCCACTTTACTTGTAACTTCCTCTTATTTGGCTTTGTGATGCTTAAACCATCTGGTTTTTTCCCCCTTGTCTTTTCTGTGACTCTTTCTCCTTCCTGCATGCAATTTTTGTTTCTGCTTTTTCTCTACCTCGGCAATTCCATTCAGCAAAGGATACTTCACTTCCTAGCCTTATGGAGATTCAGATCAGTTACAACCAAGATTTAGTCTGTCCTGAGCTGTAATCACACAACTCTGATTGTTCTCCTGGCGTTTCTATGCAGCTGGGGGGTTTCAAATGCAGTATGTCCACAAGAGGGCTCATCATCGGCTCTGTGAAACTGGTCTTTCTTTTCACTTTTTTTAATGCCTCTACTCTCTTCTCAACTCAGACTTGAAATTTCAGTCATTTTCTTTTCCCTTCCCTTTTTCCTTTTGCCTGAGCAATTTGCCAACTTCTGTCCACTTTATGTGTCCATCCCTTTGTCTGCATTACCCTCCTACTGCTCTCCCTTGCTCACCCACCATTATTGTTCATTTTGACTTCCATACATTCTTTTTAAATGGCCTACCTATTTTTTTTTTTCCTTTTCCTTTTCTACATTTTACGTTTACACCTTACTTCATAGTTCAATTGCATTCCTGTGACTCCTCTGGTTAAAAATCTTCAAAAGTTCCATATTATCCTCTGAAGAAAGAACAAATTCCTTAGCTGTACATTCAGGTCTCCAATATATTCTTCTAGTCTTTTTTTCCTCTGAGTTCCTTTATAGAGCCTGTGTTTGAGTCAGTCTCATTCTCAGTTTTTTATCAGCCAAGCCTTGTATTTTCCCGCTTCTTGCTTTGTTCGTGCCTCTCCTTGGGCTGCCATGGCCCTGAATCTACATCAGCAATTCCTCAAAGCCCTAATAAAGTGTGTCCTCCTCCACAATGATGCTGATGATCTCACTAGATAGAATTTATCACTCTTTCCTTTCAACTCTCACAATGTCATTTTCAATTATGTATAAGAGCCACTCGGTACATAACTAATCTTTCCTCCTTAAATCTATGGTTCATGAGGGCAGAGGCTATGGCATATTTATCACAATTAGCCCAGCTACCATTTCCTGAGTATTTACTGTGGCCTAGGCACTGAGCTAAGTAGGCAACATCTTCTTTAATTATCAAAACAATCCTCTGAAACAGGCATATTTTTAATCCTTATTTTATAGATGAGGCAATTAATGCTGGGAGAAGATAAATGACTTCTCCAAGTCTAAACAGCTACTAAATGGCAAAGCTGGAATTTTAGCCTTGATTGACTGACTGTAAAGTTCATGCAGTTAACTATGATTGTGTCACTTTCTCTACAACAACTAATTGAATAAGTGCCAGTTAAATGAATAAAAAGTGGTCAGTCTGTGCTGCTGAAAAGACACATAAGGTTTAGTAGTTAGATTTCAGTTCAAATTGAAGTGCTAACACTTTTTTCCGAGTGAATTATTTACCAAGTCGGGGACTGTGTGCTTCTTTATAAGGCGGAAGAAAGAGATAATAGTTCCTATATCATGAAGGTGCTGTGAAGATAAAATGAAACACTGAACTAGTAGACTCTTAGTAAATATTAGCTGATAGTAATAAAAATAAAGTTCCATTTTTACAAGTCCTCCATGATAAGCTTAACTGTCCTCAGAAATAGCAAGATGAAAGGAGAAGCATGTATCAGCAGTACCCATAACAATTTCACAAAATTCATCCTACCAAGAAAAAAACTTTATTACCCACCGTGCATAGTCATAGTCTTTGACTTAAAATAACACTAACAAACTGTATGATGCTTCGAAATTGAGTGCTGTTTTTACTTCATTTACATATCATCCTATCTCTCTATCTATTATCTATTATCTATGTGTTCAATTATAATATCATTAAGCTGACCAGGTGACTCTGTCACTGGATTTCTAGGAGTGATATGTCCATAGTTTAATCTTTATTAAGACATTGACCTTCTTGCTTGAGCTGCAACTCTGCTCTTATTTATATCCCTCAAAAGTGGCCTCAAATACGCAGGTAAAACCTGGTCCTCTTCCTCTTATTTTGTTTCTCTAGATAAATTCCTCCTCTTTATCTTGTTGAACATAGTGGTTCAACATGGCATTTCAAATGCTTCCAGAAACTGGCATCAATAGAATATTGTCCCCTCTAGCAAGAGCTTTTATCAAACTAAAATTTTAAATTATATTAGTATCTGAGTATATACACTTTCACTAAATTGTACTGTTCTTTAATGTTATTCTTAATTTCATAGAAGAAATGCCCCTTGACATTTTATAAGATTTCTACTAATCAGTGGTTGAAAAAATACAGACTCTTATATTAACTTCTTAAGTAGGATCTTATTCTTAATACCCTTTCCTCCATAAAAACAAACAAAAACTTGTTTAAGAGACCTGGGGAAAGACAGACAGTTCTCAAGCAGGTGGTGAGGAAGAGAAAGGAGGGGTGCATGTGACACAGAAATACAGTTAAATTTCTGGACTCTTTGGGCCATCTGAATATGAGTAAGTTACATTAAGGTGTCATAATAAAGGTGAACTTTATCAATATATTCCAAAGTCCATGGTTGGAGAATTGTAGATGGAGAATTTCTATGCAATTCTCATTCTGTCAACATTCAGGAAAGAAAGGTAATATTACTCTTTTTAAATTACCGTGGCATGCAAAACTCTTAGTGCTATCTTGATTTATTTATTTTGTTTATTTATTTATTTTTTTTTGGTATTCTAATAGGAGGTCTAAATTTCAATCTTCATAACCTGAAGGGATTTCATAAATGTAGGGTGCAATTTGGAAAATTGAGTAACTTTTTAAAGTTTTGTGTTTTAAATATCTTAGAAAAGATCTAGAGTAAACACTTATATCATGTCTGTTTTAATATTAGTAGCTAAAACATGTGAAGATTACATCTCATTAAATATGATTTTTGTGAAGTCATTGATATGACATTTTTCTGTGCTTGTGGTTGCCTGTAGAAAGAGTGCTTCATTGATGTAGAGACATTAACTTTCTGCAAGGAACAATGGTGCAGAGTTGCTTACTCTGTCCTTGCTAGTCTTTGTGAGGTATGCGATGAAGGATCTTTTTGCTGATTGTGTTATAGGTGGGTAAGGGACTATCCAGGGACACCAGTAGTTCTGCTGATCTCCTCAAGTTTCTTGTCCTGACATCAAGGAACGCTTTCCCGTCCATGCTCATTAACTTCCTCCAAACTAAACATCCCAGATATCCTCATCAGAAAACAGTAAACTCCACTAGCACTCACAAAAATAACAGAACACAGACACATACTTAAGCCCCTAGAGGAGGTCCGAACCAACTCAAGCTACTTATTTTTACTTATAACTTAACAATTCCAAAGCTCACTGTTTCATCCAATATCTGTCTCTAGAGAAAAATTTTTTCCCCCATATAATTAATTTGGACAAAATTCTATAAAAAGATAAATAACTTAGGAATTTCCTCTAACGTTTGAGATAAAATCATATTTCACTTATATTTATATTTTTATTATCCTTTACAGTAGCAAAAAAAGACATCTTGATATTAGGAGAGTAGATTCTGTGCATGTGAACAGAATCTAAACAAATAATAACTAGGACTGACCCAGTACTTAATGGCTAACTGCACACTTTTACAAACATTTCTCAGTTGATTTGCACTACTTTGCCATGAATTAGGCTAAGTGGATATTATTATTTCCATTCTGCTGGGCTCGAAATGTTGGGGAGACTTACACACAAAGTTTTCTGACTATAGATCTTGTTCTTTTCCCAATATTTAACAATGCATCATGAGGAATAGAAACCTATTTGTACAGACAATAATAACGCAGAAGGAGAACCTCTGTACATGGGGTAGGTTGAACAACCTTTGTCTGGAAGCACATTCCCAATGGTATATATGCTACTAGAATTAGTGAGTAAGATTGCAAAATGTGTCTCATTCTAAGAAATATGGAATACCGGTGGCTTCTATGAACAAATTTTTTAAAGAAAAAGCATGTTTTATTGAGAATAACTATATTTAGATTTTATGGCTCAAACGTGGAAAATTATCTATTTAATAAATACTAGAATAAAAACAGTGGACAATAATTTAAAGTTTTATTTGATTCTGTTTGGATAAAACTTAGGAGGGTATACCAATCATTGTTTTCTCAAGGAAATAAAAATTTTGAAAATTCAATTCCAGAAATACTTATTGCTTGCTATATACCTATTTTTATACACTGAGGATACTGAAATAAATGATATAGTTATTGCTTTCAGGAGGATCAATCTTAAAGGAGATACAGGCATGTGATTTATAAATTACAATATAATTTAGATGACACGATAAGGCAGTAGCAGATGTATAGAGGAAGGAGAGTGTAACAGTATCCCGAAGTATCAAAGATCGCTTTCTGAAGGAGATAACATCTCATTGAATTTTAAAGACAGTACAGGTCATTCATCAGAAGGATGTGGTCATTCCTATCAAGGAATAATAGGTCCAGGGACAAGAGTTTTTTCTTCCTGGAGCTTTATATTAGAGCAATAAATAATCCTTCTCTATTGCAATAGAAAGATTTCCAGACTAGGCATGAGTACATCTGATTTCTAGTTCAGACTCTGTCCCTGGCTTTCTCTGAGTCACTAGAAAGATAACTCCCTCCCTCTAGGCCTCAGAGTGGACTAGATTTGTTCTAAGATTTCTTCCATGTCTGATGCACCAATTTTATTGAACAAAGAGGCAATATAGTCAATAATATTGTAATAACTATGTGTGGTGCCAGATGGGTACTAGACTTATCAGGGGGATCGTTTTGTAAATTATATAAATGTTTAACCACTATGCTGTACACCTAAAACTAATATAAAATAATATGCAATGTCGCACACAGAAAAAAAGAGCATAGGCTCTAGAAAAAGCTAGGTCTGTGTATGAATTACAGTTTGAAAACTTTAATACCAATTTAACTTAGGGAAGTTCCTTCATCTGTCTGAGCCTTTGCATCCTTATTAGTAAAAAGAAAACCTCAGAGAGTAATTGTACAAATTGCATAAGATAATGTGTATACAGTGATGTAATAAAAATCCTGACTCATATTTATTGGAGCCATTATATTTCAACTACAGAATTTAGGGGGGAATTGGGTATTTTGGAGGAATTTGGTGAATAGTGAAATAACAATAACTAATATTAAAATAAACTTTTGTACGTCATCAAATATGTGCTCATTGGTCCTACCCAAATTATAGATAAAATAGCCTTAACATAATGATGGGTACTAAGGGTCTATCTCTTGGACATTACTGGCAGGTGGGGTCTGTTAACACAGGGGACAGGTGGGGCCAATGTTGAGAATGTGTTCCTTACTGGGATAGTTGCGTTCACACAGTTTTGTTTTCAACCATTGGCTTCTAAGTGTTAGTCATCAGTTAGGTGCTGACATGTAACTAGATCTGCCCAAATCTATCTCAAATCTCAAATACCTCCTTTCTTCCACATCTTAAGTCACTAGGTTAGATCTTCCATAGCTACCCTACCTAAAAACTCTCACCATTTTTGGATGCCCTTTTCTTTTTAAAAATTCTTCTTCGCACTTATCACTTTCACATGTCAGTTGGCACTTATTACTGTATAGTTTAATGACTTATCACTTTTATTGTCTTTTTCCCCATCTGGAATGTAAGCTACTAGGAGGCAAAAAGTTTTATTTGCTTGCTTACTTATATGTCCCTATTGCTTTGATTAGTCACTGATACATAATATACATGTTGAATATTGAATATACATGTTGTATACATAATATTCATGAGGAAGTCACATGAAAATGGGTATGTTCAGCAGCTGCTCACACCCTAACCAAGGAGCATGAAGGGGATTATTTTATAACAGGAGAGAGAAAGCTATCAAAGAGTAAATGACCTCTAAGAATGGATGCCAGTCTGCTAGCTGTGAGATTTTCTTTTTCAAAATTGAAGAGGTCTATAAAATCCTGTTTTATGCCAGTCAGAAAATATATCTTTGTAAAAACATATTTGCAGAGTATCAGCAAGATCTAAAAGAAGT
>NW_011888834.1:5163334-5179647 GCF_000151845.1 Pteropus vampyrus | reverse complement strand
GTATTTCTTTTTATACATTATTAGATTTGATTTGCTAATATTTTGTTGAGGATTTTTGCATCTATATTTATGGAAGTTATTAGTCTGTAGATTTCTTTTCTTGTAAAGTCTTTGTCCGATGTTGTTATAAGAGTAAAGCTGGCCTCATAGAATGAATTAGGAAGTATTCTCTTTGCTCCTATTCACTGAAAGAGATTGTGGAGAATCAATACAATTTCTTTGTAAATGTTTGCTAGAATTCACCAGTGGCCCCATATGGGCTAAGTGCTTTCTGTGTCAAGTGATTATTAAGTATTGGTTCAATTTCTTTAATAGATACAGGTCTACTAAGTTGTCTATTTCTTCTTGGGTGAGTATGGAAGCTTCTGTCTTTCAAGAATTGGTCAATTTCATCTAGGACTCCTTTCATTGTTTCTGATCTTAGTGGGAAAGTTTCTAGCTTCTCACTATTAAGTATGATGTTAGCTCTAGACATCTTAATTTTTTTTAACTGGCTGGGAATTCATGGGTTTCTGACATTAATAGCATGAGGGTTCCTTTGGAAGAATGGATTCTAGCTCTGTCATTCAACAGTTAAATGACCCTTTGTAAGTTACCAAAGTGCCCTGAGTCTCAGTTTCTTTTTTCTGTTAAATGGAAAAGTAAAATTCCTACTTTACAGGGATATTTTAAAGACAAAATGAGACAACATATATGAGAATTTATAGGACACATTGCTAACACATATTAAATTCTCAACAAATATAGGTCAAACAATAGAATATGAACAAAAACAACAATTTAAAATTTTTTTCTTTACTTCAACCAAACACATAAGATATAAAAATTTACTAGGTTGGTGATGATTCCAATGCTATCACTTCAAAATCTTTTTGTTTAACTGATAAAAGTTGAGTCCAGGTAAGAACCTTTTCCCACAATTTTTTTTGGGAAAGGATAATGGATTAAAAATGTAACCTATTATTGCTCTTTTGCATTTTCCCTTCTATCAGATCAAGGTACCCTTTCTGAAGGCCTATTAAAATGGCTTGAGTGTATCTTTGAAAGTGCTTTGAGATCACTGAATGAGTGATTAAAAGAAAAGATTACTATCAGCTAATTCCTTACTTGTAAAATGGAATTTCATGTTTTCGAGCACACATGAGAACAGAAATGTTCATGTCTAGTAATATATTCTGTATCAGGGACAAGTTTATGATTCACCTTTTATAATACAGAAGAAGCAGATTTAAGTAATTCCATACATTGGTGGAGTCATAAGACAGAATCGTTTGATACAGAGAGTGTAAAAAATGTCTCTCTTTATAGTAAATTGGTGTAGGTTTTAATAAACAGAGTCAATATAGGAATAAATGTGTGTATTCGACATGGTTAAGTTGGGGCCTAGTCAATATTGAGAGAGCTCATATTAATGAAAAAAATTCTTAAATGAACAAATAGAAAAATAGAACGAACTCTATCTCTGTTTTCTCTCTAAGAACAACAGTTAAACTACTATGCATCATATTTCCCAGGGCCTTTGATTATATCTGCAATTTTAAAACTCTATTTTTTTTTTTTGCAATTAATCAAATATACTGAGAAATGTAAGGTTTTCACTCTTAGGGTGAAAGGAAAACGTTAAAGGAGGGTGCCAAAATAGTTTGTAAACATTTGTTTTGGAGAATTGTAGTTAAATGGTGTCAATCTTAATTCCTGAAACAAGAATTATCTTCTAGTATACCCGATGGCCTATGAGAATACAATAGGAGATACAGAGTGAAACAGAAACATCATATTAAAGGAAATTATATTTTAATGAGTTTTAATCAGCTCTACTGCACATTGCTCATGTTACCTGATTAAAAAGCATTGATTCAGAGACTTCCAATTTAAAATGGAATCTGGCTCTAAGCCTCCGGTGAATATTCTCCAATTTCCTACCAAGTACCCATGAATGTAGAAATATATAAAACCCCAGAAGAATATAAACTTGAGACTGACAGATAACCTATCGAAATCTGTAAGCAATTAACTGGGAGTAAACTGAATCAAAGTAATAAAAATATTTATGCAAAAGAGAGAGCACTAAACTATTTATGAAAACACTTCCCCATCTCTGCACTACCCCTCTTCCCTGCCAGACACACTTAAACACTCAATGTCTGTTTTTATTTGTTCTGTATTTAGCAGAATGTGACTTCATGTTTTATAGGATGTGGACAGCATTATTTTCTAGTTTCCGGTGCTGATATTTTCTTCCAAATTTATATTTCTCTGGTCATTTCAGTATGTTTTAAGAAAGAAGATGGCTTAGATGTTTTTATTCAAGATATCATCTTTCTAGGAAGTACCCTAATCTCTCTGTTTTAAAATTTTCTTTTTAGACAATGAACTATTCACCATCATCTTCATTATTTACTTCAAACTCTTAATTTCATGATGATCTATTGTTTAGAATCATTTTGGATCTTTTCTTTTATGTCGAAATTTGCTTCATTAACCTGGTGTTCTCAGGCTGATTCATTTCATCTCTATTTATTTAGATTAGTAGGTACCAAGTTTTGAATTGATTTGACACATTAGTTAGTGAAAGATTTTTAATCAAATAAGTAAAACATTTTCTTTGTTGAGCTGTTGTGATCTTCTCAGACTGCTTTTTCTCTCCCCAAGATACCAAGAATTTAAACAGGCAAATAAATTTCTACTTATAGTTCAGCATTTAAGGAAGATCAAATGTATCTCTGTGTTATTTTAAAAGGTACTTAGGAGACCTCCACATTAGCGGCAACTCTGTCATTACCTGTTTATATGGCATTAACTTCCCTTTATTTCTCCTACAAAATGAAGTTCTTAAGACAGATAATCTTTTCCTCATTTAAAACTGCCTAATTTTTAGTAGCTAGAGGTTAAATATGCTAGATTCTGTCTCAAGCAGGTGGCAATAAGTTGAACATAGCTTCTGCTTGGGATACTAGAAAACAAATGATAGTAATGCAAGGACTAATCTTACTATTTAAGAAGGTCACTTTATAACCTATTTTACATGAATGTCGTAGAGTCTGGTCATTGGGGAAACCTCTGTTCTGAAAGCCTGTGACCTTTCAAGGATAAGGGGGGGAAAAGTGGCATTCAGACAAATTCAATTCATTAACACTTCTCAAGTTCTCCTTAATACGTGTTTTCATTTTCCCTTAGAGCTTTTAAAATCTTTGCAGCAGAAGGTATTTGATTAGTCATAAAAGCATTTCACAACTCACAGAGCTGATATAAGGGGACAGAGAGTCTAGGTGGAATTAAACCTAGGTCGGAAAACTGAAATTTGTTGTCAGCTGTTTTTGAAGCTTAACACATAAATTTATGCATTGCATATGGCAAGTGAGGTTGAATTGGAGACTCTAGCAAGCCACACTTCCTGTACATAAGCATATTTTTTCTTGTAGAAGAGAGGAAAATATAAAGAAATAGCATTGAAGAGAGGTTCTCTTGGTGAGAAAAAAAATTATAGATGTTTTTAAATTAATTTCTGTGATGAAAAGAACATTAATTAAGATATACAGTATCTTTCTTTAGTTATTACAGTTTTCTTTCTAATACATTCATGAAATATTCTGAGGGCCAATCTGGTGATTTCATGAATCAGATAAAAAGACAGTTTTGTTAGAACGTATTTAAATCTCTGCCAAAATCTACAAGTATAAGGCCTGAATCTAGAAATCATAAAAGTTATGCATTAGTTTAGACAAAGATATATAAAGAAGCAAATAAATAAATAAATCTATATGTACAAGACGAGAAAAAGATATTTGTCATCTGTGCCTCCTGTTAATGAAAATGGGTAGTTGAGAGCTCCTGGGTACATTCGATACCTTGAGGTCTTGCTGAGAATGCAGCTGCTGGCTCTATATATAGACTTAATTCTGATGCTGAGGGAATAAAAGCATACATACCATAGTAATGAGATTACTGGGACAGCTCCCAAATCGAGACAGCTGAGCCAAATCAATAAACGCATTTTTCTTTTCCTTAAAATTGCTGAGCTCATTAGAAAGGCCAATATACTTCACGGTTAGTCCTCTGGAACTTAGAGACTGTGTGTCAAGGTCCCTCTAGCATTTTGCAAATTAAAAATTTAAATGCAAGGATGATTCCATAATATGACCACACCATCAAGATTACAATTTCCCTGAGATAAGCATTCATATTTCTCTTTTAAAAATTTTCCTTATGCATTATAGGCATGTGGATTATACAGTTTTTTTGACTAGTATGCTGTGACAGGAGACCATATGGTACAATGGAAAGTGTAGAGACATTTAAGTCATACCTAATGAAGGTTAGAATCCCTGGCACTCTGTGCAGTACTTACATGCCCTTTGTATATTCACGTAACTACGGGTTAAAACGAACTCTTTTCCCTCTGTGTAAAACTGTACATTTGGAGAAGACAAAAATCTAGAAATAATTTAAATTTTAAGGAAATAATGTTGTGGATAAATATTTACCTACAATGATAAGCCTTGCAGGATTATGTTTACAATAGAAAATGAAGTGTTTAATAATAGAGAATTACGTAAATAACATATAATATGTTTACATAGGTATTATTATGTAATCACTTAAATGAGAATTTAATGAAAAGAGGCTCAAGACATATTATTTAGTTAAAAAACAGAAGTCACCCAATATGTATGGTCTGTGTGATATGATGCTGTTGTGTGTATGGCTCTGTATATACAAAACAATCACACGATATTCACACACATACACACACACACATACATATCCTGTAGAAAAGAACATCTACTCAGTTGTAGACAGTAGTAAATAGATTATCGATGAGTCTTTTTTTCTTCTTATTGTTTCGCTGTATTACAAAGTTGTCTATAATAAACATAGTATTGCCTTTATAAAGAATAATATTAAATAATATCTCATAAAATAGCAAAAAGGACTGAGATGCTCTTCAACTGAACAAAGGAGTATCATAATATATAAATTGGTATCATAAGCCACTTACACAGAAATTGAGCCTGCTTTCAGTGAAAAATCCCAAAGCACATACTATGAAGCCTAGAAAGGGCCAGAATGAGAAGACACAGTCTGAAATTGGATCTGATTAAGAAGACACACAATGAATAATCCAAACTATTCACTGACTCTTTAAAAGGCCTGAAAAACCATAAAGAGGGATAGGCAATTTTGTTACCATAGACAAAGATGGCCCTTTCATCTGGAGCAACATTTTAGTAATAACATCCACATCTTCTATGGAGAAGCAGAAGAGTAAAATGGCTAAGTACACGGTCTTACATCAGATAGGTTTGTGTTACGAGTATTTTCTTCATCATTTACTGGCCACGTGACCTTGGTCATCTTCACATTTCTGAAACTTAGTTTCCTCATCCGTTAAAGGGGAATAGAAATAAGAAGAATGCTCATTATCTTAATCACTTTTAGCTCTTATTAAGGGTTTACTTTGTTCTAAACTTTGCTTGTCACATTCCCCTAGAGGTTAAGTGAGACTTGTCTGTAAATCATTTAGCTTGGTGACCAAGCATATAGTATAGGCTCAATAAAAGTTAGTTATAAATATAGATATAGGAATAGAAATGGTAATTATTTACTTAACAAACTATCATTTGCGTCTATAATTCATATGGCTCTATATTATACACAGGGAGAGATAGAAAGATGAACAAGATATTTTCTCTGCTCCCAATGAATCTATATTATTGCAGGGAGCAGACATAGGAAGAAATGCTGAGTAAGGTCTCAGTATGAAAGTGGCCAACTTCATGTGCCAGATTGAACTCTGTCTCTGTGTTGTGCAGTTCTGTCCTAAGGAGTTGTCAATGGTGTCATTCTCCCTGGAATCTGGGGACAGGTAGATGCACAGGCTGGAAGGGGTCACCTTCCAGCCCTATTTTCTTTCCTTTTTATTAAATTTATTGGAGTTAATAAAATTATATAGATTTCAAGTGTATTATTGAATAATATATTGTATGTATATTGTATTGTGTGTTCACCACCCAAAGTCAGGTCTCCTTCCGTCACCATATATATGATTCCTTTTACTCTTACCTACCTCTCTACCTCCCCGCTTTCTCTCTGGTAACCACCATACTGTTGTCTGTGTCTGAATTTTTTGTTTGTCCTGTTTGTTTGTTTCAGTTTTTATAGCCCACACATGAATGAAATCTCAATTTTTGTCTGACTTTATTAGCTTAGCATGATAACCTCAAGATCCATCCATGTTGCCACAAATGGCAGTATTTCATCTTTTCCTATGGCTGAGTAATATTCCATTGTATACATGTACCATAGCTTCTTTATACAATCATCTATCGAAGGAGACTTTGATTGTTTCCATGTCTTGGCCACCGTGAATAATGTTACAATGAATATCAGGGTGCATATATCTTTATAGATAAATGTCTTCAAAATTTTGAGGTCAATACTCAAAGAAGGATTGCTGGGTCATATGGTAATTATATTCTTAATTTTGGGGGGAACCTCCATACTGTTTTCCATAGTGGCTGTACCAATTCACATTCTCACTGGCAATATATGAGGGTTCTTTTCACCCCACAACTTCTTCAACACTTGTTATAACTTGTCTTGTTGATGATAACCATTCTAACAGATGTGAAGTGGTATCTCATTGTGGTTTTGATTTGCAATTCCATAATAGCTAGTGAAGTCGAACATCTTTGCTTGAAGTCGCTTCTCCTTATTTTCATATAGGAAAAAATTGGAGCAAATATTTAACTTCTGCTTTCAAGTTTATCATAAAGTTGATATACTCCATTTGACTTAGCTGAGTATGAATGTCAGAAAATATTAGTTTCCACGGACAAGATAAACAGTCATTCTATTGTTTTGAGTCTCAAGAGATTTAATATCTCAGATTACACTTTTTAAAAAACCACTTTTTTAAACATGAAAAAAAAATGATCCATAAATAAATGACCTTTGAAGTTGTAAAAATCACATTACCTGGTATTTGCATTGTTCTCATACTTTTTGAAGTCTATTTCCAGTAGGTTGAATCTTTCAACAGTCTTGTGAGGTAGCAGTGTTGTTAATCTCATTTTGTCGATGATAAAAATGAGATATCCCAAGGTCAAATGACTTTCTTTAAAGTCATGTAAGGTGGTAGACTAGGGCTCAGGATCCAAGACTCCTGATTCTCAACCTTAAATTATTTTGTCTCCACTATACTCAAAATATATTTTAAGTCATTTTGTAAGGCTGCTTTATGTAATTTTCTATTTGAAAATAATAGCATTAAAAAAATGTCTCCAATTTTAAGCTGGTCGAGAGAAATTTTGTGAAAAGGCTATTTTAATATTTCACAAGCCTGCATTGCAGTCCATGTCTATCACTGATTGCTTTCTGGACTACATACACCACTAGATTATTCATCTCCAGAGGCATTATGCAAAGCACAGGGGAGTTTAAACAACCCACAATCTTGCTGGACCAAAGATTCAGAACCAGAGCCTCAAAAAAAGCCCTGCTTTCTATAATGCACAAAAGTATTCTGATGATATGGTAATTTGGTATTTATTAAAATATTCTTTCTTGTTTATCACTTATAAGTATAGCCTGTGAATAAAACTGAAGTTGCTTCTCAAAAAAAGAGATGCAAAGTACTTAAAGACCACGTAGTTAATGAATAATGGCTGTGGAGAATTTGGCACCTCTGTTTGAGTACAGAAAGACTAGAATATTATTTCTCAGATATTTGCCACATGGAGGAAGATGTAGTTTCCAGTTGTAGTATTTAGTATGTCCATACAATTAGAAAGCAGAATAATAAACTTTTTCATTCCCCAAACTTCAACCATTTCAGAAAAGTTAAATAATTTATTCCATAGGAAAATTGTTAATAACTCAAGAAAACTCATATAAACTAATGTTAATTTTTTTATTATTTAATATATCCATGCTATTACTTTACTGAATTTGAAATTAGTTTCCCTATGGCAGTTAATAATAGGACTGTGTCCCTACAGATGTCCTTCAATTAAAAATAGCAAAAGTTTTTTAAGAATTAAGTTAAAATGCCATATACATATATTTAAGAAAATAATATAACTGTATAAAAGCATAAAAAGAAAATAAACACATAACCCTGCAACAAAAAATAAAACTGCAGTTAACAATTTGTCATCAACATTAAGAAGTTCTAAACAGGGATTTGGGGATAAATCACCCATGAGTCTTAAAAAAAAACAAAAACAAAAACAAAAACTCTATAGTTGTATCTTCTGTGTACATTTGTCTTCTTCATGGGTAGAGTTGAGTGAAGATCCACTTACTGGATTCCAAGATCCTCTTTTTGTAGAGCTAAGTTAATTTATACCTACTTAAATTTGAGCATTACTCCATGAGGTAGATAATTTTTTCGAGTCTACCTTGGGGCTTTTCTCCTTCCTACCCTTTTCTGAGGAAATTTCATGACTGTCATGGATCATTTCTCATCTAAATGGTTATTTCTAGTTTTCTTCTCCAGCCTAGGTACCTCTCCTAAATTTAAGATCCTTTATCTAACCACCTATGAACAATATCCATTTTATGTCTTATAATCATCTCAAATTTGACGTGTCAACAGAACTCATCCTCTGTTCATAGACATGACATTCCTCTGATATTCCCCATTTCAGTGACTTGCACAACCATTCAATCAACAGCACAAGCCAGACCTCAGAAATATATTTGCGATCTGTTTCTCTTTCTGCCACCCTATTCAATGAATTATCAAGTTTTTGCCTACTTCTTACCTCTCAAATTAAATTATCTCAAATCCCTACCACAACTCCTATCCATGCCACCATGGCCTCTCACTGGATTCGTGTAATAGCCTCCAAATGAGTTCTCCTGTTTTGCTTCTTGGCACTTTCTAATTTTCTCTACACATGGTAGCTACTCTTTAATACACACAGATATGGCTGTACTCCTAGTTTTTCCTAGC
Source organism: Pteropus vampyrus (assembly GCF_000151845.1). NCBI lineage: Eukaryota > Metazoa > Chordata > Mammalia > Chiroptera > Pteropodidae > Pteropus > Pteropus vampyrus. Next base: position 5,170,688 of record NW_011888834.1, on the reverse strand, counting down.
TTGAAGCTTTTATGACAAATACTGGAATTTCTAACATGGTTTACAGATAAGATGGCTATATCTTTTGTCATCTAAACTATTACAAATTTGAAAATGAAGGGGCTACTATTTATATTATCCTAATAATTAGGGCAATAGGAGCAAAGTGGGAGAATCTAAAGTAAGCTAGGATGTACAGATATTCTTCCTATAATGTTCTTCATGATTTAGTTTCTTACTAACACTTTATGCTATACTTCTCACCCACTATCCCACTGTGCACCAGAATATTTATTTTAAATTTCATAACATACTTTTTCTCATCTCAAAGATTATTACTTTTTGGCCTTAAATAGCTTCCTTCTAACCTCTCTAAATCACATATGACACGTTTTCTAGTGTAACTTCCCACTCATCTCTCAGAGAAAATGCTGTTGCTTTGGAAACACTTTGCCTTACTCCCCATGGTACCTTATATTTTTACTTCCTAGTGCTGTTCATAGTGTCTGATAGTAAATTTAACAAATATTTCTGATTAAATGAATAAATACAGTACAATTAAATAATGAATAATCCAATTCTTATTATATGTCTTTCCCACAAGAATGTTTGTTTCATATAAAAAGTGGTCATGCCAACATGGAAAGTGTTTTACATGTTCACAGTTGTCCCAGAGCCAGCCTTTTCTGGTTTGCAAGTGGAGGTTATTAAAATTTCAGGAATTTAATAAGCCAGTTGTTAAATAAAATTGTTATTAAAAATTAAATTATAAAAACTTACAATTGAATAACTAATAGTAAAAACCAGGTAATAAAAACTCACATTCCATTACTTCCTAATTTTTATGCTACATTTTCCTATATCTTTCGTCCTTGAAATTGCTTAGGAATATTGAATCTGTACAGTAGAAATACTATAAAAGGGTGTGCTATCGTGCATCTCCACTCTGCATTCAATGACATACATAGGTGCCTTAAAATCAGTCAAGGTAGGAGTATTTGCATGACAAAAAATCAGCAACCACTACCATTTATTGTTTTATTGATTGTTTAAACTTAGGAAAGTGATGGGGAAAACATCAATAATGCAGAAAAAGTAATTCATTATCTGCAGCTATTACATTGTCACTAAGACTGGAATCTGAAGAAATATTTCTCTAGTATTTAAAAATTATCTGATTCAGCAAAAAAAAAGTTCATGTCATTGACTAATGAAGTTCTGACACGTCTTCATTGTGTCATTTTCCTCTTATTTGTTAACACAAACAAAGCCAACATTTATGTCAGAACAACACTCATTTGTGAGTTGCAATCATAGTATGTGGATATGAAAATTCAGCAAAATTCAAAGAAATATAGTCTGTGATAATTTATTGGCAATGTGGGATATACAATGAAGAATACTGCGTTTTGTTGTTGTTGTTGTTGTTATTTGTAAATTGCTGCACCTTTATGTCGGTTAAATTCATTTAAAAACTGGTATTTGTATACATATATTCATGCCTTATTTTCAGAGAGTTGGTGATTAAATATTTACCAATGCACCACTGCTCACAGTAGAAACCTAGTAAACATAAAAAAGTATATTGTTGACCCATTCATCTATATTTCTCCTTTTCATAGAACATATCTCTAATTTGAATGGTAAGACATTCTTAGCTCTAATAAGAATGGTAAGAATGGCAAGTCTAGGAGAGAGGTTGTGGGAAAGGAAAACAAATGACAATAGCGCTCTGCACTTGGTTGGTGCCCTGAATTTGGGGGATAGCAGGTGCCTCTGACTGTTTTGTCCCCATTGTGTCTATTTTATGAAGAGGTATTGGTTTTAAATTAGTCTTGAGTAGGGTTTCTTCTAAATATTATTTGATCTGTCCTGTTGATTATTAATTGGGATTTCATCATTTCACCTTGAATCTGGTATTATGATGTATCTTAATCTTGGTTTTTGGTCTAGTAAATATTTGTCTTTTTTCCTTACCTGCAAGTTTGAATTGTAAGTGTTCTTTGCCTGTGAGAAGTGTGTTCCTTATAAGCACTTTCTTCTTGGATTCTTTAGAAATAGTTGTTTCCAAGGAAAATTGTTTTTTACTTTCATTCACCTCAATAATTTCCTTTGTGCCATTTGACTTGTCCATTCAGTGCCATTGTTGGGTCAGCTTCCTTCATGTCAAAGTTCTCAGTGAACTTTGATTATTTCATGCTCAGAGAATGATATATGCTATCTACTCAGTGACTTTAAAAGCCTATTTTAATTATCTTTTAGTTTCTTATGCAATCTGTGTATGATAGAACTTCTGAGATGACATTACCTTTTTTCTTCTCTGAAGGAAAAAAAATGAAGTGAATCCATCCTTATTCTATAATCATATTAACTTTAAAAATAGACTATTTGTGTATTTCTGTCATTTGAGTATAAAATCTGAGAGAGAAATGAACATTTATTGTGTATTTACCTTAATGCCATTTTATTTTCATTTTATTCTTTTCATTTTGTAAGTTTCAGGTGTACAACATCATTCGATATCTGTATATACCACAAAGTGATTACTTCAAAAGTCTAGTTATCATTGACACCATAAAATTGACTCCCTTCATCCCTTTTGCTTAGCCTTCACTCCTCTTTCCCTCAAATAACCACTGATGATCTGTTCTCTGTATTACGCATTTTTTTAAATTCTTTTTTAGATTCCATCTGAGAGAAATTATATGGTATTTGTCTTTCTCTTTCTTACTTATTTCACTTAACATTATACCCTTAAGTTCCATCTATGTTGTCACAAATGAATGGCAGACATTTTATATAGATGGCTTTAATCAGTTCTCATTGGCCCTGTAAGTAGATAGCTATTGTCACTTTTTAAAATTGGGAAATTGAAAACTAAAAAGATTGTAAATTGGCTCAGAGACAGTGGCAGAAGCTGGATTTGAGCTCAAGTCTGTTTCACTTTAAAGACTGTTCATTCCAATAAAAAGGAGTCGTTTTGTTGTTGTTAATCTTTAAAATATAAAAAACCTAGTTGTAAAAACGACAGCGTGTTTAGTTTTACCACTGATCTGGTACCCAGCAAGGGACAGAATGCAGTATAAAAAAGCCTGAGAAATGAAGAGATTTAAAGTCCCAGCGTGGCCCCTCAAAGGCTTGCTGTTTGGGGCAAGTCATTTTCTCTTATTTTTGTGCTTCAGTTTCCTTCTATTTAAAATTAGGCAGAGAACTAGAAGATTCATTAAGTTTCATTTTAATCATAATACTCTTAAGTCTTCTTTACTTCCAGTATTCCTCTTAGAGAAACTCTGAAAATATTTTCCTTTAATTCTTTTAAAATAGTAAGCTGACATCCCAAACTCGAGAATAACAGAATTAAAGAATGTTGGCTGCTCTTTCAAGATAAAGGACTGATTGCATTTTGCCTCAAATTATATTAGAACAGCATTTTATCATTGGATCTTGCTTTAATTGATATTGGGCAGCTGTCAGCATGTGCATATGATATTTTCTCTTGACTGAAAGCAGACCACTTGAGTGTATAATTTAAAACATTCAAACAGGAAGGAATTGTGGTTTTCACTAGGGATGGTCAAAAGGTCAGGATGGAAATGGGGCTGTGTCTTCTAAAGATTATTACCATGGTTACTAGGGCTTCATGTGATGCATTTAATAGAGAGCCCAGTGCTTCCTGCTGTGGAGCAGCTGGGGTGCTCTGACAAGGGCATGACCTGAGACTGGAAACAGAGACTAAAGTGATCACACAGTATTGAAATAAAGGATTGCCTGTAAAACTGCAGAGTTGAATACTGTCTCTTAGAATTCTGCAAGGATCAATTAACTAAAGGAATCAGGACAGGTCATCCAGAATGAGATCATCAACCAGATTCTGTGGCTGTTCATTCATACTAAAGTCAATAAAATCTATGCTCTTTAAAATATTTATTTGTGTAATAGATATTATATTTTCTTCCACCCATGTATTCTCATCAAACCCAGTGTGTTACATCCCTGATAAAATGCCTAGTCAAAAATTTCAGAGTCATCCTTAAATTTTTATGCATTCTATATAGAGCTAAATGTATAGACTTTTAATTCTCTACTTAGCACTGCGCTATGTGCTTTGTATAAATTATTTTATTTTGTTTTTATAAAAACCTTATGAGGTAAATATTTTTATTTTCTTCAGTTTACAGATGAGGAAACTAAGCAACAGATTTTAAGTGACAGGTCCAAGCAGTCACGGGTAGTGAATAGTAGAACCAGTATTTCCACCCATGTCTGCCTGACTCTAAAGTGAATCCTCTTTCAGTATCCCAGTCAATGACCAAATCTCATTACTTCTACTTCCCTAATATTTTTTGGTTCACACGCTTCTCCGTTTTTCCATCGCCATTGCTTTAGCGTCGACCATCAATCCTCACCTGGATTGCTGCAAAAAGTTTGCTAAGTTTACTGAAAACACTGAGGAATTTTTGTGTTTGTTGTTTGTTGTTATTGTTCACTTGTTGAAATTAAAGAAAAGTTTTTGAGCTATTGTGGCACTCTGTTAACTCCTGCCAAAGGTCAAGGCTGGCCATAAAGCCCACCCATTGCAGAGCTCGGTCTCAGAAGTTGCCTGCACATTAGTGGGCAGCTCAGGCGAGCACTTTGCAGAGCGCATAGTGGAAGGATGCAGTGATGAAGTCTTCTTAAGTTCAACAGTAGTAGGTCTGTGCATTTAAGAACCAATGGCTGTGAGTTTTATATATTACAAAAGAATGAATATCTTTAAGCTCAAAGTAGGCAATTGCCGAATTTCCTGAACTTAAATGTTTGCCAGTTCTTAAGGCAAAAACATCTTTTCCAAATCAGGGTTTCTAGATCTGTGTCTTTTCATTTGTTTGTTTTCAATCTAGAAAGATGATTCTACCAAAATGTTCATGAAAAAGATTTTGAAATTCTTGATTCTGATACAAATAGATTACTTCTTAAGAGAGAATTCTATATGGATTTAAAAAAAAAAATTCTGGAGTGTTCCTAAGACACTAGACCATTCTTTTTGTTTTTTGTTGACTCCAATCCCCACCCACCTCAGTCCAGTTGGCCTCTTGATTAGTGGAATGAGAAAACCATAGCACTGAGCCTGCAGTAACAAGCTGAGTCCACTCTAATTTATCACACTTGATTTACAAACAGCAGGTCTCAGTTCTGAGCTACTTCTTTCCACATTCTTCAAGAAGATTTGATCTCAGGGCCAGCTCTATATATAGGCAGAGGAGATAACTGTCTGTGCTATGTATTTTACTAAAAGGCTCACCTATTCCTAAATGAAATTTACTAATAATGAAAATGCAAATAATACTTCTATAGCACTTATTACGTGCCAGACATTGGTCTAGGTGCCAATATATATGCACACACTCATTTAATTCTTACAACAAACTTATGAGGCAGGTATACCATAATTTTAACCACTGTGTTCTACTATCTCCCATAATTTGAGAGATATGTATTGAATACTTTCTATATGTTCAACTCAGTGCTAAGTTCTGGCGTGGACAAAATAGGTACCGTATCTGATCTCACATGGACCAAAGATTAATGGAAGTTGCAAACGAATAAATGGGCCACTAAAAGCCTGGTATACTGAGCTAATGTGAAAGCATCTTTTCTGAATCAAGGATACGTGATCACAGATAAAATATAATAATTTTTTATACGTAACTATCAAAAAAGAGAGAGAAGTCCCTAAAACCTAGCTATAAAGAATGAACTCTAAGAGCAATAATCAAAAACTATAAATAGAGTTCGTGGGCATATATGAAATTGATTTGGACTTTAATTTCTGGGGCATGAGGTTCTGACATCCATGCAGAGGATGGTATCTAGGCTTCGGGCTCCATGCACATGCAGATCCAATATTGATTCATCTGTATAGTTTACAGAACCTAACTCTGTTCTATCATAAAATAAATGGGAACAAGAGAAATCTCTCCCTCTGACCCACAGCAATGGCAAGGTTTGAAGGTTCTGTAGATCTGAAGTGGACTCATATCCAAACAAACCCTTTCCCAGTAACTTCCTAGGTTGATTAACTAGTCCTCTGGTTCAGAAAATTTCTACTCTTCCTGAAAGTTCCCTTTAGGGACTTGTTGGTGTCTTCTCTGCTGGGACTATCTCAGTTCATCGGAGACTCCACAAAACAAAAGAGCTGAGTTCTCAATCAGTTTTCTTACAGGTTACCGTATGACATAAATCTGCTAATCTTTTCTCTGCAGGTAAGGTCCATTCACCAAAGGTTGTTGAAAGGAGTCATCTTTGTCAGACTAATCAGTGAAATCTTTGTAACATTTTATCCTTAAGGTAATGAGTGCCAGCTTACCTCACATTTATACAACTAGAAAGTGACTCTTTCCTAAAAAAAAAAAAAAATCCGATCCAAGGTGACTTGTCTTCACTCACAGAGGAAAGTGACCAGCAGCTTATTATAGCTCTGCCAATCAGGCTTTTCTCTGCAGGTACAAATTCCTGCAGGGGAAAAAAAAAAAGTTTGGATAAAGTAGATGGAAAGATTCTTTTAATCAAATAATATGTACTCTATTATGCATTGAATTGTATTCCTCCCCAAAATTCATGTGTACAAGTCCTAACCCCCAGTAGCTTAGAATGTGAACTTATTTGGAAATAAAGTTTTTTACATTTAATTAGTTAATATGAGGTTATACTGGAGGAGAATGGGCCCCTAATCCAACAGAACTGGTGTCTGTGTAAAAACGGGAAAATCTGGACACAGGGAGAACACCATGTGAACACGAAGACGGCCATCTTTACAAAGCAAGGAGAGAGGTCTGGAACAGATCCTTCCTTTATAGTTCTCAGAAGTAATTGAGCCTGCTGGCACCTCGATCTTGGATTTCTAGCCTCTGGAACTGAGACATACAATTTCTGTTATTTAAGCCACTCAGTTTGTGACACTTTGTTCTGTTGTCCCTAACCAACTAATACAAACCTCTAGCACAAGAAAGAGTTCTGAGGACTCCTTATGTTTGTACCGAATATTTATCTTAGATTTTATGTAATAATTCTGAAATTCTTCTATTCATTACATACCTTAAAAATACTTGAAGATTAGCAATATTTCATCATCTAACCTATATTATCCTAAGCTGTCCTACCTAGCTAGTGGTGTAAAACTTCTTTGTCATAATATGGGCTCATTTTGGGGGAAAAAAATGCTCAAATGTTCATTTAGTAGCTGAGGTGGTTCCTAAGCTCCTGGGTTGGAGTAGGAAGGAAGCTTTGTGATCTGTCCCAAAATATAGGACTTCAACAGGAGAGAAAGTTTTTTAAAAAATATTTTAAAATTACACTTGATATACAATATTATATTAGTTTCAGGTGCTCAGCATGG
>NW_011888834.1:5144807-5162583 GCF_000151845.1 Pteropus vampyrus | reverse complement strand
TGTTGATTTATTGACAATAGCCATCTGACAGGTGCGAGGTGATATCTCATTGTGGTATTAGTTTGATAGTGATGTTGGACATCTTTTCATGTCTATTGGCCATCTGTATGTTCTCTTTGGAGAAACATCTATTCAGCTCTGCTGCCCATTTTTTAATTGGATTGTTTGTTTTCTGACATGCAAAAAAAACCCCCAAAAAACAAAACAAAAAAATGACTACTTTATTACACCATAAATGAAAATAAACTCAAATTGATTAAAGACTTAAAATGATTAAAGACCCGTACTCAAAACTTTTAGAAGAAAAATAAGGCAGTAAACTCTTTGACATTGTTTTTTTTCTTTTTCTTTTTCTTTTTTCTTTTGGATATGTCTCCTAGGGCTAGGGAAACAAAAGAAAAAAAACAACAAATGGGACTACCTCAAACTAAAAAGGTTTTGCACAGTGAAGGAAACCATCCACAAAATGAAAAACAACCTACTGAATGGGAGAAGATATTCACCAATGATACATCCAACATGGGGTTAGTATTCAAAATACATTAGGAACTCATACAACTTAACACTAGAAAAAACAAACAATCCAATTAAAAAATGGAGTGAAAGAATTTTTAAAGTCTAGCCCCTGGCTTTTCTACATGCCTTCTAATAAGGTAATTCACTGCAGTCCTCTTTTGAGCTTTTCTGAATCAAATCAGACAGTGTTATAGGTGTCCTCCACAGGGTTTCATTTTAATTTCAACTTTTCCCATATGGATAAAAGTTTGCTGAGTTCTATTGGGGTTTATTTCCTTTTTTAAAAAACGAGGTGGGTGGAACCTATTCTCCAAAATAAGTAAAATTTCATATAGATTAAGATTGTATTAGTAACTTGCAAAAGTTCATTTGCTTGAAAATGTGAATATTGAAAACATGAGACAGCATATTTCTAAGTCTCTATAATTGGATCTGTGCAGTTATTTACCATAGAAAATGAGGAAGCATCCTACAGGAATTCTTAGACTTTTGAAAATTATTTCAATTGTTTTTTGTTCTTAGAAACTGTTAAGTTATTTGAAAGTCATTCCTGAACTTTAAATAAAACTGTATTTAAAAGTGACAAACATTTTGTATTCAAGATGTTTTTATTTCTAGAAACTGGAGCTGTTGTTCTTAATATCATTCTCTTTACGTAATACTTCACTACGGAATGTACAAAACATTTTTTTTTTCCAGAAAGACTGCTTTTCTCATTAAGAAAATACTATTTCAAAAAGATATATTATACATGATTCCGTGTATGTAACATTTGTGAAATAACATAATTACAGAAAACAGATTACTGGTTACCAGGTATTAGGGATGGGGGAGAAGATAGGCCTGACTGTAAAGGAGTAACATAAAGGAATGTTAACAGTGATGGTATAGTTCAGTATCTTGATTTTGGTGGTGGTTATGTGATAACATTATAAAGATGCCCACATACAATTGAAGACAGGTGTAACTGATGAAATATGAATAAGCTCTATGGATTATACAAATGTCCTGACTTTGTATTATACTATAGTTGTGTTAGAAGTTAATTTTGACTGGGGGAAGAGTATACAGGGTTTTCTTGTACATTTCTTTGTAACTCTCTATGAATCTACAATTATTTCAAAATGAAAATTTAGAAATATTCAACTAATAAAAAGAGAAAGAAAACACCATGAAAATCATATTTTGCCCCAAGTCCATCATTAACCTACCATATAACATTGTGAAAGTTTTCAACCTATCTGAACTCTTGCAAACAAGGCAGATATGCAAGGTTGTTAAACTAGAGCAGTATGGTTTTTAAATTAGAGTTCCGAGGGTAAAAAGTTCAATGTGTACCAGTCAATCTAGGAGGACCACTAAAAAGATCTTTGTTTGGATCTTGAAGTAAAAGTAAGGAAAAAGAAGGGAAAGATATGAGCATCTACTAAGTGCTGTATGCAACTGGCTTCTTTATACATTTTGTCACATTTAATCCTTACATTAATTTTGTGAGTTTGATATTCGAATAAATCATTTAAATATAGTTTTTATAAGTTAGTAACAGTCAAGATTGGCGATTTCATATGGTCTAAGTAAATATTACTATCCTTATTAAGTAGAGAATTTAGTCTCCAAAAAGTTAAATAGTTCATTTAGAGTCAGACAATTATGTCTGACTCTAAAGTCTTTACTGAACAATATCTTTCCATTTTCCTCTAATTCATCAGCCAGGTCCTGTAAGTTCTATTCCTAACATACCCCAAATCTACTGACTTCTCTCAATCTCCACTGCTATCATTTTACTCCAAGTCACAATAACTTCTGTCACATAATATAATAGCCACTCTGTTTTTATTTGGCTTCCCGAGTCCATTCTCCACACAGTCTCCAGAGTCACCCCTTAAAGACTCAAAACACACACACAAAAATAAAAAACAACCCCCCTAAAAAACTCTGATGGCTTCCGGCCATGCTTTGAAATAAATTCATTTATTTTTACCACGTTTCTTTTAAAATAGGTGGGACATAAGTGGTCAGATTGTTTGTAGAATGAATTAGAAATGGGATATCTATTAGAGAGAGTTGGGAAAATAAAGTAGGGGTGATAAGATGGAAACTGACTGTAATAGTTTCTGAATGGCAAGCCTTTTAACTTTATTATCTTGGTCACTGGAACCCATTGTATGTTTATAATTAGGGAGGTATAGACAAAAAAAGTAGTGTCATAGAAAGATTAGTTTGAAGGCAGAGAATAAAAAGGGAGAGAGAAGAATGAGACAGGGTGAGAAATCCAGTTGAACAGTTGTCTCAATGACTCTACTAGTTATTGATGGCTTGAGGACAAGAGGCATTTTCTTGGAAAGGACAAGAAAAATATGGATATGTGTTTCTGGACGATGAATAAAGGAAAAAAGGCTAAGGACACTACGGACTCAGGAAGATTATAATTCTTTTTTCCTTGAGCGACTAGATGCTTCTCCTACTAGTGATAAGATAGAAAGAAAAATATTAGTTAGTTCTAAAAAAAATTTAATTTTAGCTGCTTTGATTATGTAGCAAAATATGTAAGTGAAAAAAAAAATACACTAGAGCTGTGGAACCAAATCTTTTATCTCTTCAAAATGTCTTAACTATGCTTTATCCTCCTCTCTATCTGCCCTGCTGGTATTCTAATTCACACTTGCATTATTTTTTTTTCTTTTGCCTGGGCTAAAGGAATGGCTTCCTTAGTTGTCTTTGATCTTCACACTGCCTCCAGAGTATTTCCTTAAATGCAAATACATTCCTGACATTTTCTGACATAAAATTTCAGCAGCCTCTCTTGTAACCTTCTCTTCATCCTCATTTCCTATAGCATCATATCTAAAATCCTTAGTGTGGCATACAGAGAACTTCTCTCTCTGAGTGACCAGATGGTTCTCCTACTAGTGATAAATCAAGTCAGAGAGGAAAAGATTTTTTCCGGAAGAAATATTTTATTTTAGATGCTTTGAGTAAGTAGTGTGCTCCATGCCCCATCCCCCTTTCATGCCCATGAGAATTATCAGTAATTGGTCTCATAAAGTTTCCCCTCCTTTTCTTTCCATTCCTGATTCTCTAGGAGACAGAAGACAGTATCTTCCCCTCATCAAGGCAAAAAAAGGCCATGACCATTCTTTCTGTATCAACCACATAGTCAGAAACTTTAAATCATCCAAATAAAAAGAAAGATTCTAACAGAGCCTCCAGGAAGGAGCATAGTACGAGAGTCAAGAAGTCATGTTTCAAGGAAGTTAGAATATTCTATAACATAAAGGCTTCATCCTACTTCTATCCAGAAGCTACACAATGTTGATATTCTTCTTATCTTACAGGTCAGAGTGAGACTGGGGAAAGACCTGAGCTGCCCTAGAGCACTGGCTCTCATCTTTCTTCAACCTTGATTTAGAATAAAAAATAAATCTGACAACATGACCCAATATTCTTATACTATATACACATGCACCAACATGCTATATATGTTATACATGCATATATAAACATATATATGTATATATAAATACATGTTGTATATGCACATATGATGCATATACATTTATAAAACTGAAATGGTTTTATAAAATAATACTTATTCTTACTGTTTGTAACATACACATACTGTCCTTTTATTTTATTTCCTACTATTTAAGACCATTATTGAGATGCAAAACTCACTAATGGGCTGAGACCAGCATGGTGAAGACCATTAGTTAGATGTTAACTAACAAATGCCATGGTTATTTGCATCCTTTGGACAGTAATAATGCCTGGCTTTATTTTCAGCATCATCTTTAAGAACATGTTTTTCATCGGTGTGTGAAGTGAAAAGCCAATACAGAGAAATCACCTTTCACTTTTAGGTTACTTGTACTCAATTTACAAGGATTACATGGTGGAGGAGAGTTTTATTTACAAAATGCTATGTTGCTTTTGCAATGCAGATGTCTATTTTACATTTTTTAAAAAATAGCACTTTCAGTAAGTGAGTTTTAACCCAGAGGACTTCCATGCTCCCCACATTTATCTCTATTTTAGACAGTATCCCATTTTCTTATTGCTTTAAAAGCTGTAGGGCTCTTAAAGGTCACTTCATCTATCATTGCATAAATGTGGAGGCAGAAGCATAAGGAGACTTGCCCTAAAGTATAGATTGTTGGTATCATTGTGTGTCTGAATCAGGGACAGGTGTAGAATCCCAGTCTCCCATTTCTTGCTGCATTGTGTTTCTGTTGGATGATATTGTTTCTCTGCAGGTTCTTAAAATATGTGAGTTAACTGAATTGTCAATGAACAGGAAGAGAGAGCACAATGAGAAATATTTCCTTTCTCATTTATCATGTGCTTTTCTCTAAGGAACTCAAAGTATCGAATGACTGGCAGGTTTTGTTCAATATATTTATTATTTTTATAAATAAGAAAAATTGAGGCAGGTTGATTGAAAAACATTTACATGTTAATTTCTGTTGAAGCTTTTTATGTTCTCTAAGCATCTATGATTACTCTATACCCAGGAATGCCTTATTTTAAGGCTTGAATTCCTGATTTTTCCTACTAGGCTTTCACAGTTTGGAGCTAGGAGAGAGAAGGAGAGTGTCTTAGAGGACAGAAATCATTTGTTAAACATTAGTGGCTAATGTTTTCCTCCTTTACCCTCATTTTTTTTTTTTTTTAAAAAAAAGCATCCCTGCCCTTATGTCCCCATTGCACACAGCTCAACATAAAATTTGTAAAGAATGCAGTAAACTATGACTGGCTTCTCTTTTCTCAGCTGGTTTTAGAGGCCCAGGACCTACAGACTCACCTTAGTGTCATCAGAACATAGTTTAAGAAACGAGGAGATAGCCACCGGCAAGAGAGCACAAGTCTATATCACCAGTTAACCCAGGAGACAAGGCTAATTGGAATGGTGGAGGTCCCCAGGCTGCAGGCAGTGCTCACTGGCCACTCCCCCTGCCTATCAAGGAACTGATCATTGGGCAAAGAAATGGATCGATAAGAGGTCTGGAGAATATCTCCCAGAGGCAAGGAGTATAGGAAATTGATAGAGCGTTGTCTCAGAAGAAATGCTGAATCCAAGGGTCTGTAGAGAACCATCTAAGATGCTGTGATGGAGAGAGCCATTATTTGAATGCCAGGCACACAGCATGGGGGAAAAAAATGCTCTTTCTCTTTAAGGAGGCTGGTATGGAAGAAGGGAAAGAAAACCTGTTACCTATGAAGTATTACTCAGAGAAACAAAATTTTCCAACCTGCCCCTATTTAAAGCATAGCATGGGAAGAGTGAAGGGAGCAAAGAGGGAGAGGGAGGAGAAAAAGAAAAGAGTAGTTCTCATACATCTTCACTACAATCTTTTCTACACCTTGAATTAAAGGCAATGTTATTAAATGAGTTCTGTTCTCCTCCCAAATCTATATTTGAAGTCCTAGCCTCTAGTACCTCAGATCTGACTGTATTTAGAAATGAGGTCTTTAAAGAAGTAATTAAGTTCTAATTATGGCAGACCCTAACACAATATGTCTGGTGTCCTTAGTAAGAGAGAAAATGTGGACACAGAATGTGTAGGGGGAGACCATTTGAAGATGCAGTGAGAAGATGGCCATCTACATGCCAAGGAGAGAGGCTTCAGAAGAAATTGACTCTGCTGACACCTTGATCTCAAACTTCCAGCTTCCAGAATTGTGAGAAATCAATTTGTAGTACTTTGTTTTGGCAGCCTGAGTGGACAAATACAAGTGGCCTGATTTGAAACGAGGGTAGATTGCTAACTGACATAAGCCAATATGGTCATGCACGATATTTTGGGGAGCTAATAGGGACAGATGAGCTGAGTAAAGACTTTAGGTTTTCCCTATCATATCCTCTCTACTAAAGAGAGTAAACCTCAGACCAAATTCTCCCATAATTTAGGACTCATTAGAAAATAGCACAAAATAATCCTGCAACCTGTCCTGTAATCTATCTTTTAGGAAACTCTTTGTATTGTGCATGGATGGGTCACTCAGAAAAGCAATATTATAGAGACAAGATTCAATTAGCTTATAGTCCAGTTTAGGAAACCAGAATCTTCTATACATGAGATATTTCTGAATCAAGCTCTGTTCTAAATAGGAATATCAAAAACTTAAACAATTTCAAACTTTATTCACTGAAGGGAGAATTTCTATAATTTTTAGCCAAGATATTTACATATCTTGAACATTACTATTTTTTCCCAATGAATATGCACTTCCAAGATTCAAGAAAATAATTTTTTTATGGATCCAGATCTAACACCTTTTTCTGTCAACATTAGCCCTCCATTAAAAAGATATCTGAGTGTGTGTGTGTGTGTGTGTGTGTGTGTGTGTGTGTGTTGGAGGGGTCTTATTCAAAGATTGATAACAAAAAGTCTTTTTATAACCACAGACATATTTCAATAATGGATTTTGAATTTAGAATGTAAAAGCAATTGTAAATGGTAATGGCTTCTCCATTTCCCTGAGAGTCACCTACATACTTAACACATTGATTTTTCAATGTAATTTTATAGGTCATCAATATCAAAGGCATTATACCAAACCTAAATGTATTTTTTTTCTGATAGAGTTAATGCCAAATATACAATTGCTAATGTAAAATGTATAAATCATCACTTTTGGCATTTCCCCACTTTGCATATTTTCAGAAGGAGAGTCTGGAGAGATTAAATCCATGATTCACTTGGAAACTGACTCTTTTAAATCAATACTACTAGTGCAGTTAGCTTTAATGTCTGGCCACCCTTTGCATAGGACAGCTCCAGACATTATGTAAATTTTGTTTTTTAAGCTTTTTTATTTCCTAGTGTTAAATTTGTGGAACTGATTTTTTGGCAAATGGTGGAGTGAGCTTTGTCATCTAATGGCGGAAAAACAAGGAGATTGTGTTCAGCCATGGCCCTTTTGCTTAATTAATTATACAAACTAACAACACAGTAGGCAGGAAAGAGTACTGCTGTCACCCAATGCTCTTTCTTCAACAAGGAAATGTCCTATAATAGAAGTGTATCCATGATTGGATGATTATAAATAGAGATATTTGAAATGAACTTTACTAGGAAGCTAATCAGATCTAGTCAGGTCATTTTCTGCCTTGGTTTTCCTATCTACCGATGTGTATGATAAGATCTTTATTTATGTCAACATTATATTCAGAGGTTGGAGGCTTTTTAGGTTTAACTAATGTAACATAGCTAGCTCACCCTGTGTTTGTCTATAGTCAGGGCACATCAGAGTAATGTTGGAAGGCCAAAAGTTTCTTAGGAATTTTCTTATATAAAAGAAATTACTAACAACATATCATTAGTCTTCTAAATAAATTTGAAATTGCCACAAAACAAATATTTATATGAAAACCTAAGTAAAAGTAGAAATTATTAATGATTCGAAATACAAATTAATCCAAATTATTTTTTACTTGGCATGTCTTTTGAGCCTTTTTACTGTGTAACATGCTATTTTATCTATTAAGACTCAGTTCCAGAAATGCCACCCACCCTGTGAATTTTCCTTTTCTGCTCTCCTTCTTTAAGCAGATCTGATAGCTCACTTTTCTGAATTTCTATGGTATCTTGTCATTCCTCAGTTATAGTTTATGGAATGTATATTTTTATTTGTCTCTCTATTCATTAGTGTATTGTGTATCCATCATTATTCTATGAATTCCTTGAAAGTTGCAATTGCATTGTAAAAAATTTTAGTTGATCAAAAATTAATTAAGAATCTTGGCCTGTGGCAGAGTCTCCATAAGGAGATAAAAATTTAATGTAGCACATAGGAAGTTAAATAATAATAGCAGAGTAATCATAATATTTTATGGTTCAAAGGACAATGAATGATACTAAAAAAAAGTTCTATATTTTTCAAAGAATTAGCCTAAAAGGATCAGAGTAGGCTTTGTGGATAAATTGGGGACTGAAGAAAGACTTGAAATTAGAGTAGCTAGAGAAGAAGGAAAATTGTTTCAAACCAGAATTATTGAAATTTTCACAGTAACAAATTACTTAAACCAAATAAAAATGTTTTTCTTAAGATGATAAATTGGAAATTACAGAGTACTACTTAACTTTTACAAAATTGACATGATATATCTTAATCCTCGGACATTTTGAAACATTCGAAACCAGGGTTTTAAAAATGGAATCCTATGTTCACTGTTATTTTGATATAGATTGAGAACATCTTTTGTTTCAGGTTTGTCTTTACAGAATGGGACAAGAACTACATTTTTTTTTTCCTGTTATTGAATTGATGTGATAAGTCATCAGTGTAGGACCATTTTTGGAGGAGAGTTTCAGGCATTTACGTTGTACTCCATGCACTATGTATAGAGAAAATGCGAATTGTGCTGGAGTTGTGCAGTCTGTCAGCTCTGGGTCCATGCCTCACGTGTTGCTGAGAAATTTGATAGATCATCAATTGCCTTTGCAAATCTTCCCTTTTTTTGTAAGAGCAGACATTTTCTGATACATAAGTGGCACAAATCAATGAGATAGTTAGGTAAACTTATGTTGAATGTCAAGGAGGAAAACCATAATTTGGAAAATGAATAGGATATGGATCACTATAAAAACTGTTTCATGCTTCGGTGCAATGCTAGATCCACTAGAGTAATCAGAAATAAGTGGTTCCTTGAAAGCTTTCATTAATATTTGGATCTAGACATCAAGAAATAATTTACTTACCCAACTGCACATTGGTGATGGTATTGATATTGACATTAATATTGGTCTGTAGCAGAAGCATCTGTTTGCCTCGGGGACCACAGTGCTAAAAATGTAAAAGAGTCATGAGTCATTCTGAACTAACAAAATCCTGAAAAATCAGAACTTTTTTTTTTTATTTCAGTAATTAACATTTTAGCTGGTAAAGTTAAAGACTGGCTGGTAAAGTTAAAAGATTGTTAAGCTTTCTAACCTTTCATTTTTAAATTTCTCCTTTCCCTTATTGGTAGTGCTCTTTATACATCTTAACCAAAAGCATCCATAGAAAAATACGCTTTATAGTTCTAATAATTGCCAAAATTTATCAAGCTCTTATTATGTGCCTGTCATCAGTATGTATTAACTCTTTAACACAATAATGCTCATAATTACTCTATTAGCTTGTTACCCCTTTATATAGATGAGAAAACTGAGGCCAAGGGAGGTCAAGTAATTACCTGAGACCACACAGCAAATAAATGATGAAACCAAGATATTAATAAAAGTAGTCTCATTCTAGAGCCTAGGATATTGATTTCTATTTTACACTGATATTTTAGACAAAAAAGAAGTCATTGAATGGGTAAATCTATGACAAATATAACTAAAACAATGAGAAATCATAATAATTTAAGAAAGATTATAACTAGATATGCTGTAAATTTTTTAAAAAAAGAAAAAGTACTGTGTCAATTCCATGTTAATACACATAAAAGTCCTGAATCTATGATCAAATCTAATTAAAATAAAATGAACCAATAAGAATATAAGAAGAAATAGTCAAGAGATGGAAAAAAAAATAAAACAATTACAGTCACTCTGAGATAGCAGAAGAGGCACCAGGCTCAAGTCATTATATGGAGAAGATACAGAAATGAAGCAAGTACTATTCATATTACTATTTTATTATTTAGATATTTTTAGATATATAACACATAAATTTCCACATTTTTATTATCTGTAATATAAGCTATTATACAATCATAAATTGAATTAAAAAACCAATAAACAGGGCCAACAGAGATTTCAAATCTTTAATATGACCAAAGAAAATTAACAACTGGTAATAAAGGGAAGAAACAATAAAAAACATAAACATTCAATTTCACTAGTAAATAACAAAATAAAACTTTTGCCTATGTAAATGAAAAAGATAAAAATAATATACTATTCAATAAAAATATTGATACTATCTTTCTGAACAACCATTTCATAATAAATAATAAATAAATGAGGAAAAAACACTTTAAATATATTTACACTCTACTCAGGATTCCATAAAGAAATTAAGAGTAATGACTACAAAGATTATGCATAAAGGTATTTACTGTATGATTTACTACATTTATGAATTCTTGAAATATCCTATAATAGTTCTTACTTTTTTCAGTTCTCAGTTTTTAAATTATTAACTCAGTACAAGTGTATTAAATGCCTACATTAGCTTTCAGATCCTCACTGATGAGTGAGATACCATCACTATGCTCAAGAAGCTTGTCTCAGAGTAATATGAAACACATAAAGAAATTCAGAATCTTGTAAGTGGGGTATAATTCAAGGCTAAATTTTAAGAAATAATTTCTCTTTGCTGTAGGAATGTACAATAACTGGAGCTCAATGGGAGTTGATCAGGGAAGGTTCCGCACAGGAGCTGAGACTTGAACTAGACACTGGATTTAACAATATTGAATTTTTTAATCTATGAACATGAACTATCTCCCATTTAGTGATCTTTAATTTCTTTCATCAGTGTTTTGTAGTTTTCTGTGTACAGACCCTATACCCTATTTTACTAGAGTTATATCTAAGGGTTTTTTTTTTTTTTCGTAAATGGCATTATTTTTTAAATTCAAATTCCAGTTGTTCATTGCTGATATATAGGAAAGCAACTGACTTTTTATGTATTAACTTTGTACCTTTGACTTGCTTCGCTCATGTATTAGTTCCAGGAGGTTTTGTTGTTGTTGTTGTTGTTGTTGTTGTTGTTGTTGTTTGTAGAGTCTCTGGGGATTTTCTCCATTGACAATCACATCTGCGAACAAAGACAGTTTATTTCTTCCTTTCCATCTGAATACTTTTTATTGCCTCTTCTTGTCTTACTGTACTAACTAGGAAGTACGATGCTGAACAGGAGTGATTAGATGTTATCCTTCAGTTTTTCACTATTAAGTATAATGTTAATTAGTTTTTTTTTCCCCCTGCGGAAGTTCTTTATCACATGAAAGAAGTTCCCTTCTATTCCTAGTTTGCTGAGAATTTTTATCATAAGTAGATGTAGATTTTGCCAAATACTTTTTTTCCATCAACGGATATAATCGTTTGAGTTTTCTTTTTCAGGCTATTGTTATTTTGGATCACATTAACTGATTTTAAAATGCTAAAATGACTTTACATGCTTAGAATAAATTCTAATTGGTCAATAAATTGGTCATAGTATATAATTCTTTTTATACATTATTAAATTTAGTTTACTAGCATTTTGTAATGTCTTTATTTGGTTTTGATATTAAAGTAACGTTGGCCTCATATAATGCCTTAGGAAGTGCTCCTTCACCTTCTATTTTTAAAAAGAGATTCTGGAAAATTGGCATCATTTTTTTTTTCTTAAATGTTTGGTAAAATTCATTGATGAAATCATCTGACTTGATGTTTTTTGTTCCAAAAGTTTTTAATTATTGTGGTTAAGTTTTGTTTAGAGATACAGGAGTATCTCTATGTTATAGGTTTTCTGTTTCTCTTTCTATGAATTTTGGTTCTTTGTGTTTTAGAAGGATAGACCAGTTTTATCTAATCTATGAAATTTGTGGAAATAGAGTTGTTCATGGTATTTATTATCTTTTTAATGTTCATTGAGGTAAGGATTCATAGTCAATCTTTCATTTCTGATATTGGTCATTTGTGCCTTCTCTCCCTTTTCATTAATCAGCCTGGCTCAAATTTTATCAATTTGGTCTTTCGTTCAAAGAACTAGCTTTTGGTTACATTGATTTTCTCCATTATTTTCCTGGTTTCAATTTCTTTGATTTCTATTCTAATTTTTATTATTTCTTCTCCTGTCCTTGCTTATGCTTAAATGAGGTTTTTAAATATATAGTTTCCTGAGCTGAAAGTTAGGTTATTGATTTTAAATCTGTCTTCTTTTTAGTTATATATATTTAATGTATTAATTTTTCTTAGTTACTGCTTTTGCTGCACCCCAGAAATTTTGATAATATGTATTTTCATTTTATTTCATTAATAATATTTTAAAATTTATCTTGAAGCTTTCTTTTTGGCCTCTGTGTTATGTAAAAGTGTGTCGTTTGATTTCCAAATGTCTGAGGATTTTCCAGCTATCTTTGTTACTGATTTCTATTTTAAATCCATTGCTATCTGCAAAATGCTTTGTGATTTCTATTTATTTTACATTGGTTAAAGTGTATTCTACGGTCCCAAATGTGGTCTACATTGGGAAGTGTTCTATGTGTTGAGAAGGATGCATACTATGTTATTATTGAGTTGAATATTCAGTAAATGGCAGTTAGATCAACCTGATTGATAGTACTGTTCAGACCAGTTACAGCCTTACTGATTTTCTGCGGGCTTGGTCTTAATTACTAGTGAGGATAGAGTATTAAAGTCTCCAACTATAACAATAAATTTATCTATTTCTCCTTTCAGTTTTTAAATCAAATAGTGTAGTGCTCTGTTGTTAGGTTACACACAACTTCAGGGTTCTTGGAGAATTGTCTTATTTAAGAATTGCCCCTTTACTATTGTGTAATTTCCTTTTTTTATTAATGATTATTTCACTTGTTCTAAATTCTGCTTTCTCTGAAATTATTATAACTATTCTAACTTTCTTTTGATTAATGTTAGCATAGCATGATCTATCTTTTTATTTCTTTACTTTTATTTTTATATTTAAGGTGAATTCTCATAGACAACACACACAGTTGGGCCTTGCTTTTTTAAAAGAATCCATTCTGATAATCTCTCTTTTAATCGATGTATTTTACTTTGACTATATTTAAAGTAATTATTGATACAGTTAGATTAATTCCACCAAATTTATAGTGTTTTCTATTCATTGGTTTGTTCTTTATTATTTTTGGCTTCTCTAGTTTTAATTGAGCATTTAATGTGATTTTATTTTATCTCTTCTCTTTTAAAAAAATCAGTGGTTGTCCTAGAATTTGTAATATTTTTTAACTAATTAAAATCCCTTTTCAAATAACACTATACTACTTCATCTGCAATGCATGTACCTTATAACAAAGTATTCTTAATTCCTCTCTCTCATACATTTTAGTATTGTTATTCATTCAATTTATTTTTTCATCACCCAATACTTTTTACTATTATTGATTTAAATAGAAATATATTTTACATTAGTTAAGAATTTTAAAAAATTAAAAATTTTAATTTATCTTTACTTTTTCTTTCTCTGATATATATCTAAGTTTCTTATTTTTCTTCTCACTGAAGCCTTTGTAGAGTAGGTCTTCTGGCTATCAATTCTGTCCATTACTATTGGTCTGAGAAAGTCTACTTGTCTTTTGCTTTTAAAAAACAATTACCCTGGAATAGATTGAATTTTTTTTTTTTTAACCTCTTTAAATATTTCACTCTACTCTCTTCTTGTTTGTATGGTTTCTGGTAAGTCTATTTATTTATTTATTTATTTATTTATTTAATATTTCTTTTTTAAGAAATTTAACTTTATATTTGTTTCAGCTGTGCAATACAATGATTCAACATTTATATATCTTATAACGTGACCACCACGCTAAGTCTAGTAATCATGTTACCATTGAGCTTGTTTTTGTTTTGTTTTAGATTCAATATATAAGTGAAGCCATATAGTATTTGTTTTTCTCTATCTGACTTATTTCACTTAACATAATACTTTGAAAGTCTATCCATGTTTTTGCAAATGGCAAGATTTCATTCTTTTTTATTGCTGAGTAATATTTCATCATACACACACACACACACACACACACACACACACACACCCCACATCTTTATCTATTCATCTGTCGATGAACACCTATGTTGTTTCTATATCTCGCTTATTGTAAATAAGGCAGCAATGAACATAAGGGTGCATATATCTTTGCAAATTAGTGTTTTCATTTTCTTCAGATAAATACCCAGAAGTAGAATTGCTGAGTCATAGAATAAATCTATTTTTAGTTTTTTGAGTAATCTCCATACTGTTTCTCATAGTGGCTGCACCAGTTTGTAGCCCCACAGCAGTGCACAAGAATTCCTTTTTATCCACATTCTCTCCAATACATGTTACTTGCTGACTTTTTGATAATAACCATTCTGACTGATGTGTGGTGGTATCTCATTGTCGTTTGATTTGCATTTCCCTAATAATTAGTGATGTTGAGCATCTTTTTATATGTTTGTTTGACATCTGTATGTGCTTTGGAGAAATATCTTTTTATGTCCTCTACCCATTTTTTGATCAGATTGTCTATTTTTTTGTTATTGAGTTGTATGTGTTTTCTTATGTAATTTGGATATCAACCCCTTATTGAATGTATCATTTGCAAATATATTCTGCCATTCAATAGGTTGTCTTTTAATTTTGTTGATAGTTTTCTTCACTATGAAGAAGCTTTTTAGTTTGATGAAGTCTCATTTGTTGACTTTGTTGTTTGTTTCCCTTGCACAAGAGGATATGTCCATAAAGATATTACTAAGATGGATGTCAGATAGTTTACTTGCTATGTTTTCTTCTAGGAATTTTATAGTTTCAAGTCTTACATTTTAAGTTTTAATCTATTTTGAATTTATTTTGTATGGTTTAAGAGAATGGTTCAGTTTCACTTTTTTTTTGCATGTATCTGTCCAGTTTTCCCAAGTATCTGTCCAGTTTTCCCAATATTGCTTCTTGAGGATACTGTCATTTCTCTATTGTATATTCTTTACTCCTTTGTCATAGATTAATTGACCATATAAGTGAGGGTTTATTTCTGGCCTCTCTATTCTGTTCCATTGAACTATGTGTCTGTTCTTGTGCCAGCGTCAAACTGTTTTGATTATTATAATTTGAAATCAGGGAGCATGATACCTCCAACTTTGTTCTTCTTTCTCAAGATTGCTTTAGCTATTCATGGTCTTTTGGATTATAAATATAAATTTTTAGATTATTTGTTCTAGTTTTGAGAAGAATTCCATTGGTATTTCAATAAGGATTGCATTGAATCTACAGATTGCTTCAGGTAGTATGATATTTTAATAACATTAATCCATGAACATAGTATATCCTTCCATTTATTTGTGTCCTCTTCAATTTTTTTCTTCAGTGTCTCATAGTTTTCAGAGCACAGGTCTTTTACCTCTTTGATTAAATCAATTCCTAGATATTTCATTATTTTTGATGCAGTTTTAAATAGGATAGTTTTCTTAACCTATTTCCTGTTTGCTCTGAGAATACTTACCAGAGGTGCTTGTGGCTGCAGCGTTTACTCTGAGAAAACTCACAGATTACAGTCCTAATCTTACCCCCAAAGTTTGCCACAAAATATCTCACTTTTATTATTATTTTTGCATCGCTCTAGTGTATCGATAGTTTTTGGAAATAGATGACATCATTCTATTTATAGCATTCTGTTTTTAATAGTTGCATTTACATTTACAAATTATAGTAATTCTTGAGTGCTGAAAATGTCAAATCCTAGAAAACACAGCATTCCTACACATGATGTTAGCATTGTTCTCAAATAGTCATTAGCCAAAGATTCATTTGATGAATCTGATTTATGTATACATTTCTATTTCATTAGGAATAGAGACAAGTTATGTTTAGAAATAATTCCAAGATCAGCTTTTATATTTAATTTTCACATTAAAAACCAGGTAGATTTGCTTCGGCATCAAAGAACATGTTTATGTAAAATTAAATTAACGCTGGCAGTGAGCTGCACTTTTCTTTCTAAGTGGGAAATAGGTTAATTACTCCTTCTGATTGTTTATTTGTCTATGTAAATGTGACAAATTTCTGTATATTAATTTTATGTCTTACTTAACTGAATTCATTTATTAACTCTATTTTTGTGGTGAACTCTTTAAGGTTTTCTATATATAGTATCATGACAGTTTTTCTTCTTTCTTTCAATTTGGATGCCTTTAGTTTTTTTTTTTCTTATTGCTTTGGCTACGACTTCCAATATTATATTAAATAATAGTGGTGAGAGTGGGTATCTTTGACTTGTTCCTTATCTTAGAGGAAAAGCTTTAAGCTTTTCATCATTGAGTATGATGTTAGTTGTGGGCTTGACATATATGGCCTTTGTTATGTTGTTACATTTCTTCTGTACCGAATTTGAGGGTTTTTATTGTAAAAAGATGTTAAATTTTGCCAAATACTTTTTCTGAATCTTTTTTTCTTAATGTATGCATTTATCACTATAAACTTTCCTCTTAGAATTGCTCTTGCTGCATCCCAGAGGTTTTGGTATGTTGTGTTTCCATTTTCATTTGTCTAAAGATATTTTTTATTTCCTTTTTTTCATTTCTTCCTTGACCCATTAGTTGTTAATAAGTATGTTGTTTAATTGTTAGATATTTGTGAATTTTTCTGATTTCCTCCTATAATTGATCTCTAGTTTCATACCATTGTAGTTCGAAAATATACTAGATATGATTGCAATCTGAAATTTGCTAAGACTCTTTTTTTGTGGCCTAATATATAATTTATCCTAGAGAATGTTTGTGTGAGCTAGAGATGAGTATGTATTCTGCTGCTGATGGATGGGATATACTGTATATGTTTGTTAGTTTAATTAGGTAGGTCTAAAGTTTAGTTTCAGTCCAATGTTTACTTGTCTATCTTCTATTAGGATGGTCTATCCATTGTTGAAAGTGGGATATTAAAGTCCCTTACTATCATGGTATTGTCGGTATACCCCCTTCAGATATGTTGATATTTGCTTTATATATTTTATGTCCTCCAATGTTAGGTGCATGTATATTTACAATTGTTATATCCTTTTATGAATTGGCCCCTCTGTCATTATATAATGATGACTTTCCATGTCTCTGTTACAGGGTCTGACTTAAAGACTATTTTGTCTGATATAAGTATAGCTATTCTCACTCTCTTTTGATTTTTATTTGCATAAAATATCTTTTT
Source organism: Pteropus vampyrus (assembly GCF_000151845.1). Classification (NCBI taxonomy): domain Eukaryota; kingdom Metazoa; phylum Chordata; class Mammalia; order Chiroptera; family Pteropodidae; genus Pteropus; species Pteropus vampyrus. The sequence continues at coordinate 5,145,216 of NW_011888834.1, read as the reverse complement.
TTTATCATTTTACTTTTGTTCTATACATATTCTTAAATCTGCAGTGAGTCTCTTATAGGTAGTATGTTGTTAAGTGTTTGTATTTTTTTATTCAGTCAATCTGTTTTAGATAGGAGAATTTAATCTATTTCCATTTGAAATAATTATTGATTAGTAAGAACTTATGGTTGCCAGTTTGTTAATTGTTTTATGGCTGTTTTATAGTTCTTTCTTGGTTCCTCACTGTAAAAACTGTGGGATTCCTGGAGTAAAATCCAAGGAAAGTGTGGGGCCCTCTCTCTAAGACTGAGGTCCCAGGAGTTTCTCCCTTCATGCTAATCCACACTCAACTTCCCACAATACATCAAAATTGTGAATTTTCCTACCAGTTAATGATGCCAGTTTCTTCTCTTCCAGTAAGTAAATCTCA
>NW_011888834.1:5140338-5144757 GCF_000151845.1 Pteropus vampyrus | reverse complement strand
TCCATAAAGATATTACTAAGATGGATGTCAGATAGTTTACTTGCTATGTTTTCTTCTAGGAATTTTATAGTTTCAAGTCTTACATTTTAAGTTTTAATCTATTTTGAATTTATTTTGTATGGTTTAAGAGAATGGTTCAGTTTCACTTTTTTTTTGCATGTATCTGTCCAGTTTTCCCAAGTATCTGTCCAGTTTTCCCAATATTGCTTCTTGAGGATACTGTCATTTCTCTATTGTATATTCTTTACTCCTTTGTCATAGATTAATTGACCATATAAGTGAGGGTTTATTTCTGGCCTCTCTATTCTGTTCCATTGAACTACGTGTCTGTTCTTGTGCCAGCGTCAAACTGTTTTGATTATTATAATTTGAAATCAGGGAGCATGATACCTCCAACTTTGTTCTTCTTTCTCAAGATTGCTTTAGCTATTCATGGTCTTTTGGATTATAAATATAAATTTTTAGATTATTTGTTCTAGTTTTGAGAAGAATTCCATTGGTATTTCAATAAGGATTGCATTGAATCTACAGATTGCTTCAGGTAGTATGACATTTTAATAACATTAATCCATGAACATAGTATATCCTTCCATTTATTTGTGTCCTCTTCAATTTTTTTCTTCAGTGTCTCATAGTTTTCAGAGCACAGGTCTTTTACCTCTTTGATTAAATCAATTCCTAGATATTTCATTATTTTCGATGCAGTTTTAAATAGGATAGTTTTCTTAACCTATTTCCTGTTTGCTCTGAGAATACTTACCAGAGGTGCTTGTGGCTGCAGCGTTTACTCTGAGAAAACTCACAGATTACAGTCCTAATCTTACCCCCAAAGTTTGCCACAAAATATCTCACTTTTATTATTATTTTTGCATCGCTCTAGTGTATCGATAGTTTTTGGAAATAGATGACATCATTCTATTTATAGCATTCTGTTTTTAATAGTTGCATTTACATTTACAAATTATAGTAATTCTTGAGTGCTGAAAATGTCAAATCCTAGAAAACACAGCATTCCTATACATGATGTTAGCATTGTTCTCAAATAGTCATTAGCCAAAGATTCATTTGATGAATCTGATTTATGTATACATTTCTATTTCATTAGGAATAGAGACAAGTTATGTTTAGAAATAATTCCAAGATCAGCTTTTATATTTAATTTTCACATTAAAAACCAGGTAGATTTGCTTCGGCATCAAAGAACATGTTTATGTAAAATTAAATTAACGCTGGCAGTGAGCTGCACTTTTCTTTCTAAGTGGGAAATAGGTTAATTACTCCTTCTGATTGTTTATTTGTCTATGTAAATGTGACAAATTTCTGTATATTAATTTTATGTCTTACTTAACTGAATTCATTTATTAACTCTATTTTTGTGGTGAACTCTTTAAGGTTTTCTATATATAGTATCATGACAGTTTTTCTTCTTTCTTTCAATTTGGATGCCTTTAGTTTTTTTTTTCTTATTGCTTTGGCTACGACTTCCAATATTATATTAAATAATAGTGGTGAGAGTGGGTATCCTTGACTTGTTCCTTATCTTAGAGGAAAAGCTTTAAGCTTTTCATCATTGAGTATGATGTTAGTTGTGGGCTTGACATATATGGCCTTTGTTATGTTGTTACATTTCTTCTGTACCGAATTTGAGAGTTTTTATTGTAAAAAGATGTTAAATTTTGCCAAATACTTTTTCTGAATCTTTTTTTCTTAATGTATGCATTTATCACTATAAACTTTCCTCTTAGAATTGCTCTTGCTGCATCCCAGAGGTTTTGGTATGTTGTGTTTCCATTTTCATTTGTCTAAAGATATTTTTTATTTCCTTTTTTTCATTTCTTCCTTGACCCATTAGTTGTTAATAAGTATGTTGTTTAATTGTTAGATATTTGTGAATTTTTCTGATTTCCTCCTATAATTGATCTCTAGTTTCATACCATTGTAGTTCGAAAATATACTAGATATGATTGCAATCTGAAATTTGCTAAGACTCTTTTTTTGTGGCCTAATATATAATTTATCCTAGAGAATGTTTGTGTGAGCTAGAGATGAGTATGTATTCTGCTGCTGATGGATGGGATATACTGTATATGTCTGTTAGTTTAATTAGGTAGGTCTAAAGTTTAGTTTCAGTCCAATGTTTACTTGTCTATCTTCTATTAGGATGGTCTATCCATTGTTGAAAGTGGGATATTAAAGTCCCTTACTATCATGGTATTGTCGGTATACCCCCTTCAGATATGTTGATATTTGCTTTATATATTTTATGTCCTCCAATGTTAGGTGCATGTATATTTACAATTGTTATATCCTTTTATGAATTGGCCCCTCTGTCATTATATAATGATGACTTTCCATGTCTCTGTTACAGGGTCTGACTTAAAGACTATTTTATCTGATATAAGTATAGCTATTCTCACTCTCTTTTGATTTTTATTTGCATAAAATATCTTTTTTTTATCATTTTACTTTTGTTCTATACATATTCTTAAATCTGCAGTGAGTCTCTTATAGGTAGTATGTTGCTAAGTGTTTGTATTTTTTTATTCAGTCAATCTGTTTTAGATAGGAGAATTTAATCTATTTCCATTTGAAATAATTATTGATTAGTAAGAACTTATGGTTGCCAGTTTGTTAATTGTTTTATGGCTGTTTTATAGTTCTTTCTTGGTTCCTCACTGTAAAAACTGTGGGATTCCTGGAGTAAAATCCAAGGAAAGTGTGGGGCCCTCTCTCTAAGACTGAGGTCCCAGGAGTTTCTCCCTTCATGCTAATCCACACTCAACTTCCCACAATACATCAAAATTGTGAATTTTCCTACCAGTTAATGATGCCAGTTTCTTCTCTTCCAGTAAGTAAATCTCACTTGCAAAATATCTCTGGATACCCCTGTCTTTCCAAATTTTGGAGTTGGTGGTTTGCTCTATGTCTTCTGTTCTCTGATGTGTCCAAGGAAAGCCATCGTTTTATAGATTGTCAAGCTTTTTTTGTTGTAACAATGGCATAGAAACATCTGAGGCATTTGTGTGTGAGAACTGAAACAAGAAAGGCATGGACTTGGAGTTGAAATAGGTAGGAAGAAGTTGGGTAGGAGTTTGAGGTTAGATATTACGGAGACCTTTTGAAGTCACAACACTATCTAACCTGAGATGGGTTTTGCTGTAACAGATGAAATAGAACACAGTCGTTTTCCACCTCTCACTCAGGAGTCTCTTTTAAAGATGTTTTAAGAGTCTCATTCAAAGGGAAGAAAGATTCTGGGTAAATATGTTTTTTCTAAAGACTTGTATCAGTCATTAGAGGGGAAAAAAGTGACTTAATTCTTTCTTGGTCAGTCAATATCCTAACTCAGGCCCCGAATTTCTGCTCAAAGCCTGTGGTGATGTAGTTGTAGTAAAGAGTAATTAGGAGTTTAAAAATGCTATTTCACTGATAGCTCTGTTAATACTCATAACACAGAATAAACTTTTTTGGGTCATTTTTATAATTGAAAGGAAGGGTGGGTCCAGATACAAGAGGAACTTGAAAACAGATGAAATAATTTAAATGTAATGTAGGGGTAAAAAGTAACATGCCGCTGGAGACTTTTGTAAAAGATTCATATAATATTCCCATTGGGTCAGTAGCAACTTCTGAGTCTGGGCGCATGAAAGGTCATATTGATGTCTTTGTTGATACGTTATGCAGGATAAAGGAGTTCTTGGCTTTGGAGCCAGCATTAAAGAGATTGAATTTTGGTTCTAATACTTAATACCTGGGCCATTTGGCAAATTTCTTTGTGGACAATTTTTTAAATTACCTCTCCTGTAAAATGAGCATAATAACATCTATTCAAAGAGTTTTGAAGATTAGATCAGATAACACATGAATATAGACCAAAGATATAGTATAAGGGTATAGAATGTGCACAAATATGACAGGTATTTTATTATATTAATGTGTTTGAGCTTTGTTTTAAAGTTAATGCTGGTGGATAATAATAAAAAAAATCTCTTTAGTTTAACAAGTTAACACAATCAGTCTTAATCTCTTAGAATGAATTGAAAATGGAGCCTCAACCTCTGTGAGGGGAGTAGAGAAAGGATAGAAACAAGAAGAGTCCATCTACATATTAAGGAAAAGCGAGGGAAGGAGACAGACAGCTCTGAGTAGTTAGACAACTGCCACAGTGGGATCAGCCCATGAGGGCTCTAGAACTTTGCGTCAGGAGTATTAAAATCTCCAAAGTCATGGGATAGTAGTTTTCTAGAACCATCTTTAGAAGCATCCTGGAGTTGGGGGGCGGGGGGAGTATGTATATGATATATGATATAAAATATGATATATATATCATGAGGAGAACAGGCAGAGTGGAGAACATGAAAAAGGAGTATAAAGCAAATTGAATAAAACATTTATCATGTTTTCTAAAGTTTCTGTTTC
>NW_011888834.1:5130479-5140288 GCF_000151845.1 Pteropus vampyrus | reverse complement strand
GGGGGGAGTATGTATATGATATATGATATAAAATATGATATATATATCATGAGGAGAACAGGCAGAGTGGAGAACATGAAAAAGGAGTATAAAGCAAATTGAATAAAACATTTATCATGTTTTCTAAAGTTTCTGTTTCTTTTAAGTTGTAATTAGGGGGAACTTACGTCTTTTAATTTTAGAGTCATAACCAAACCAAGCAAGAAACATTCGAGACAGTAGGAAGTAGAAGAGAGGGCTTGGGAATCAGACAGGCTAGGATTCAATTTCAAACTTTTGCTATGATCATGTGAGACTTTGGGCACATTATTTAACCCTCAAGTAGCCAGAACGAACACATTGCTCTGCTTCAGAAGCACTTCTTATTCTACAGTCAGGCAAAGAAAACAAATACTGTGCCCTAAGCTAAATCAATATTAGCAGGAGCATCCTGTATGATTCTGTGATTCTGGCATCTCAAATAATAAAATCTCGATTCTTTCCCAGAATCCTGTATTTTCTAACAAAAACAATTTTACCATGAATTTTTGCTATGAAGTTGAGTCATGGCCTTTAGGAATATGATAAATATGTTAAAATGATGTTTTTTCTATTAGAAACATAGTATAAGAAACCTGATAATTATAACATCTTACATTTAGTTTAACAGCTTTATTGAGATTTAATTAACACAGATTAAAATAAACAATTTGATAAATTTTGACGTATCTATACACTTGTGAAATTGTCACCACAATCAATGTAGTGAACATGTGTGTCACCTGCAAAAGTTTTCTCATACTTGTTTGTATTTCCTCATCCACCTCTCCCCATGCCACCTCTCATTCTCCCAAATGAACTGTTGCTGTGCATTAGTTTATATTTTCTAGAATTTGTCTGAATAAATTATATATGCTTTCTTTCTGGCCTTTTTTCACTTAGCGTAATTAGAATTTAGAACTTTTATGTTTAATGTAATTATGTATATATTAAGGCTTAAGTTTATTGTTTTGATATTTGTCTTCTATTTATCTTCTTTGTGTTATGTTCATTTTTAACTTTTTTTTCTGCTTCTACATTGATTTAATATTTTGTATGATTTACTTTATCACCTTAGTTAGCTTATTAGGTATAAGCATTTGTGTTATTATTTTAGTGATTACTCTGTGGTTGAATTATACACCTTTAACTTGTCAAGTCTACACTCAAATGCTATTTTAATGTAAAAACGAAACAATATATATCCATTTCTCTTTCCCCAGCTTTCATACTATTATTCCAGGCATTCTACTTTTACATATCTTATATACTTCATACTACAACATTATAATTTTTAAATAGTCAATTATATTTTAAGTAAATTTTAAGAGTAAGAAAAAAATATGGACATAAGTTTATCTTTTCCAGTACTGTACATTCCTTTTGCAGATCTTCATTTCCATCTAGTATAATTTTTCTTCTGCCCAAAGGATATCTTTAGAATTTTATTTTAATGTAGGTCTGAATATTATAAATTACTTTAAGTTTTGTATGTCTGTAAAATTATTAAGCCTCCATTTATGAAAGACATTGTCTCTGGTATAGAATTCTAGGTTGACAGAATTCTAGGTTGACATATTTTTTTCTTTCAATACTTTCAAGATAGTGGTCCAGTGGTTTTTCCCCCTTGTTTAGTTGCCTATTAGAAATTTACTTCCATCTTTATTTTTAATAATATCTCTTATTTCTCTGGCTTATTAAAAAATTTTAATTAATTAATTAGAACTATTTAGTCTTGTTTATAATTTCTGCTTTTGCCTTATATTTACTTAAAGGGTCCTGATTTGAGACAAAGGTCAAAATGTTTTTTGGGGGGAAGAATTTTAATAAATTCAGTAAAACCTTTACCACATACTCTTGACTATTGATGCTACAGAAAATATTTACGTGGGTAGAGTTTTTATCATCACTGAGAACACACCTTTTAGACAAAATCAAGAAATTGAGCGAGGATTTCCAAAGCTGTTTCTGTTCAGAAGATGACTTTTTGGAAGTAAATTACTTAATTAAACTTAAACAAAACAAGAATTAACTACTTGGGAATAAAATAATATAAAGATTTTTTGCCGAAATCCTGGACTGTCTAAAAGAAACAGTTTTATCCTTGAGTTTGACCATGTTGATATTCAAATATTTAAATTTGTGACTATGAGGAAAGTTGCTATTTATCTGTTATGAAAAGACTGAGGCAAATTTGGTAACCTTGGTAATTGTGTATGTGTCCCTTTATTTATACATTAAATTATTTATTTATCTATCTATCTATCTATCTATCTATCTATCTATCTATCTATCTATCTATCTATCTATCACTTTGGGGAGTTAGTCCTTTGAAAATAGATTTCCTTTATATTTTATGCAAGTAAACTTTTTCTTTTATTTTCTAAATACCTCTGTCCCTGAGTTTATCTGTAGGCCTCCCACAGTGTGTAGTTTTTTTAACTGTAAAATGAAGATAAAAATACCCAGTGTAGGCACAGTTCTGAAAAAAAAAATATTTATATAGTTTGAAAATTATAAAAAGTGATGTTATGTAGTGAACATAAATCAACTCTTATTTCTCTTTGTATTCCTTGGCACCTAACATAGAACCTAGTACATAGGAGCTCAAGCACTGGTGAAATTGAAGAGATACAACAAATTTAATCTAATACAACAATATTGCTGGGCTTTAGCTATATTGCATTAAGAATTGAAATTAAAGAAATGTTAGAACTGGAAAGAACTTTGTAAAGCAGTCTGACATATTGAAAAACAAAGAGTAGGAAATAGAGCCAAAAGACCTATGCTGAGTATTATCATTTACTCAGACCAGTTAGTTACTTGTTATGAATATAGAAAAGTTAGTTTTCCCTACTAGCCCTCATCATTAACAGCCCAGCTCAGCCTTTTATGTTAAGCTTTTGTAGAAAATTAACACTTGAAGTAATCTGCAAATTGTTTAATTGTATACAAATGTAAAGTTATATTTTCTATTTCAACCTTCTTATCGTATACATGGAGAATCTGAGGCTTTAATGAGATACACAATTTATCTAAGCCTATAAAATATGTAGGGATACTGTCTGAATCACCACCATCTACTTCCTCAGCCCTAAATCAAGCACTAGTTTTAAACTCTTGAGAAGCTTGGAATATTTGCTCCAGTTTGGGTATTTGAAATAAAAAGTGTGGTCTTAGCTTGGAATTCACCTAGGAAACTGGAAAAGAGACTCATTATATCCAGAGGAATAGCTGCTTAGAATTGGGTCCAAAGGACTTGTAAGAGATATAGGTTATCCCAATGTCTGACTGAGGAATAACACTGTTTATATAATTGTGGGTTTTTAAATTTTTTTTTTTGCCTAAAAGAGAAAACTTCAATTTATATTGTCTACCTAAAATAAAATATAAAATCTGTTAAATACAAAAGATATCAAATATACTTTTTTTTTTCATTTATTGCTTTTATAATCCATGTAAAGTCCTCTCACATGATCTTATCCAACAAGAAAACTAACTTACATTTCTTTTTTTCAAGAGTTTTATGCACTAACAGAGCTTGGTCAGTGTGTGGATCTTAGGTGTTGCTGCTTTGGTCTTTAAGGTATACCGGTGGTCCTTGAAATAGCATTCGGTTCCTTCAGACCCGTTCCATAAGGTTACTAAGAAAAAAAAAAATTGTTAGTTTGGGCTGTCATGGCAGTTCTCCCAAACTGCATGAGTTTCTAAGATCTATATTTAGAGTTTAAGAAATTTGACGCATGAGAATTAGAAAGCCAAATTGCTTTTTTTAATTTGCTCTGTTTGCACCAGCAATGCCAAGTTATAATTAGGAACATCACTTTAATAAAATGTCATTAATCCAAAAGACCACTAATTCATAATTTTTTTATAACTCGGGTGTATTAGGCTGAAGTTTACTTTTACCCTACTGAAAATAAACAGGTTTGCTATGATTTTAGATAATATAAACGTAAGGATTAAACTTAATTTAGAAAGAAGTACAAGGAATAATTTGAAAAGGTTTGGAATCCTAAGGTTAGGGAAAGTCTGTGGGAAAGCAAAGCAAGTCAAATAGCTGTCATTTCCTGACGCTTTCAACTTGTGATGACCTAATGAACTCTGATTTCTTAGGAGCCTGTCAAGTCTTCCTCAGAGATTCAGCACCTACACTGAGGTAAATGATTTACTACACCTTCAGAAGTAAAGAGTACTTTACTTTTTTTTTTTTTTACTTTTCTTTTTTGTAAATAGTTGCCTTGGAAATGAACAATCTGAGGGTTAAGCAAAGCCGTTTTGAGGTAAGCTTCAGGGAATGGAGTTCCCACTGTTAATCAGAGAGAAGGGAGGATTTTTGCTAGCAGTTAACTTCCCTTTCTCCTTTCAAGAATCCAACAAGTACACTCACAGAGTATGGGGAACAGTATTGGGAACAGTGAGTGACGTGAGTAAAGACAACAGACATAGTCCTGGATTCATAACTTTGATCAAGTCATAGTTTTTAGTGTGTCCCTGACTTTTGTGGCAGAGTAGAGAGCAGGGCAGTGGTAGCACATAGGTGTCTAGGTGCCACTGTACTATTTTATTCAGTTGCTTCTCAAACTTACATGGTCATGAAGTGTAAAAGGACAAAGAGACATATGCAATAAACAATTACAATGGTAAGTGTGAGATAGTGATAAGTGTGATAAGATCACAGTTGCTCTAGAAGCTCATAAGAGGTACATAAAAACAATACTACAGAAGAAATTACCAATGAGATGAGAGTTAAAGGACATAATAAGAACTGGGTCTTGTGAAGAATGGACCTTAAAGCTATTCGTAGTGAAAGAACATGTGAGAAAAAATGGGGAGAAGAAAGTACATATGTCTGTAATATCCAAGGAACTCCTGCAATTCGGTGGCAAAGGGTGCTTTGTCGGGTAAGGTGAATGAGCTGGGAGAAGATGGACATGAGATTAGACCGTGAAGAGTCTTTTACGTTCTGCAAAAGTATACTTGCCTTTGTCCTCAAGAAAAAAGGATTTTTAAGGAAGCCAGTGAAAAAATATCCAACTTGAATTTAGAAATATCGCTCTGACAGGACTGTTGTGTATTTTTTTCCTTCTCCAAAAAATGCTAGAGGAAAAGAGTAAGGTCCCTATCGTAGTAATGCAGGTTGGTAATGAGAACCTGCCCTACAGTGGGACCAAAAGGAAAAGACAAAAGAGTGGTTTGAGTCAGATTTGGGAAGTAGAGTTGCTCGTACTTGGTATGGATAGGTGTAGGGGGTGAGGAAGAGGATGACAGGCAAATCGGGGCAGGAGTTGGAGATGCAAGTTCAGTTTGAATATATCAAAATGAGTGGGGGCTATTCCCAGTGTACATGTTCTGGAACTCTGGGCTGACTCAATATTTCCAGGCTGCAGTTCCTCAACTACAATAGAGATAACCCCCATTACTATTTCAAGTGATTTTAGGGGAAAGTCTTGGCAAAGTCTCAATATTTACCATTTTCCACAAATTTCCAAGTGCATGCTGAGCGCATACACACAAATCCTGTACTGATGAACACACCTTACCTCTTTGCCCAACTTCACACTTCTTGTGTCACTGCATGCACTGTGGCAGACATTGTTGTTGGCTACCCTGGTTCCCTTTCCCAACCATCTGTGTCCCTTGTTGCCTCCACACAGATGATGGAAAAGCTAACTGCACAGTTTATTGTCTTCCCTGCAGCGGTGGTACATCCTAGGCAATTAGACAAAACAAAATCTTCTAGAGGATTTTTATTTTTAATAAATATGATGAACAATTTTAGCATTGTCTTTTCACCTCTTCTGCCTGCCTTGATAGAATACTTGGAGCTGGGGAATTATCTTGGGTTCATGAGACTCCCAGAGACCTTGGCACTGATAGTGTTGAAGTGCTGAGCCAGTTCCAGTGACTCCAGACTTTTCATGTTATGAGAAAAATAAACAAAACCCAAACCTCTCATTTGTTGAGGTCAGAATGTGAGGTTGAATTAGATGACCACGTGTAGATAGGTTTTCTGTTGATTACAGCTATATACTTACAGCCCCACCCAGAGCTTTAGATACAACATATAATCACTTCTAAAATTGAAATATACAATACCATAAAAGTAACCAAATTTATTCATAAAAAATCCCCACTCCTCTAAAAAGTCCCTGTTACTGATAAACATATGCAAAAAGTATGTTCTGAATTCACCGTTCAGGTTCTCTAATCATCCTAAATACATAGGTAAACTGTCTGTAAGGGAATTAGAAAAAACCTGCTCTAATATTGTACCTGGAAATGTCTTGGAATTGGAAAATGGTGGTGGGAGAAAGAAAGTATGACACAGTGATATTGCTGTCACTATTTATTGAGGTCCGCTGAAATAACCCCATTATCTGATTTTTTTTTAAAGAAAAAAAAAAGAAAATTAAAACTTAACAATTTCTGATCAGTTATTTAAGTCCTTGTCACTGGTATAATCCAAGCAGAAGCTGGATACTCACTAAAAACATGATTTTAGAAGAATGAATGTATTAGTTATGTTTGTCACAATGATGTATAACAAACCATTCCAAGACTCACTGGCTTACAAGAATATTTTTTATTGCCCATGAGTTTGCCTAGGCTCAGTGGAGCTCTTCCATATGTCTGTGGTCAGCTGTAGATCAGCTAGACAGCTATGCTCAGCTTCACTGGGCTTTCTCACAGTTCTGAAACGTTTGCTAGGCAACTAGAATGACTTCATTATGTTTCATGTGGTCTCTCATCCTCCAGAAGGTGGCCTTAATCTTGTTAACTTGTGAAGGCAGAGGACCAAGAGGAAAAATGGAAGTGTACAAGGTCACTTGGAGTCTAAGCTTGATACTGGCCCAATGTTCTGCCATCACATTCTATTGGTCAAAGCAATCCTAAATGCAAGTGGTGGGTAGTGAATATTCTTCAACTCTTGATTGGAGGAGCTGCAAAGTTATACTTCAAAGGATGTGGATACAGGGATGACTGGTGGAGAATGATACTATTTTTTGTCAATATACTTCAGTAATCACACATCAGAATGTGAGGTTGAATTAGCTAACCTTTAAAGACCCTTCCAACCCTGGAACAGAAACTTAAAGTTGAAAGGACTTTTTGAGTCCTTTATCTCAGAATAGTGGTCCATGAAAGATTTTTACCCTCCAATGCCTGTTGATTCTAATACTTAAGGAGATAGTATCAGCATACCTGTTTGGTCCTTTGAAAAGTGGACACCAAGATGGAATTAGATATATAAGAGATTCACAGGAAATGCCCAATAAGTCAGAGACAGCTTTCAGGCTGTGATGCTGGTTTGATACCTGTCAAAGAAAGAGGAAAGGAGGGATTGAGCAGGGAGAGCCTCAGTCCTCAGTGCAGTTTTGAGAAGTTTTGGCATTACAATATGTAGGAATAATACAGTTGAAGTATCTCTAACTGTGCTCAGTTATTGGCTGGGAGCGGCCTAGGTAAAGTGTTTCCTGGTGTGAACATGATGACATAAATAAGTTTATGTCATTTTTCTGTGTGAAACAATAATAGATGAGAAATATGAAAACATTCTAAATTTAGATATTCTGTATTTGATTTTCTTTCTCTTGGAAACTTTCAAAAGTTTCTTCATATATTGTATTTTAACTCAGTGGTCCTTTTAAATATAGAAACTCATTTCTTCAGCTGAGGAAATTTTATTGTATTATTACTTCTACAAAAATCTTCATTTTTCTTGTTTTTAACTTCTTCGAGATTGAGCCTCTAGTTTCTTATATTTTAATCCTAATTTCCATCTTACAATATTTTCACTGGGAAATAGATTTACTAGAATGTTAGTCCCAAACTTGCTTATGAAGATTATGATGTTAATGTACTTGACCCCAGGGTCTATTCTGATATATTTACCCTTTCAGTTAAGTGATAAACTACGTTGTTTTAATTTTTTTTCCCTCTTGCTATCTCTTCAACAGTTTCACATGTCTCATCTTGAACTGATAGGCTTGCTAAGAGTTTAACTTAAAAATTCACCAAGAAATATGTTCACACAATTTTTTGTTTTCAAAGCAGTGAAATAAACTGGGTTGTTAGATGTGAAGATAAAGTGCAATGTAATATAAATTTAGAAAGTAGGTCAGGTCCTACTTCTGTGTCAGGGATAAAAAATGAATCTAAGATTCAGAAAGGGAATATTCAGTAATTGACACAAAGAAAGAAGTCCCTGAAGTCAAAGTCATTTTTCATTTGGTTATGGAATTCGGGAACTCTAATCAACAGCATAAACTCTAGGGAAGATAACTTCAGTCTGTCCACTGTTGAATTTACAAGATATAATAAGATTTTTGGAGTATAGTCAGTAAGAGACTAAAAGAGAGGAAGAGAAGGAGACTTGTGTTCGGACAGCATGGGGTAATGGGAAAATCACTGGATTAGAAACTAAGTTTAATTCTGGTTCAGCACTTGTGACCAAGGATCAGACAGCCACAGTGTCTGCTCGTGGTCTAGGATGTGTAACAAAATATAAGAGTAAAAAAATATATATGTGTGACATCTTCGAGAAGTAAACATTTTTATAAAAAATTAACATTCTTATGACTGACGAACTATTTCAATTTACAGTAGGATCAGCAATATAGAAATGACAAATACATTATTTTTATTTATCTTTTTCTGATTAGGAAACTATTACTAAATGAAATTGAAGAATCTGGAATTAGATAAATTAAAAGCTTGTAAATTCGTGTCCATTGAACAGAGTTTATGATGTCCTACTCTATATTGGAAGGAAACTGATGTCCTCCAAGGTTACAGTGATGCTTTCAAGAATAGTAGGAAAAATATATGAGTTTCACAAATTAAAACATTAGTATGTTATTCTTTGTGCTCTCAGTTGTCTATGACGATTTAGAGATAATCATATCTAAGGCAAAACAGGTAGTATTAAATAAACTGAAGATTATTTCTTGAAATAATTCAGAAATAAAAAAGTGTTATTTGTGAATGGAAAGTATTATTAGAGAGGATTTAAAGGGTTTTTGTTTGTTTGTTTGTTTGTTTGTTTGTTTTTTAATAACTAATGCCCACCTGGCTGGTATCACTAAGATGCTGTGTGGCTGCTAACAAGTATTTGGCTAGGTAGATCTGGGGAACAATTCTAGCTCAAAGAATCTTTAATAGACTATAGGTTAATCATTACCTCTCGAACCATTCCCCAAGTAGAATATATTTAGAATATTAGAGCATTTGTGATCTAAACCTCTGTGTCTTTCCACTTACTGTTCCCTGTAGCAAATATCCTTTCTTCATTCTTCATCCAATCTTTGCATCTTGAAAACTCAGAGCAAGTGTCATTCCTCAGATAAGTCTTTACTAATCCGTTCTTTTTTATTTAAATGCAAGTCATTGTGTATCCACACCATCACCAGCATAGTAAAGTATTTACTGCAGTATCTAAAAATTGTGAGTCATTAGTCTGTCTTTCCTTGGACTATATAGATATAAGGGCAGGGCTTGATTGTTTTCCCAATTCCTAGTATAATACTTGCTATGCTAGTTATTCTTACTAAAATCATGAAGTAAAAGGAAACAGCATGGAATTCATTGGAATACCTGGATTTGATTGTAACAACTAGCTCCTTGCTAGTTGTTTTACATTGAGGAAATCAAGTAATCTCTCAGGTTTTTAGTTTTCTCAGTTTTCAAATGGGGATAGTAATAACTTTGTTATATGCTTTTTGAGATGTGAGATTAGATAAAGCTGCTTTGTCAGCAGAAAACACTACACTAACCATTGTCATTCTTTT
>NW_011888834.1:5117598-5130024 GCF_000151845.1 Pteropus vampyrus | reverse complement strand
TTTTTTTCCCTCTTGCTATCTCTTCAACAGTTTCACATGTCTCATCTTGAACTGATAGGCTTGCTAAGAGTTTAACTTAAAAATTCACCAAGAAATATGTTCACACAATTTTTTGTTTTCAAAGCAGTGAAATAAACTGGGTTGTTAGATGTGAAGATAAAGTGCAATGTAATATAAATTTAGAAAGTAGGTCAGGTCCTACTTCTGTGTCAGGGATAAAAAATGAATCTAAGATTCAGAAAGGGAATATTCAGTAATTGACACAAAGAAAGAAGTCCCTGAAGTCAAAGTCATTTTTCATTTGGTTATGGAATTCGGGAACTCTAATCAACAGCATAAACTCTAGGGAAGATAACTTCAGTCTGTCCACTGTTGAATTTACAAGATATAATAAGATTTTTGGAGTATAGTCAGTAAGAGACTAAAAGAGAGGAAGAGAAGGAGACTTGTGTTCGGACAGCATGGGGTAATGGGAAAATCACTGGATTAGAAACTAAGTTTAATTCTGGTTCAGCACTTGTGACCAAGGATCAGACAGCCACAGTGTCTGCTCGTGGTCTAGGATGTGTAACAAAATATAAGAGTAAAAAAATATATATGTGTGACATCTTCGAGAAGTAAACATTTTTATAAAAAATTAACATTCTTATGACTGACGAACTATTTCAATTTACAGTAGGATCAGCAATATAGAAATGACAAATACATTATTTTTATTTATCTTTTTCTGATTAGGAAACTATTACTAAATGAAATTGAAGAATCTGGAATTAGATAAATTAAAAGCTTGTAAATTCGTGTCCATTGAACAGAGTTTATGATGTCCTACTCTATATTGGAAGGAAACTGATGTCCTCCAAGGTTACAGTGATGCTTTCAAGAATAGTAGGAAAAATATATGAGTTTCACAAATTAAAACATTAGTATGTTATTCTTTGTGCTCTCAGTTGTCTATGACGATTTAGAGATAATCATATCTAAGGCAAAACAGGTAGTATTAAATAAACTGAAGATTATTTCTTGAAATAATTCAGAAATAAAAAAGTGTTATTTGTGAATGGAAAGTATTATTAGAGAGGATTTAAAGGGTTTTTGTTTGTTTGTTTGTTTGTTTGTTTGTTTTTTAATAACTAATGCCCACCTGGCTGGTATCACTAAGATGCTGTGTGGCTGCTAACAAGTATTTGGCTAGGTAGATCTGGGGAACAATTCTAGCTCAAAGAATCTTTAATAGACTATAGGTTAATCATTACCTCTCGAACCATTCCCCAAGTAGAATATATTTAGAATATTAGAGCATTTGTGATCTAAACCTCTGTGTCTTTCCACTTACTGTTCCCTGTAGCAAATATCCTTTCTTCATTCTTCATCCAATCTTTGCATCTTGAAAACTCAGAGCAAGTGTCATTCCTCAGATAAGTCTTTACTAATCCGTTCTTTTTTATTTAAATGCAAGTCATTGTGTATCCACACCATCACCAGCATAGTAAAGTATTTACTGCAGTATCTAAAAATTGTGAGTCATTAGTCTGTCTTTCCTTGGACTATATAGATATAAGGGCAGGGCTTGATTGTTTTCCCAATTCCTAGTATAATACTTGCTATGCTAGTTATTCTTACTAAAATCATGAAGTAAAAGGAAACAGCATGGAATTCATTGGAATACCTGGATTTGATTGTAACAACTAGCTCCTTGCTAGTTGTTTTACATTGAGGAAATCAAGTAATCTCTCAGGTTTTTAGTTTTCTCAGTTTTCAGATGGGGATAGTAATAACTTTGTTATATGCTTTTTGAGATGTGAGATTAGATAAAGCTGCTTTGTCAGCAGAAAACACTACACTAACCATTGTCATTCTTTTTGTTCCATAAAAGGAAAGAGGTGTCAAAATACGATCTTACTATACCAGACAAATGCTGATACCAAATGCCTGTATGTTTTAAGAAGTCTCAAACTTCTCTGCAGACATGATTTCCAACTAAAGTTACATTATGAAACACAAGTATCAAAACTCTTATTATCAACACTGAGGGAGAAGGGAGTGTTGAGACATTTGAAGTAGATGTGTGGGGTCGGGCAGGGGTGGGGTTAATCTGCAACAGATGTCACTGAAGTGGGGACAGAAAAGACACATGTGTATAACTGATTTTACCAATCTTTAGATGAGTAATTAGAAAACGTTTCTACAATATTTGGGTAAAGACATTCTTATTCGGAAATCATTAATATAGACATCATGTCTAAAATCTAACATTTATAGAAAAACTGTTTTTGATGATTTTCCTTGCTTTTGCTTATAGATAAAAAACACCCAACAACTTTTGGAAAAGATGACATAAATTATGGTATATGGATTGTCCTTTCCTTTGAAATAAAATTATTTGTCAGTCTTTATATAGCAAGAAGCCCTGAGTGAAAGACACTGGATATGTATTCAGCAAGTCTGAAAGTAATTCCCATTTAGAGGTGGGAAAAAAAAGACATTTATTTTATTTATATAAAAAGCCAAGTCAGGACTTCTGATTTGGTAGGATGGAGAATTTCACAGCAGATCAATGCTCCCAGTGAAATCAACTAGAAAGTCAGAAAAAATATAATTTTTAAAAGATTTAATAAGTGTCTGAGAACCACAGAACTGTAAAATTCTGGGGAGAAAAACTTTTAGATGGTGAAATCAGAACGTTCAGCTCTCTCCGTGGACACTGTCTCATTCTGGCTGATGGATGAGAGTCTGGTCTCAACCCAGGCTGCAAACCGCTTCTGGGGTGCAGAATAAGCAGCAGTGATTATAACAGTCATGAAGGGTCTGAGTGACAAATTTAAAGATGTGAAAATTCTTACACCGATGTCCAGTTCTCCCTTTAATACACTTGCTGAACTACAAATCTGCAATGGGATGGGAGACTATAGAACAAAGTCCAAATCTCAGAAAAGCTGCTGAGTGAAATTTTCTGCAGCCTCCTGCTACTTAGAAATCAAATACTTATGGGGCAGGGAACCTGAAAGCAACAGACAAGAACCGAAAGCCCCCTGAGGAGTGGTGAACTGACATGGATGCAGAGCTCTAACTTTTTTCCCTTGGAGGCGCTTGCAGAACTAAGTACCGCTATAATCTAAGAATCCAGGCTTACCCTCCAAAAGAGGACCATTGCTGTAGACAGAGAAACCAGCAGAGCTTTTGTCATTTGCTCAGAATTGGAGTGATAAAATTAGAAACTTGAGGGACTTTAAACACAGCTGGTCTCCTCCTCAGGACTATTTATTGTCAAATTGTAATGCTGTGCGGGATAAGAGGCTGAAGAGCTAAACTGAAAACACCTGAAAATTAAAGCAGAAATCCCTGCAGTTTTTTGTTGCTGAGGAGATAAGGAATCGCATGTTCTTACTTGACATTGCTGAAGGGCTATGCCCTAGGAACAGGCGCGCACACACACACACACACACACACACACACACACACCTCGATTGAGTATTAACAGAACTGCAGTTCAGTGTTGGCCAAGAGCAGTCTGGATTAAAGTGATCAGTCCCCTCTTAACCATTTAGCAAAGGAAAGAGGGATCTCTCGTGGAAGATAAAATAATTTGAACCATCTACAGTTGCTTACCCTAATATGTATCATTCAATAAAAAAATTACTAGGCATTGAAGAGATTAGGGCATAGGGTCAAATACAAGAAGCAAACCAGGAAATAGTCCAGATATCAGAGTTAGCAGACGAGTTCTTTAAAATAAATTTTATTATTCGTGATTTATTCAACAAAATAGAGGAAAACAGGGAAAATAGAATGCAGAATTTTAATATGAAATCGAAATATACAGAGAAAATCAAATGGACATTAGTAAACTGAAAATATACAATCTCTGAATTGGTGATTCTAACAGGAAAATGAACATGCCAGAAGATAGAAGAGTGAACAGGAAGAACAGTGAATAGAAAACATACAAAACAAAGCACAAAAATAAAAATGAGTTAAAAAAAAAAACTAGAATAGAGTATAAGACACATGTGGATCATGTTAGAAAAGTATTTTATATATGTACATAAAATTAACATTCAAGAGGGTGAGGAAAGAAAATGGAAAACAAGCTGTTTTTAAAGAAATAATAGCTAAAAAATTTTCAAATGATAAAAAAATATATATATATCAGACCATGGCCTCAGGTAGCTCAGGGAAAGCCAGACCGATAAATATAAATTTAAAAATATCTAGTTACATCATTGTCAAATTGTTGAAAACCAAAGAGAAAGAGAAAAATTTAAAAGTAGTTAGTGGAAAAGAAAAAATCCTCTGAAGAATCAACTGACAGGTCACTTTTCTATAGAACTGATATGTCATTAAAAATGATAATTTTAAAGTGATGAAACACAACCAATTATCTAAAATTCTATACCTAACAAATACATCCTTCAAAGATGAAGGTAAAAATAAAGATACATTCAGAATAAAACAGTGAACTAATCACCAATAGGCACATATTTTAAAAAATACAAGAGAGTTCTATAGGAAGGACTCATAATTCCAATGAAAATACAAATATGCTTGAAAGAACGAGAAGCACTAGAAAGAGTTAACACGTGAATAAATGTGAAGAAATATTGACTGTAGAAAATATCATTTGTAAAGTCTTCTGGATTTAAAGTGTATATAGAATTAAAATGTGTGACAAAAATAATGCAAAAGGCATGAGGGATGAATGAAGTTAAAATGTTGTAAGTTCCAGCATTATTGGGAAGTACTAACAGTAATACTTATGCTATCTTGTACTAACTCAAGAATGCCAGCTATAGTATATGGAGTAGCCATTATAACTAGAATTACACTATATGCATTTTTATGTTTGGCTTATTTATCTCAATAGAATGAGAAATTTATCCATATTTACCAGAATGAGGACATCCTTTTTCTATTTCCAGTTTACTGAGATATTTCTGTCCTGGAGGCTGGGAATTCTAATGCCCTGGTGTCAGCAAGGTAGTTTTTTTCTGAGGCTTCTTCTCTTGTCTTGTAGGTGGCCACCATCTTGCTCATGTACAGGGAGAGAGAGTAAGGTCTCTGTTGTCCCTTCTTATAAGGGTTCTAAATCCCATCATGAGGTCCCTACCCTCATAATCTCATCTAACTCTAATTATCTCCCAAAGGCCCCTCTTCATCAGGGGATAAGGCTTCATATGAATTTTGAGAGGACACAGCATTTAGTCTATACTATCATTATTCTGGAGAAAGTAGTGACTGGAGGGCTGGCCATGTTCTGATTCTTGAATTGTCACTGGTTATATGACTGGGAGCACAAAAATACAAGGAGGTATACACTTAAAATCCGTGCACATTTTCATGGATATGTTATGTTTTAAAAAAAAATAAATTGCTCAGAAAACTACATGACGTCCTTCTTGTATTATAACTTTATAGTTTCTTGCTTCTTTTTAGATTTGAGGAAAGTGCCAAGACAGTTTATATCAACTTTGAATTATTCCATTCTAAGAAGCTTTATTTGCATTTCTCAAAAACTTATCCAGCCTTCCAAATATGAAGCCTTATTTTGAACATGATTTATAAAAATTCAGCATAAGCAATAAATCTATTATCAGATTACAATTTTTAAAATTAAAAAAATATATAAGACTTTGCAGGAACTTAACTTTCAGGTGGTCTTTCTGCAAAATCCTGAATCATTCTATTTTATGTCCTGAATCCTTACAGTGTGCTCACATTTTTGTGGAAAAGGTACTGTGGAGCCCAGAAAACTGAACTCAGATTCTGGAACTTCTCTTGTGCTGCTTTTCCTGTAAAATTTTAAGTAGCTACTGCTTTTATTATCTTCTCAGGGGGAAATCTATAAGTAGTATACATTGTCCTTGACCAGTTTTTATACATATGAGAGAAAAATGAAAAGAAACTGTGCCTGGGGCTGCAAACCATTTTTTAAAACTGCAATTCATATAGAGATCTGTAATTTTTTTTTTTTTCTCTCTAAAAGGCATGAATTAAGAGATGATGATGACAGGGAATGGGCCTTCATATAAAGAAATTTGTCCTATTTTGTAGAGGCTGACTCATGCAGTGTCTGAATAATATTGTGTTTATGTCATCCCACTTTTCAAACTGTTGTTTATATTGTAACAAAAGATGCTAAGTAAGCCTCCCTGCTTGGAATTAAAATATAATGCAACAAAAGAGGCAATTTTCTTTTACTTAATGACTATGGCCCATGAGTTTAAAATAACTCGGTCTATTAATCACTAATCAGATTTTCTAGATTGCCAAGTAAATATTTACCATGGTGTAAATCTTGTATAATTGTGCAGATTCCCATCATCCTTTGGAGATATAAAATAATAAATCATCTTTAATATCTGCTCTAGTTCATTGCTTTCACTCTTGAGTTGCCTATGATGGTTCAATGCAATCTGTTTACATCTCTCGAATGGATTCTCTTTTCACCAGCTGCCCAGCTTTTCTGCCTTCTCTTTCACCCCTAGATATCTGCAAAGCTTTCTAATTGGTACTAATTTTCTTTCTCCTACCTGTGGTCCCTTCTTATCTCCTTCACCCCCATCTCCAGGTCTACCTTTACAAAATGAAGATCTGAGCATCTCAGTTGAAATCTTATCACACCTTCTTATTGCTTTCAGGGGAAAATTCAGTTTGGCTTAGAATGTAAGACCCATTAAGGCTTGGCCTTTGCCCAGTTACAGAGGTGAATGACTTTGGCCAATCCATCATAATCTCTACATCTCAATTCCTTCATTTGCAAAACTAAGATAATGAAGTTGTTACCTCACAGGGCCCTGGTGAGAATTAAATGAGATGAGGAATTTAACAGATTTAGCTCAGGGCTCTGCATGGAGTAAGTGAGCAAGACACTGGCTGTATTGTTTTTGTTGTTCTTACCTCCTGCCACTTTCATCACACACTCCTTCCAATCTTACTGGACCTTACTGCTTGCCACATCAAAAGTGCCACTTTCATTCTCCTACACCCACCTCCCAATAGCCTATTTATTTGGCACAATTCAGATACCAATTCTAATGTATTTTTTTCTTTAGCACACCAAAAATTAGCCCAATTCTCCAAGGACATGACTGGGTGTCTCACAAATTTAACCTGGTTCTGACACTATATACCTGGAGATAGCATGAGGTCTTGTCACCAGAACAAAGGGATCCATCTGTCTCTGTGTATCTGAGTCAATGAGAAATATTTCTTTGCAGCAAAGAAAGCAAGGGTTTATTTTAGTAAGTTCCAAGTCAGGAAGACACAGGCAAGCTATCACTCTCAAGGACCTGGCTCCAAGGGTGTCTTGAGGGGATAGATTATAGAGGAAAAAATCATTAGCCATGAAAACTGAGGAAGTTGGGGTCGTGGGTGCCACTAATTGGACGGGGCTGGGGTAATGATTATCATGTCCAGTTTTGGAATCAGCCATGATGTCATCGCATCTGGTCCCCTGGCCAGTGGGGCTTTTCCCCCTGGATGGGTCTAGGGCTGAAACATACCCAAAGCCAAGATGTTTTCCTAGTTTAGTAGAAATTTATTGTCCTCAGGATCAATAGGCCTCAGGCTTTATTCTTAAAAGATCTGACACTGGCTGGAACTTTATGTCCTAAGGCTTAATGATTAAGGGAGTAGGCACACAAAGGTGGAAGGATAAGGGCAGAAAAGGCAAGTGAGTCACAGTGCTATTTATTATAGCTGGCTAAGCTTGCTCAAACCAGAGCAAGACTCATCTTAAAGAACTGAAGTCTGTGTGTGGTGACAGTCACAATCCTGCAAGTTAAGCAAGGACTCAGTCCCACAATGCTGCCCCCACTTCAGATGCCAATCTCAAATCTAGGTTGTTACCTGTGCTTCTGATCTATTGCCTATAAATCAGAGGCTCCCAAGACCCCCTCTTTGCATTCAATTAATTTGTAAGAATGGATCACGGAACTCATAATCTAGTATTAAAGGCAAGAGCCAATGAAGAAATATCTAGGGCAAGGCCCGGAGGGTCCTTAGCACAGAAACCTCTGACCCTGTGCAGTTGGGGTACATCATCCACCCAGTATATGGATGTGTTTACCAACGTAGCAGCTCTCTGAACCCTGCCTTTTTGGATTTTTATGGCGGCTTCATTACACAAGTATAATTGATTAAATCACTGGCCATTGGTGATTAATTCAGGCCTTGTCCCCACCCAGGATGTCAGAGGGAAGGCACTGAGGATTCAGACCTTCTAAATACCTTGTTGGCTTCTCTGGCAACCACTTCCTATCTGTGGGCAGTCTCCAAAGGTCACCTCATTAACATAACAAAAGATACCTTGATGAGTCTCATTACAAGAAATTCCAAGGGTTTCAGGAGCTCTGTGCCAGAAATGGGACAAAGACTGAATTTATATTCCTTGTTATAAACAGAGTATCACATCTGGCTAACTTCTTTAAGTTTTATCTGAAGGGCGATTTACTCCAGCAGCCATGTTTTGCAAAGAGTGGCTGTATTGCTCTCACATGGTTGTGTCTCTCATGTGACTTCCTCTGTTTTACCTGCACCATCTCTAATGTGCCTGCAGATTCTGCAATGAGACAATCAAAGGGTATTCCTGAAGATGGAAGAATAGATTCTTAGTTTAAATATCTGTGGATTTCTTAAGTGGAATTCTGGCAATAATTGCTCTGTGTGTGTGTGTGTGTGTGTGTGTGTGTGTGCGTGTGTATGTGTGTGTGTGTGTGTGCGCGCGCGCACGCGCGCATGTGTGTGTGTTTAAAAAGTTTATATATTTCTTTTGGCTTGAAGTCTCTATATTTTGCATCTTTTAAGCACATACAATATTCCAAAATGTTTCTACATAGCTTGACAGAGCTCTAGTCCCCTGTTACTGCCTGAGCAACGCTGACAAGCACACTCTAGGGCAGAGTGAATCTGTCAGGATACAAATACAGAGAGGACAGCATTATGTCTTTGGTTCTAACCAATGGAATAGCTGTGAGGTGCACCTCTACATTGTAGCTGAGGGGCTTTTTCTTAGGGTATTCAGGTGAAAATTTGAAATAGTCTGAAGTTGTCCCTGGGTAACCTGGCAGTGACACAACAAACATCTTCAGTGAGGCCCAGAGCGCCTGGTATTTTTAAGTCATTGCAAGGGGGAGGGGTGGGGGGAGGGGTGGGGAAAGGCAAGTTTAATTACTGCAGATGAAATAAATCAGGAGGATCTCATTGGAAATGCAGGCATGCCAGACAGCCGTAACTGCAGTAGTCTCAGCCATCTGCCAATAAGGGTAATTTGTTTTAGCTTCTGAAGGAACAGACTGCACAGTCTAAGAGGGAGGCAGAGTGAAGGCAGACCCCAAATGCCTGAGCACTCTCTGCCTTTGAGAAAGCAAAAGAGGAAGTGCTGATGAGGTTGTGGGTCAACGCCTTCAGTATGAGTACCCGGACGCCCTCTCCGACCCGCCAAAATCTCTACTCAAAGCCTAGTTTCCAGCTACTGGAAACTTTCACTGTCTCCTCAATATGCTCATCACACTTTTGCACAAACTATGACTGACTCTTCTCTGTGCCTAGAATACCCTTCCCCAGCTCCCTTGTCACCTCTGTCATCTCACTGGGCAGGATTCAGTTCTTCTGTCTCTGATGCATTGTGTCATATATGTCTGCTCCTTACTGAACCATAAGCAATTTGACACAACATCTATTTTCATTCTTATGTACCTACACTTAGCCATATTTTAATATTTGTTAAATCTGTGTATTTCTACACTTGGCCTGATACAAAACACATATTTAAGACAAATAGTAACAAAAGTAACATCTTTTTGGAGAATTTACTGCTGTTGATGATTCTGACTACCTTCCATGCATTTTCTCATTTAATCCTTCTACTGTCCAAATGATCTTGGTATTTTCATCTGGAATTCTATAGAGGTGAGTTGTGCCCAAGAACTTAAGTGACAAGTGCCATGTCACAGGGTTAGGTGACAGCGATGGTTGGTGAACTCAAATCAAATGATTCTAGGACCCTAGAGCTTAACTGTTGCACATTCTGCTTAGCTGGCATTGAATAGCGGTGGGTAATTTGTTATAAAACAGTATGATTATAAATAGCACAATCATAAAAATGTTAACGTCCTTTACAGCAGTAATCTCATCCCTGGCAATATAGCTATTGGGAATAATCTATAGAAGAAAAAAGCCACAATATAAATATATAAAGGCAAATCTTGAATATGAATATTGAAAAAAAAACTGATATGGCTTGTAGGATAGATTCATATCTCTTTATCTCAATATTGTTGATGGTTACTTTATAAACATTTCTATAAATTTTATATATTTATTTATAAATATTGTTTTAATGTATTTTTAAGTATACTATAAGACCAGGCTATCATTGTTAGTTGCCAAGGAACTTTTCTTTCCTAAATGAGCTAAATCACTTCATCATCAATTTTGTAATGAGTTCCTGAAATTTTTGGCTGCAAAACAATATAACCATAATAGTAATAGGTAACATTTGTTGAGCTCTTAGTTACATATTGTTCTATGCTTCTTACATTTGTTCAATCAATATTCAAACTACCTACCGTTATCCCCACCTTACAGGTTAACGGACCTGAGATACAGAGAGATTATTTAACTTGCCCATTTCAACAGATAGGAGGTGGTCAGTATAAATCCAAATATCTTGCTTAAAGTCATACCTTTGCATCCAGCCCTGAGCACCAACCTGGGCTCCTCTGGGCCTCTCTGAATGTTCCAGGGTTAATCTACAGCTGGACCAGGTCTGTTTCTTGGGCATAATTACTTTGGCATTCAGGTTTCACGCAAAATATAGAGTGATAAACATGAAATCCAGATTCAGGCTACGGCTCCAGCTGTGTCTGAGGCTTCCTTGGTAGCCTTTTCTAAACTTTAGTTTCAATAATTTTCATAACACGTAACAAGCATTTACTGAAGATTTTTAATGTTCTCAGCAACTCTGTCAGAACTCTTCCGGTTTAAAGATTTCTTAGAAGGACTCACAGAACTCAGTAAAGCTGTCATACTCATAGTTAGGATTATTTTACAAAGTAAAATGATACAAATTAGAATAGCGAAGGAAAAAGGTGCTTAGAACATTGTTCAACAGAATCTAGCATAAGTTTCTGATTGTGCTCTCCCAATGGAATCATATAAATAGCACTTAATTCTCTCAGCAATGATATGGGGCCTTTGGAGTCCAGGGTTTTTATTGAAGATCAGTCACCCTGGCATAGAGTGCCTGCATGACTTATCTTAACATTCAGCCTCTAGCCCTCTCATCTCTGCCCAGAGGCCAAATTGATACAGTATGGCACAGGGCCCCAAGGGAATAAAAACAGGTGTTCATCATAAATCAAGTTGTTGGCATAAATCTGGCTTGTCTCAAGTCCCCAGGTATACAAAGATATTCTTAAAAAGCAGAATACTATGGAGGTTTAAAGGTTCTGGTAAGAGTCAGCTTCTTTCTTTGGAATGCGTAGGGTTTGAATACCCTAATCCCACTGAATTAACCCTTTACTGCATAGCAATAGAATTGTATCTATCTCAAACAATAGAAAAATCTCACGGTTTACCATCTTCAAAATGTGTTCCACAAAAGCACATGTTGGACACTAAGGCATAATGCTTTAGTATTCGTATGTATTTCGTATATAAGTCAATTTATACACATTATTAAGAGGTGGATTGTTTGATTTCCTGCCACTCTAAACTGAAAATGTTGTAAAAATATGTTTATTTATGGCTTATCATTAATAGCATGATTATCAATTTTTACAACATTTGAATTGAGTAGAATTATTTACACTATATTAAATGGCCTTTGACTGTTGTGTTATTTCTCCTGGCTGTATTTTGCTCTGCATCTCTTTCCCATTATTGTCAGGGTTCAGCATCATTTCTTAGTGCTCTCTATAAGCCTTCTTTTAGATCTAATGCCCTTCATGCTTTCTAATCTTAGTGAATCAGGAATTGTATAATCAAGGTCATCTGACAAGAGCCTAAACTGAGAAAATGTATATTCTAAGAGGCCGAGATATAATGCATGCTCTTTGTCATATAAAAGGTGAATGCTTGAGGCCTCTTTTCCTCCAGCAGGTTGTTGGCTGCTTTCTAAAAAGATGAGATTGTTAGATGTTATTAAATAAGCTAAGTCATTGGGGAAGATATAATTGTTTATCTGTATTCTTAACTATGTTTGTCTCCTCTCTAAGAGATGTGTGAACACACTATAAAATTCATCATGTAAAACATCATGATTATAGACTTCTCTCGTATAAGTACATTTTGGGATGGACTTCTAAATCAGTAAGCAAAGGACTGACTAATCAGTAAATGATATTTTGGTAAATGGCTAGAAATTTCGACAAAATAAAATTAGTTCTCTCTCAGTTTATAGCATAATATATCCAAGGTTGCTTAAAA
>NW_011888834.1:5111581-5117548 GCF_000151845.1 Pteropus vampyrus | reverse complement strand
AAAGCACATGTTGGACACTAAGGCATAATGCTTTAGTATTCGTATGTATTTCGTATATAAGTCAATTTATACACATTATTAAGAGGTGGATTGTTTGATTTCCTGCCACTCTAAACTGAAAATGTTGTAAAAATATGTTTATTTATGGCTTATCATTAATAGCATGATTATCAATTTTTACAACATTTGAATTGAGTAGAATTATTTACACTATATTAAATAGCCTTTGACTGTTGTGTTATTTCTCCTGGCTGTATTTTGCTCTGCATCTCTTTCCCATTATTGTCAGGGTTCAGCATCATTTCTTAGTGCTCTCTATAAGCCTTCTTTTAGATCTAATGCCCTTCATGCTTTCTAATCTTAGTGAATCAGGAATTGTATAATCAAGGTCATCTGACAAGAGCCTAAACTGAGAAAATGTATATTCTAAGAGGCCGAGATATAATGCATGCTCTTTGTCATATAAAAGGTGAATGCTTGAGGCCTCTTTTCCTCCAGCAGGTTGTTGGCTGCTTTCTAAAAAGATGAGATTGTTAGATGTTATTAAATAAGCTAAGTCATTGGG
The DNA here is from genome assembly GCF_000151845.1 of Pteropus vampyrus. Taxonomy (NCBI): domain Eukaryota; kingdom Metazoa; phylum Chordata; class Mammalia; order Chiroptera; family Pteropodidae; genus Pteropus; species Pteropus vampyrus. Next base: position 5,116,983 of record NW_011888834.1, on the reverse strand, counting down.
GAAGATATAATTGTTTATCTGTATTCTTAACTATGTTTGTCTCCTCTCTAAGAGATGTGTGAACACACTATAAAATTCATCATGTAAAACATTATGATTATAGACTTCTCTCGTATAAGTACATTTTGGGATGGACTTCTAAATCAGTAAGCAAAGGACTGATTAATCAGTAAATGATATTTTGGTAAATGGCTAGAAATTTCGACAAAATAAAATTAGTTCTCTCTCAGTTTATAGCATAATATATCCAAGGTTGCTTAAAAATTTAATTAAATAGATAAGAATAAAATAGTAGCAAATATTAAATGAATACTGTAATTTCTCAGTGTGGCACAATAGCCTCTAGCCCTTCCATGTAATAGCCATTCTGTAGCATTCCAAAGAAACTACAGAAACATGATAATTGACCATAGGAAAAAATAATCAACATTTTGGTAAATAATAATTATGATAAAGTTAAAAATAAAACTGACAAACCATAAACTGGATAAATCATTCTTATATTAAATTATAGAGAAAGAGTCAATATCCTTGATATATGAAATCTCGTACAGATAAATGAGTATTTCAGTGGTAGGGTAAATGTATTACTATGGTGTAAGCTCTTAGAACAGTGTCTGGCACATACTAGGAGGTTCATTTTATTTTTTAATAAAATAAAAAAAATGAATAGGTAAATTAAATTCAACAAAATATAATGAGGAAAAACCAATATCAATGCTTTAATTAGAGGTAAATGTCATTTATATTCCAGAAAAATTAAGTAGTCTGCAATAAAGAGTACAAAAGGGACTGAGTGTGAAGGGAGAGAGGGCTAACCTGCAATATTCATTCTTGAGCCTATTCTGTTGCTGGGAATACATAGAGCAGGGGTCACCAACCCCAGGCCATAGACCAGTATCAGTCAGTAGCCTGTTAGGAACCGGGCAACACAGCAGGAGGTGAGCAGCTAGCTAGTGAGCCAAGCTGCATCTATATTCGCAGCCACTCCCCAGCGCTAGCATCACCGCCTCAACTCCCCTCTGATCATCAGGCATTAAATTCTCACAGGAGCACTGGTCCCTGGTGCCAAAAATTTTGGAGACCGCTGACATAGAAGAGACTACAGGATAATCTTACCATCAGTCCCTTATCTGGGGCAATAAAAGAACAAAGTTGGAAGACTGACACTGCTTGACTTCAAGACTTTATTATAAACCAGCAGTAATTAAGACAGTGTAATATTGGCAAAGTAATAGATAAATAGATCAATGGAACAGAATAGAGAGCCCAGAGATAGACTCATGTAAATATACTCAAGAGATCTTAGACAAAGGAGCAAAGACAATACAGTGGAACAAAGATATTTTGTTCAACAAATTGTACTGGAATAAATGAACAAGTATTGCAAAATAATAAATCCAAATACAGAAATTACAGTTTTCACAAAATTTAACTTAATAGTGTTATTCCAGGGAATTAATGTAATAGCCACTCTGTAATGCATTTAGATAAGTGCTTAAAACACATGTAATAAAGATGGTTATAAGAGTACAAAAAGAAAAAAAAACTTAACTCAGATCACATATTTAATTGTACAATGTAAAACTACAAAATGTCTAGAATATAACTTAGGAGAAAACCTACATAACTTTGAGTCTGATGATTTTTTAAATACAACACCAAAGGCAAAATTCATGAAAAATAATTGACAAGATGGAGTTCATTAAAATTAAAACCTTCTGCTACAGTAAAGACAAAGTCAAGAGAATAAGAAAAGTGACAGACTAGGAGAAAATATTTGCAAAAGATCCATCTGATAAAGGACTGTTATCCAAAGTGTGCAAAACACAACAGTAAAAAAACAAAAAACCTAATTTAAAAAATGAGTTAAAGATCTTAACAGAGACCTTGTAAAAGATGTACAGATGGAAAATAAGTGTATGAAAACATGCATCACATCATATCTCATTTGGGTAATGCGAATTAGAACAACAGTGAGATACTATTACACTCCTATTAGAATGACCAAAATCTGGAACTCTGACAACACCAAATGTTGGCAAGGATGTGGAGCAACAGAAACTTTCATTCTTGCTGGTGGGAATGCAAAATGGCATAGCCACTTTGAAAGACCATTTGGCAGTTTCTTACAAAACTAAGCATACTCTTAACCACAGGATTCAACAGTCATATTTGTTGGTATTTACTCAAAGAAGTTGAGACTTATGTTCACTCAAAAACCTGTGCACAGCTGTTTAGAGCAGCTTTATTCATAAATGCCAAAACTTGGAAGCAACCCAGATGTTCTTCAGTAGGTGAATGAATAAGTAAACAGGGTACATCCAGACAATGGAATTTTATTCAATACTAAAAAAAAAAATGAGTTATCAAGCCATGAAAAGACACAAAGGAACTTTAAATGCATACTACTAAGTGAAAGAAGTCAATCTGAAAAGGCAGTATACTGTATGAGTCCAATTATATGACATTCTAGAAAAGGCAAAACTATGCAGATAGTAAAAAGATCTATGGTCACCAGGAGTCAGTGGGTGGGAGAGATGAATAGGTGGAGCACAGAAGATTTTTAGGCCAGTGAAAATACTCTGTATGGTACTATAACGATGGATGGATATATGTCATTATACAATTGTTCAAATCTCTAGAATGTACACCAAGAATGAACTCCAATATAAACTATAGACTCTGTGTGATTATGATGTGTCAGTGTAGGTTCGTCAGTTTTAACAAATATACCATTCTGTTATGGGATATGGATATTGGGGAGATGGTACATGTGTGGAGGGTGGGAGTATATATGGGAAATCTCTGTACCTTTCCTTCAATTTTGCTGTGAATGTAAAACTAAAAAAAAATCTTAAAAATATTGTGTATATGTGTATGTGTATATAGATATATTAGATCAATACATGAGTAGGTAGATGGATAGGTGAATAAATTTGCATAAAGGAATTTATCTGCGATAAATAATAGTCTATTATGTTATAGTGTTTATAATTTTGATTGGAAATTAAAAGCATTTTAGCTTTCTTTATACAGCTTTTATTTTTCCTAGTTTGTTCAAAGATCAGCTTATAATTAGAGAAAAAAATGACATCTTTAGGTGCATGATTTTGCCCAAATAAATATTATATAAGATAAGCTTGAGACTATCTGAGTTTTGTAACTCTTCATGGCATCAAGAAATATCCAATTATAGACACTACCTTAAGAAAGAATGTGATTCTGTTGCTTTGTAGCTGTCTGAATTGTGTTTCTTGTTTCTTACCAATTTATATAAAGTCATATGCACCCATGACTCAGAGGAAGCTAATTCAGGTGAAACACATACCATGTCCTAAGAAGGCTTTGGACTCATTTTCAAAGATCTCAGAATCCTTCCTTAACTAATTGTATCTGATTAGCTCAAAATTTCCTGTTGCTATTTTAACTGTTCTGAGAAAACCATTCGAGGTTTTCAGCCAGAGTGTGACTATGAATATTCATAGATAATCAACTTCTGTATTAGAAACCGTACCCACATGTCTGCAGTATTTGCAGCAAGAATATGGATGTCCTCTGAATCTTATAGGACAACATGAAATCTTGACACCAGGCTGCCTGCAGAATGCACAGAAGGCCTGCTCTGCTGTGTTGACTTTTATAGAAAAGCCTTTCTGATTGACTTTTTTGCATCATGGGTCTTTTTTTAAGCTCCTTTTATCCCTTTTGCATGAATTAACTAATCACAAAACCCTCATAAAATTAAAATTGCCATTTTCAAAAATCAGAGATTGATATGTAGCTTTAAAAAGAGTACACATACTATTCCTTTATTAATTTGAGATTTACAATGAAACAACATTTTGCATATATACATGTTAATGAATATAAAAGTGTGGTTAAATATATAGACAAATATGATGGTTCATGCTAAGCATCTCAAAGAGGCTATCATTTTGAACTTGAATTTGATATATGAATATGGGAGCATATAACATATAAGTCAGTAGATATATGGATAAATATTGGCAACTTGCCTAAGATCATATAGCTAACTAGCTAAACCCATTATACATGTTTTTTTCATATGCATCATTCAGGCATGTCTATACCGTGTAACACAAAGGTCAACAGGAACCTTCCTGTTCCCTCCCATGAGAGGTAAGAAGCCCTCCGCACATTTTTTTTTTTTTTTGTCAGTTTTTGTGGCCTAGACTCTAGTGGCCTCCTCTGTCTTTTAATTGCACTAAGTAGGAAAAAGTGGAAATTAATGGATCTTGGAGAACTGACCACTACCCTCACCATCACCCCCATGCCAGTGACTCCACAGGCATAAAGACATCTATGAACTGTGGACTCACTGAAATTTTCATTTGGGGACAAGAACTTAAAGCCGAACACAGAACTTCAAATCTCTTTACCGTGTGTTTTTTCCTAAATTTCCTGCCAAGGTTTCTCTCTCTGATTTCTCTGAGCATTGAGCCTTTCTTTTTTGTTCTCTTTTCCCCTATTTTACTCCAAAAGACTTCAGTTCTTCTTCTGTTAATTCGCAGAGTAATTCAGCAAATTTGCATATCCCAAATTTGCTTATTCAAACCTGTCAATGTGCTCTCAAAACAAGGTTTTTCTCATTAACATAATATACCCTTTTTAAGAACGGTTGTGATTGTATAACATAAAACATGTTGTTTTTTTTTTTCTCTTTTTTCATTGTACACAAAATGCTATTCTTAAGCATTACTGCGTCCATGGTTCCATTTCGCATTGCCTTCTTTTCCTTCTCATATGATGCTCTTCTTGTATACCAGTGTTTCAAACTCCTATTTCTATTACAGTGATGTGCAAATTCTGGTCTCAACTTCTGCCTCCTCCTGTACTGCAAACCCACACACAGATCTGCACACTGGACGTCTAGATTTGGAAGTCCCTCCAGCACCTTAAATTCAGTAGATTTGAAGCAAATCTCACTATATCCCACAAACAACCTACTGTTTCTTTTTGTGCTCCTTATATTTGTTAATACCACCACTATCTTCACAAACGCTCGAAACAGAACTCTGGGAGCCATTATTAAGTTTTGCCTTTTCTTTATAAATAACGTTAGATTACTAATGGGAATCTGTCTCCTTTAAAATTTATGGTTTCCTTTCCAGGCCCTTTAGCTCTCCTTGATATGTTCATTTTTTTTTTTCCTCCCTAAGCTCCCTACCAAATTAGTAGACTTGCGTTTGGTCAGTTCCTATGTCAATCTATCCTCATCCAAGTGCCAGAGAAATCTTTCTAAACTCCAAATCTAACTTACTTTTTTACGCCTGTCTCAAGGTCAGGTCCAAGTACATGAAGTACAGGAGTCTTCCCTTATCGGCAGTTTTGCTTTCCAGTTTCAACCACCCACGGATTGATTGTGGCCTGAATATATT
>NW_011888834.1:5104643-5110266 GCF_000151845.1 Pteropus vampyrus | reverse complement strand
CTTCTGTGTCCTTTTTTAGACTAGGCTTTGTTCTTAGACCCTGTCTTTGACCTGCCTACTTCAGTTTAGAAAGACTAACAGTCTCCCAACCCTTTATGTCTCCTCTTAGTAATTTTCTATCCATTGAGCCCCTCAGTCTGCTCATTTGGTTACATTCAGAATTGAGCCCAATCTCTCTCTCCTATATAGTCTTGACACCTATTGCAATAGTCCTGAGTAAAGTCTTTCTTCTCATTTTAACCAGTGTAAAATAATTTTTCTTTTACATATGCCATGTTGTTCCCTGTGAGGATGCTATCCTCTGCACTTAAAGGAGGATCTCTGAGAAGTATGCTGATTCTACAAAATCGAACTTAATTAAATATGCTCTTCCCAACCTATGTGATGGTTAACTTATGTCCACAAGGTAACTAACTTATATGTCAGAATTTGACTGTTTATATTTAAAATCAAAGATATACATGTGTTCACACTTAAACATATGATAGACTGGTTTTATAAAGAATGAAAAATATATGTACATCTAAATGATTATTGACTATTGAGATTCTCTAAATGAGATACAAATGCTAACAAAAGAAAATGCCCAAGTAATTCTAAGCATTCACTTCTGCTTTCCCTATTTCTATCACCACGATAATGTCCTCAAATAACTGTATAATTATTTCAATGACATTGTCACTAATCGAATGCCAAAAGTCTCTTCTGAGAACATTAATTACCATATCTTTAGAATTAATCTTAATATTTCATAATTATACTTTTGTTTACCTTAAATAGTAAAATATTTCATACCTACCTCAAGTCAGATATTAAAACAACATCTTCCTTTGGTACTTTTAAAAATATTTTTTCAGCATGTACTACTAGATGCTGAGATTATAGGAGAAAAATCCAAGTTTTTGTCTTCATGGAGTTTATTTTGGTGAGAGAGAGAGAGGAGAGATGGGAAAAATTTATCACATACAGAGGAAACCCCCAGTGCAAAGGTGAAGTGCGAGGGCTGGATGTATTTAAGGAACAGAAAGAGGCAGTAGTAGAAGAAGTAGACAGGTGGTGGGGGGTGGGCAGACCATTGTAAATCTTCTGGCATTTACTTTGAGTGAGGTGGGACCTTTGGAGGGTTTGGAGCAGAGGAGTGGCATAGCTTACTTACTCTTTTAAAAGAATCACTCAGGTTGTTATGTGAACAATAGACTGTATGAAGACAAGGACATATGCAAGGAGAGTAGTTAGGGGTTTCTTCCAATAATCCAGGGGAAAGATGACAGCAATTTCAGCTAGAGTTGTAGCAAAAGAAACAATAAAAAAAAACCTGGATTGTGGCTCTGTTTTGAAGGTAGGCCTGCAGGATTTGCTGATAGATTCATAATTGGGTAGAAAGAAGAAAAGGAAGCAAACATGACCCCATAGTGTTTTCTCTAAATGACATAAAGGATGAGATTACCACTTACTAATATGGAAGGAATGATGATTATGGAAGGTAGGAATTAGATAGTAAGGTTAGCAAGAATTTTGCTTTTAAATATGTTAATGATCTATAACTAGCACTGTATCCTAGAAAAAGAATTTGTTGCTTTTTTTTTCTTTGCCAAAATAGCAAGAAATTTAAAGCCGAAGATGTGCCTATGCAGTGGGTTGTACACCCAGATAGTTAGACTTTGCAATGTGAAGTGGGCTACTTGCCTCAAAGCCTAGCTTGTTTGAAGATAGAAGTTGAGCTTCCCAATGTCATAAAGGTAAGAGCAATATTCTAATTAGATAATTAAGCCTTGAGGCAGTTTGACTTGGATAGAACTGTGCCCAAAGAAAACCTGCATCCTTCTCTCTAGCTTTAAGGCACAGACTGCTTTCTCATTTCCGAGGATTCTTCAACATATGGAAGTACCACTTCTAGCCAGCAGGCTTTCTGTGCTTGCTTATAAATGGGGCTAATATTGCCTCAAAAAATAAGAAATTATCAATGCGTTCTTTCCTTAAAAAGATAAGCAACTCCGGAACTTGAGATTGACATGTATATCTTTCAGAACTCTTGCACCTACAGCATCTAATTAGATGCCCTTGCATGCAAAACCTCTACAACGTAGGTTGAATTATTGTCAGCTAAGAAATCCAAACTTAAAAAAAAGGAGAAATTAACAACTAAATTCTAGATGTAGTAAGTAGCAGCACAAATTACAAAGACAATTGTATCAGAGCTGGAATGGAGAACAAGATGTCTGAACTTGTAGTGCAGTATGCTTTACACCATAGCATACAAATATAATCACTAAGCATCTAATGCTCCATTTCTTAATCTTTTATGTAGATTTTCATTTAGAACCAGCAGAAACCCCTGCAGTCTAGTTTATGTATGTGTGTTTTGGGGAAATAATTCAGAGGAGGCTATTGGCAAGTTGAGGAGGGACTTGCCTTTATTGAGTGATCATAAAATATCTTACATAAGCAATTGGATACTATCCAGTTCTTTCTGGTTGCAGAGAATCTTGCCCTCCAACTCCTGGATACAGGAATTTTAGACTCAACCAATGAAGCTCAAGGATATGACATTACCTCATTGAAAGTCTGTTTCATTGGCTATTCATTTTCCGAGGTTTAAGACAGTTTCTAATATTTTAACCCTTGTGTTTAAAAATCCTACATTGTACAGTGTTGGAGCTAACTCTTGATACTGAAAACATTCTATATGACATAACGTATGGTTAGATTAAGGGAGCAAATGCTTATTTCCACTCAAAACACAGAACAGTACCAATGGTAGATTTGATTTTATTATAAAAAGAAACCTTTTTTTTTTTTTTTTTGCTGAGTCATAATATCACTATTTGCAGGCTAGAAAAATATTGGTCCTTGAAAAAAAAGAGCAAAGAGAATTATAAACTGATGTTCTGCTATATGTACCAAACCCTGTGGTTTCTGAAATATGCAATATTTTCTATGGACTATACTCTCTCACCCATTTGTCTTTTGCAAGTTGGACGTTAGTGTTGGGTTTAGGTGCTGGAGAGGGGAGTAGGAATCTATATATGGAAAAAAATGATGGAAATAGCTAAGGGATAAGAGTATCTTTAAAAGGCATACAAGACTCATATTGTTTATCAAGAGCAAATATTTGCTCTTCTTGTTATAAGAACATTTTCACCCCATCTTTCTAATCCCACTGACCCTTTAGGAAAAAGAAAAATCCTATTGCTTCTATTTAAAACAGTTCTACCTAGTCTTAGCTCACATTTTGACCCCTCACATGTGTTCTTATGTCTTGTCCTGTTTCATGACAGTTCTGTACTAATATTATGACCTAGTATATTGCTATCTAACAATTTCTATCTTGTGTTGTCAATTAGATATTAAATTCTATGACTTCAAGACTTGGGAGTTATAATTTTTTCATCTTTCTTAGAACCTAGCACAATAAAAATCTGCAGACTGGTTAATAAAATAATGATTTGGGTCAGAACTTGAGGGTGAGAAGGAGAAAATGACCATACTTCTTAATGGCTAACAGGATGAGGAAACTTTAGAAAAGAAGACCTGGGTTTTGGTTTTTGTCCTTTTGCAGTTCACAGACCCAGTTCCTCAGAGTCTTAAGGCTGCTGAGGGTAAAATGAGCTCAGAAAAGATCTGAATTTGACACCTAGCTCTGTCACTTTTTGTACTATAATTTTGCATAAGCTGTTTAAATTTCATGAGCTTCAGTTTCCTCATTTATAAAATTGGGAGAAATGGAGCCTGGTTCACGAAATAGTTGTAGGTATTACAGGAATGTGCACAGGTGCTTAGATTCACCTACCTTGCCATATATATATTGTCATCTCCTTTTTAGTCTAGGTAAGATTTATTCATCCTGGATGGTGAGAAAAAATTTTTTGTACTTAGCTGGATATTTCTGGTATCACCTCCTACTTTATTTGTTCCTGCTCAGCCATGAGATGTTGAAACCCTTCACTTGTGGCTAACTTTCTTCTAAGACTCTAGCCAATTCCCATCAAGATGAAAAGAAGTACATTGACAGCAACCAACTTCTGAATTAATGGATCTTGGATTAAATTTGTTGGCATTGATCTGTTTCACCTCTGATGAACCTCGAGCATCTGAATATCATAGGGCTACGGTCTTCAGCTTTACAGTCTAAAATGTACCTCTTTGTCCCAAATGGCTGTGTCTCATCTTTCTTCTCAAGTTTTCAGTTCTATGATGAGATAAGAGTCTTAACATCAACTGTACTTCATTTTACTGAGACCTAGACATTGTTGCTAGCATCTGCCTTTCCTCAAGGAAAGCTATGCTATCCTCTCAAACTTTGGGGACTCATGTCATCAACTGTAAGCTTAACGTGACTCTGTTATTACTACTAATAGTGAACTGTTTGTTTGAATCTCTTTGCACATTGCTTTGGGTTGCTGGGCAGATCATTATTACATACATCAGTGAATGCGTTCGCTCTTTTATTTATTCATCCATTCATTCTTTCATTTATTCATCCAATTTTTTCATGCATTTTCTGAGCACGTAATTGTCCTTCAGACCCTTGCCTTAGCCCAGGATGCAGAGTTAAATATACTTGGGTTAATTCCATTGGTCTTGATCTGATCATGTCTCAGCTTTACCTTATGTTGCACTTATTCCAGCCTGACTCATTGCTGAGCCTGAATTATCCTTAAATGCTACCTGATACTGTTTATAGGGAAAGATATTCAAATAGGAAATGAAGAAAATGTTAACAGATCCAAATGCATATTGAATATACTGAATATGTCCTGAAATTTTTAATTTATCTCAAAGCAAATAAGGAAATGGTTTTTTTCTAAGTAGAATTATTTATATTAAAAACAAAGAGGTAAACAAAACAATAAGTTAGAAACAGAAAAATCTTTAAAAATATAGTAGCATACTGTACTTGCCTAGTCAGAGGCAGAGCATGGGGCAAAACAAATTTAATGTAGGACTCTGTCTTGTCTAAACAAATGCTCTAGTCTTAATAGATGGCTGATTTGTTATAGTCCTAATAAGTTAATGGAAATGATCAAAATCTTTCCAAATATTTGCTTTTATTTTAAAAAATCAATACTCAGCTTTCCAATAAATAATATGATATAATAAAGAATGAAGCCAATATGTAGACTTTACAGGGTCTGCCAGAATGTCTATTTAAAATGACCTAATGCAAGGACAAATACCCTAATGCCTTTGTGCTCTCCAATGCTCAACCCATTGGCAACCAGACTTGTGTTCTCTGAGCCAGCCCTAATGAGAACAGGGACTATGAGTGTCAGTTGCTCCTCTCTGGTTAGACTAGGGATTAAGTCATATAATCCAGCCTGAATTTCAATGATCCCATGGAGTCTCTTTTCCTGCTAGGTTGACCTTGGCTCTTGTATGTAGAGGTGAGTGAACACCAAAACCAGAACTTTAGCCTATCCTATAGGTCCTCAATAAGCAGACTTCTATGGTAGAGTTTTCTCTGCCTGAATCATTAGCTCCCATCCAAAGTGTGTGCATGTGTGTGTGTGTGTGTATGTATCCTATCTAGTCTCCATGATTAAGATCCTATTGTTCCATGTATCTTATTAATTTATTTATTTTTACAACAAATATTCATTGAACAGTTACAATGTGCCATCTG
>NW_011888834.1:5085608-5103888 GCF_000151845.1 Pteropus vampyrus | reverse complement strand
TGAGTGTCAGTTGCTCCTCTCTGGTTAGACTAGGGATTAAGTCATATAATCCAGCCTGAATTTCAATGATCCCATGGAGTCTCTTTTCCTGCTAGTTTGACCTTGGCTCTTGTATGTAGAGGTGAGTGAACACCAAAACCAGAACTTTAGCCTACCCTATAGGCCCTCAATAAGCAGACTTCTATGGTAGAGTTTTCTCTGCCTGAATCATTAGCTCCCATCCAAAGTGTGTGTGTGTGTGTATGTATCCTATCTAGTCTCCATGATTAAGATCCTATTGTTCTATGTATCTTATTAATTTATTTATTTTTACAACAAATATTCATTGAACAGTTACAATGTGCCATCTGGGTACCAAAGTAGTGCAAGAACAAGTCACATTCCCCTACCCTCACCATGTTTACAGTCAATTGCGGTGGCAGATCTTTAACAAGACATTGCTATAAAATGTAATAAGTGTTAACATGAGAAACATAATCTCTATCTCCTCTAGGAGCTCAATCTTGAATTATGCTCAATAAAGAAATTTTCTAGAATCATAACCGCAGTTTACCTGATTGCCAAGAATCCCGCCCCTCTCTCCTTTGATTTTCCCATACTACCTCCCCTCTACATGGTTCTATTTCTCAACACTGATCACTTAGAAACTCATAATTGAGGCCTGTTTTACTATTTCACTATCCTTGGAGCTGCCTGGTTATCTCTTCAGCTGGCCTCTATAGCAGATCAGTTACTTTCCCTAGGACTTTGGCATTCGTCTCAGGCTAGACACTCTGTTTTCTCTCCTCAGCTCCATGTGCAAAAGTCCCTAGATTCTATGCATATTGACCTATTAGGTTGCAAAAATCTCTGCAAATATATCTTCACGCATACTTTGACTTGGAATTGACTTTGTAGCTAGACCACATTAGTGATCAGTGCATTCTTAAAATCAAAAACAGACTCACGAATATAGTGGACAATTTTTTGATGGACAGGGGCGGGTTTGGGGGGCTGGGAGAATGAGATGAAGGGTTAAAGAAGTGCAAATTAGTAGTTGATAATTGGTCACGGGGATGGGGAGCCCGGCAGAGGGAATGAAGTTAGCGTTAATATGTTGGCTAGGTGGAGAGCCAGAAGAGGGAGGGAGCAATTGGAGAGATCGTTTTATGATGTCTATATATATGTCTATATAGATGTCTCGTATACTTGAAACTAATTAAAATAAATTAATTGATTAAAAAAAAGGTATCGTATACTTGAAACTAATTAAAATAAATTAATTGATTAAAAAAAAAAGATACCATAAAGTGTTTAAGAGACTTGCAATCTCTAACAGAGAGGTTAGTTTATTTTAAGCCACTGCTATACTAGATACTTCCTTAATGAAGGATGCACTATTTTCTTATGTGCAAAATGAAGATAATGAGTGTTGATTTGAGGATCTAAAAGAGATAATGCATGGAAAAGTACTTTTAGTTGAAAAGCACTATAACTGTGTGAAATATTTTTACAGTTGTTTGCTAAGGAATGCCCTCGTAAGATAAAAAAAAAAAAAAAGTGTTATAACCAACAAGATTGGCTTTGCTTATGCCAAAGAGAACAGAATTTGTCCTTCAGGTGTCAGTTTTCTCTTCTGTTAAATGAAGAGGTTGGGCTGGATGACTTTCCAGCATTAATATTAATTCCATGATACTATTATATCTTATCAATGCTTAAATATTTCAGTAAGATGAATTAATAGATAAATCCTGGATCAACAAATATTTATTACACAAAGAGCAGGTACAAGAAAGCATATTGAATGCTTTGGACATACAATGATTTCACATCTGATCATAACTGCTAAAGGACTTCTCTAATTTGGAAGAGAAGCAGCATATATGGAAAGGTGTCTCTGTCAGCATGCAGTTTAGTGTTACATAAGAATAAAATACTAGAAGTGAAGAATGGGAACAGGCTTTTACTGAGAACCAATGCTTTTACATCACTTAATCCTCATAAGACCTGTACAAGATTTATATGGGTACCCCTATTTTGCAAATGAAAGATATGAAGCTGAAATAGTGTTCATAATTTAATTGCTAAAATAATTAATAACTAGAAACCTCACTTGAGCCAGTTTTATAACAAAATCTAGGTTTTTTTTCTCTAAATCAAAGATTTGAGTAGTTTAAAAACTACAAGTTTCTTAGCACATTATCTATTACCCAAATTGGAAAGCCTGACTAAAAAGGGGTATGATTAACAATTACTCTGGAACAACAGACATAAAACGAAAATGACTGGGGAAAAATAGGATGATCAAAGCATAATTATTCGACCTACCATGTTTTATTTAAACTATGTTACTGGAAAAATAGATGTAGGAATAATTTAGAGCAAGATTGAAGGCAAGTGTGTTAATCCATCATTTTGAAGAGCCATCTCTGCTCTTCCACCATCTTCAGCTGTGTGTTCAGACCTTCAGTGCTTTAAGTCTATATTCCTCAGCTGCATAATCTTGATAGCTTATAATTCTTCTCCCCTTATAAACCTAGAAGTTATTTGTTTGAAGCTTGTAGTGAATAAATACAGTAGAAATGACCTTGGGGTTCCCAAATGAATTTGAGAGCTTACATAGTCACCATTGTACCTTATTTCTGCTAGATACTTCCTTAATGATACATCTTTGTACTTGTTACTTCAAACACAGGAGTGTAGGAGTCACCAAATGGCCGAGGTTTGAATCTTCCCTTCCCCTCTTGCGTGTGTGATATTTGGCAAGTTACAATGCTTCCAAAAGTATTAGCTACTTTTAGTATTAGTATTGGATAATCAGAATTCTCATTTCTACCAAGCAGAAAGAAGATGGGATAAATAGCTTGATAAATATGATCTACTAACACTGGACAAAGAATCATTATTAGTAGAGTAATGCATTTAAAGTTATAAGTCTTGGGTTAAGGTCTCAGTTTTTCCATAGAATGCTTTTGTGCAAATCATAGTACTTCTCTGAGTCTCAGTTCCTCATCTGTAGGGATCAGGGCCAACATTTTCCTTCGCAAAGTGAATGTCCACCTCACAGGATCATTATAAACATCAGGAAAAAAGTATTTTACATTCTGAGAATTGCTACATAGAAGTAAATAACAAACTTATAATTATAAACTTACAAGTTCTAACATGTTTTATTACAATAACAATTTACCATTAAAAATGTGGATAGCACTTGGCAACTTTCAAATATTTTTAAGTACCAAAACATTAACAGCTCTTGTATCACCTGTAACTTAACAGGTGAATTATCATTGGCAGAGTTGGATTAAATCTTAAAAAAAAAAAACCCACCATGACCAGTTTTTGGTGAAGTAAACTGTGTCCAAAGTTTGATTGTGGAAAACAAGAATCATCAGGAGAATAATTGGATACAGTCCGCTCATCATATCCAAGCATTTGAAGAATAATAGAGGTACCCTCTTAAATATGTGGTCCATGTTCCAAAATTGGAATATGTTATATATTTAAAAATATAGAAATGAAAATATTACTAGAATTAGAGCTAGCTCTGCTTGGAAGAGACTTTTGTGGTGCATTGCAGAGAAATTGGTGTAGCACTGCCGAATCCAGTTATAGAAGTCAGCTTCAATTCCTAATTGCTACCTTGGTCAAGCAGCCAAAGAAACCAAGAGAACCAGAGCTCAGCAGGTCCAGAAGGGGTCCCAGGGCAATTTTCCAGTGAAAGGTGATAAATCAAGAGAGAGAGAGAGGCCTCTGTACTGCTTTAAGCTGCTATTGAAATCAGATTAAATGCAGAAGTTTCCATGTAAAAATCCTGTTAAAGCAAACAATAAAAAAAATGTAATTTTGTATAAAATCAGTATTTTAAAAGGACATGCTGAGATTAATATACACTGCATTTCCAGGGCATGTGTAGATTCTAAGTGCTTGATGCTGTAATGACATTATTCTGCTCATTATTCCCATCAGGTGGGACAGTCCCATCTTCCAGTTGGAGAAATGGATTGAGTTAACTGCCCTAAGCTCACAAACTGGCCATTTCCAGCTTGTTCTTTCTTGCTAGCAAATGCCACCATCATTCAAGTATGTCAAGCAGAGAAATTTTATAAAATGCACTTAAAACTTAAGTGGTTGAAAGAGCTCATGGTTGCCTAGCAACAGAACTTCCAGAGGCAAGTAAAACAACAAGCTGAAGAGATCTCTGGAGGAGAAAGGAAACCTTGCTGCTAGCTGTAGCTTTCTGTCTATATTACATGGGAAAAGCATTTCAGCAGTGAGGGGAGAACTCAATGATAAAATGATGTGTTTGAACTAGATGATCACCAGAATTCCTGTCACTATTTCATCTATGATTGGATGATCCTTCAAGTTATTTATAGCCTTAACCTCTGATACATGACACTTGGACTTAGATCCTGATTTTATCATTGATTACAGCATCTTTAGCCATTCTCAATCAAATTCCTTACCTAATTGTCTATGTAAGATACACCCTGTCAATATATGGTTCTTTTGCATAATTTATTAAAGAACAAATATTTCTTGAGCAAGCATAGGATGTAAGGTGCTGCACTTGTGCTAAGGAAGTAAACATGAATAAATCACAAACTCCATCTTCTAGCAACTCAAGCCTTGCAGAGGGCAGAAAAAATGTACACAAATGTCTTTAAAACATGGAGAAGTTCATGAAACTTGGAGTAGCCTTAGAGGTTACCTAGCAAAGAGTCTTTTATTTGTCTTCCAAGACTTCCTGGGAATCTGGAAGGCTTTATTTTATGATAGGTTTATGTTGTAGTGAGTTCTGAAAAGTCTTAGGCAATACTGTATCTTGACAGAAGAGGAAATTGAGGATCGAGTTAAATGACTTACCCAGATCATACAGCTAGTAAGTGGCAAAGGGACGATTCGAACTCATGCTTTCTGATTATACATTTAGTATTTTATGCAGATTAGGCCTTTTCTATATGGTGGGAATTGATTGATGCATACAAGATATATAAGACTAAAGTGATAGTCTCTAAAAGGAGGGAGAAGAATTGGGGAAAAGAATCACAGAAGGGGTGGCATTTGAATGGACATTAGAGAACAAATTGACTTAGGTGTCTGAAGATGACAGGAAAGAAATTCTTGGCAGAGAGAAAATCATGAACAAAGGAAACAAAATATGGATAGTAAGACCACAGTCCAGGGCCTTGATTTCATTCAGTAGGAAATGGAAAAACATTAACATTTTTAAACAAAGAGAAATGGCATCATCATGTTTAAGGTCTTGAGAGAGTTATATTTATAATAGGTATAAAATGTCTTTGTGAAGATCAATTAGGTGGCTTTTGCAATTGTCCAGGAAAAGGCATGAAGGTGTCAAGCAGAATGAGTATTGTCAGGTAGGGAAAAGTGAATGGACTCAAATGATTTTAGAGGCAGAAATAATGATATTGTGGGATTAGGTGAGGAAGGGCTCAAGTGATCACATTGTATCAAGTCTGGTGACAGGAGAGAATTGATGTCAGGTTTAAACTATAGATTTTGGCATTATATGCCCACAGGAGAATAATACTAGATTGAAGGTGGATAAATGGAGAAGGGAAAGATCATGTATTATTTATAAATCTGTGTTCTTCAAACAAAGTAGAGGGGACCTCAGTTGCGGGGACCATGTTTTTATGCTTTAATAACATTTAATTACAATATAATATACATTCAGAAAAGTGCACAGGTATTAAATGTGAAAATATCTGTCCACAGAGCAATTGCAATAGAGTAGTATCTGCATCTGAAGATACCCGTATGTCCCCTCTCAGTCTTATTTTCTCTCCAGAGGTAACTGTTCCCACTTAGCTTTGCCCTTTATATAAACGCAATTATCTAAAATACGCCTTTTTCTGTTTAGTGTCTTTTACTCAAAATTATTCCTGCAAATTCATCTGTAACGCTGCATGTAGCAGTAAATCATATTTTTTCATTCCTGTGTAGTATTCTGTTGTATGAATACATCACGATTTATTTATATATTCTGTTCAGTTCAATGACTTGATACTAAAAATAATATGGCTATGACATTCGTGTATATGTCTTTAGATGCATGTATGCATGTATTTCTATTGGGGTATAAACTTGGGAGTGTTATTTCTGAGACTTAAAATGTATTCATGCATGCACGCACACACACAAACAAACACACATACATATCTTCAGCATACTGCCAAAGACATTTCTAAAGTGATTATACAAATTAACACTCTCACCAGCAGTGTAAGTGAGTTCTAGCTGCTCTATCTCTTCACCAACATTTATGTTATCAGTCTTTTAGTATTAGTCATTCTGGAGAGTGTCAAGTGGTATTTCATTGGGGTTTCAATTTGTATTTTCTCTGATAACTAATGAAATCGAGCACCTTCGTGTGTGTGTTGTCATTTGGTCATTTGGTTATCCTCATTTGTGAAAGCCTGTTTAGCATTCTTGCCTGATGTTCTGAGTTATCTGTTGTACACTTATTGGCAAGTAGAAGTCCTTTATATATTTATGATGCAAACATTCTTAAATTTCATGTTTTGCAAGTATCTTCTCCCATTCTGTGGCTTGTGTTTTGACATATTTAACAGTATATTTTGATGAGCAGGAATTGCTAATTTTATTTCATTCATTCATCTTTTTCTTCATAATTAATGGTTTTGTATGCATGTGTGTGTACGTGCGTGTGTATATGCATGAGTGTGTGTGTATGTCCTACATAAGGCATCTTTCGCTACCTCAATATTATAAAGAGATTCTCGTACAATATCTTCTCTATTATTTTAAAATTAGGTCTACAATCCACTTGCAATTGACTTTTGTATATGCAGTAAGATAGGGGCCAATAGTCACCTTTTCTTAGAAGGACATCAAATAACTCAGCAGCATTTAGTGAAAGACTGCCGTTTCCCATTGCTCTGACCTGTGTCAGTATATGTGTGGGTCTGCTTCTCAACCCTCTATTTCTTTGTATTACTTTTTTTTTAATATCCCACTATATTTACAGACTGTTCTAATTATTGCAGTTTCATAAAAAATCTTGATGTCTGCTCACACTGTCTTAATTATTATATATTTAGAAAATTCTGAATACTGGAAGTTTAAGTTCTCTAATTTTGTTTTTCTTCAAGTTATGTGAGCCATTTGCAGTCCTTTGCATTTCCAGATGCAAGATAATATTTAAAATCAGCTTGCTATTTTCCATGCACACCTACACCTACATATATACCCACAAACTTGAGGATTTTGAATTGTATCAAATCTCTAGACCAGTTTAGGAACAATGCACATCTTTAAAATATTGAGTCTTCAAAACTATGAAAATGCTATATCTCTCCAATTTTTAAACATATAATTTCTCTCAAAAATATTTTATTGTTTTCTGTTTAGAGGTTTTTGTACAAATTTTGTTAGATTTATTCCTAAGTATATGATTTTGATGGTATTGTAAACATTATGTTGTTTTAAATTTATTTTCTAATTGTTTTTGATAGAATAATAAAATATAATTTATATTTGCATATCGACCTCGTATCTCATGACCTTGTTAAATTTACTTAGTCATGGAAACAATTTGTAGATTTTGCTGTTTATTCAACAATAAAAAGTCACATTATCAATGAATAATAGTTTCCTCTTCATCTTCACGTCTTCTTATACTCACCTTAATGTACTAGCCAAGACATCAATGTGATGTTGAACAGACGTTGTGATAAGTTGCACTCTTGTCTCATTCCTGATTGCAATGATAAAGCTTCATATTTTTCACTGTTAAGTATAAATTTTACTGTAAGTTTTTTTGCAGATGACTTAAATCAGGTTAAGAGAATATCCTTCTGTCATTACTTTACTAAGAATTTTTATCCAAAATGGATGTTAAATTTTATTAAATGATGTTCTATATATATATCAAGATAATTGTGAAATTTTTCTTCTTTAGTCTGTTAATATGATGATTTTATTAATTAAATTTTAATTTTAAACCAACCTTTTCTTTCTGGAATAAACCTAACTTGATTGTGATGTATTATCCTTTTTATACATAATAATTTTATTTGAATATATTTTGCTTTTGACTCTGGAACTATATTCTTGATTGACCTGTAATTTTTCTTTTTGTAATGTTCTTTGCAGAATTTGGCAGAGTTATTTTCATCTCATAAAATAAATGGCAAAAGTTTACATTTTGCTATTCACTGTAAGAATTCTTCTATTCATAGAAGAATTTGTGTAGAAGTAAAACAATCGATTACTTAAATATTTGGTAGAAATCATTACCATAGCATCAGGACCCAGGGTTTTCTTTGTGGGAAGTTTTATGTTTTTTTAAACTATAGTTTTAATATTTTAAGATACATAAGATTATTAAGATTTTCTATTTTTTCTTATGTTGGACCATTTCTCCTTAATCATTGATTCTTCCTCTGTTCTTCACTTCATAGCATATTGTAGTTGCTCGAATAATATTTATTGAATGAGTAAATGACTTGGAAGTAGATCGGGCACATGAATACACGGGAAACTAGCTCCTAGTAGCCCAGACTGCGTATGTGTATACACAGAGATATACATATATACATATATGTGTATGTGTCATGATTTTAAATTTGAATGAAGCATGGCTACAAAAGACTCTGCTGTGGGGCATGATAAAACACCGCTATCTGCTCAGCAAAGAACAGAGTAAGTAGACACCGCGGGGGCCAGAACTAATAGACCCAAATGAAGTTCTAATCTCTGAGCACATAAATAAACCTGGATGAATTTATCCATAAACATCATTAATGATTTCTTGATCTGGGCTGTCATTTATACACAAGGGATATTTCAAAATAAAGAGAACTTCTAGATGGCGGAGCTACACCTTGTCAAGTGAAATCAATATCATGATCACAGTGGTCCATTGGGTTCAGAACAAAATAGAAAGCAACGAAGGAAGTCGAGAAGACAGGCCCAGTCCCTAGAGTAAATGCCAGTGAGGCCTAAGTTGTAGATCAGAGTCCTGTCTAGGTCCGTTGGGCTTTAGCCCCAATTTCCAATGCCATTGGGAATGAGAGTTCCCATCAGGAAACAGAGTCAGAAGCCCAGGCCTGCAGTTGGGAAACTGATGGTTGAGGTCAATGTTAAGGTTAATGCAAAACTGCAGCTCAATTGACAATTAAATACGAATAACTCCAGCTAGAACAGCCCTGCGCTTGCTGAAGTAAGACCAGTTCTTGACTCTATCTAAGGGTGGCAGCCACTTCCCTTATAGACTCCTTTGGTTTCACCTAAATGAGTTCAAGCTGGATCTTCACATGTTCAATAGGCCAAAAGCTATAGTGAAGCCTGGAAAGCTAGGGCAGGAATGAGCTTATAAGCAGGATATTGTAAAGTGTTCCAACCCTATTTATTCATGGAGACCTAATTCTAAATAGATGACTTATGTATTTTAAAAACAAAATTAGGACTTGCACTGCCTTATCCCTTTGGAAATAGTTTATTTTTCTCAATAGAATGTGAAATTAAGACAAGTAAACCTCTAAGTTCTGTGTAAGACGTAGATTCAGAAGAAGTGCTTTCCACTGGGACTGTAATGAGGAAGAAGTGCCAGCCAGTTAATTGCAATGGGTATATGTGGGGAGGAAGTGCTAGCAAATTACTGGTCTCAAAGAGAAAGCTTATAATAAACACCTCATGCCCAGTGTATTCTAGTCTAAAAAGAATGCAAACTGTAATATGAATTCAAATAAGGGAATTAGATAACAAACCTGCCCTCCAGTTCTCTTTTACAGTTATGAGAAAATACCTTTCATTTTTAAAGTCCCATGTTAATGAGTAATGCATCGTTTTATGAAAGAGTGTTGTCGAAATGCTTTGATTTGTTTGTGCTCTAGGTCATAAGAGAAACCTCGTCTGGGATGTGTAAGATGTTTATTCTTTCTCTGAAGTTATTAATTGCTGCCTCTTATTTTCCTTCCTTTTCACTTGGCATTCCAGTATTCATAAATATCTTTAGTAGAATATCATGAAAGAGAATAAAATAGGGAATCAGAGTTAATGAAGCTATTTTTAACACGGTATTACTTGCTGACATGTACCAATGTTTTCTATGTGCGGGCTCTGTCTTAATTACTTTTCATATTACATGTTAACTCATTTACCCTTATGAAGTGGGTACTATTATCACATTTTACATTTGAGGAAAGCGAGGCACGAAAAGGTGACAGAATGTGACTAGGTTAACATGTGTAGATAGTGTAGTTAAGATTCAAACACAGGCTTTCCAAGCCCAATCTATATACCTAACCCCCAAACTACGCTATCTCTTAATAAAGTGTGAGCACCATAGGCAAGAAGACCACATTCTAATTTACTAAAAAAACCTAACTTTAGTGTCATCTATGAATCGGATACTGCTGTGCTCTAGATGTGAAAAATATGAGTTAAGACATGTCGTTGGTAGGGTGGAACTATATATGACCCAAACCACAGATGTGGAAATAGGTACCCAAGTTCAGATTTTGTGTCTATCATTACTCAACAGAATTGGTGCTGAACTAGGAGTCAGTTCAGATTTTTCCAGCACCTGGCTTCTATTTTACTTGTAAACCCACAGATTTTAGCCACAGCAGTGTTTTACAGAAAAATTTGTTTCTGCAACTTTTTCATACCTGCTGGTAAAATTCCTTTATCATTGTTCCATTTCTTGTTTTCCTTTCTGCTCATGATCCAAATAGATTTCCACGGTTTATCTATTTCTGTAGCTGGAGGTAGGTGAGAAGACTAACTCCCACATCTTAGTTCAACCTTGCAGCACCTCGATTTGGCTTAAATATACCATTCTCAAGTCTTCAGTTCTGAGACCTATGAGGCCGGAGTTTCTGTAGTATTGGAGCTGCTAACCTGAGTCACTGCAGTATAACCAGAGTAGCATCTATGCTGTTTTTATGTAAATTAATGCAGCATAATCAATGCACCCAAAGGAAATGGATGTTGAAGCAGTCACTGCATTGGCCACTGCATTGAAATGTTGTAATACAGTAACGCCATCTCCTGCTCCCCCACTCCAGTGGGTTTCTATCACAACATGTAATGTTAGGTGGCTTGAGGCTGATGGCTCTTTAGGTTGCATGAAGTCATTGACATTTCAGTGATGGTAATGAGTGTTTCACAAATCACAGGCGTGAGTTTCTGTGACTCCCAGGTATACCTTTGTAATATTTTTCATTGTGCTTTTTAACAGAGAGACCTGGTATTTTAGAGAATAATTCCCACTGGCAATTTTATACCAATTCTGGAATTAAGAGTGATAGCTTGTCAATTTAGTGCACTGACAAAATCTAGGGAACTCTAAAAGTTGTAATCCTTCTCTACCTCTGAGTCTGTAGAATGCCAGAGCTATCCCTGCTCAAGGCCCCTACTCCTTGCAGTTTTTTTTTTTTTAACCACTATGACTTGCAAAAATTGCTTATAAAGATTTTTCTCATTGAGCAAGCAATAAAAAAAGGATGCAAAACATTTGGAAAATGCAAAATGCTACACATATTTAAGCATGGTTCTGTTCATTGTGATTACCTTGCATGAAAACAAATATCGCTTTTGCTTAATTTAGGGCAGAGTTGATGCATTTGATGAGTAAACTGGTGCAGTGTAAAGAGCATGAATTTGGGTTCAGGGAAACTAGATTTATTTTCAGCTTCATCACTTACTAGGTATGTGACTTGGACAGATTGCTTCTAAGAGCCTCAGTTTTCTGATCTACATAATAACCACACACACACACTCTCACACCCCTCAGAGATTTGCAAGTACAGAATGAGATAACATAGGCAAAGTGTTCAGCATAATGTCTATCTTACAGTTTTCCTAAAGTTTTAAATGCTAAATCACTAGAGTGGGCAGTGTTCAACATAAGTCACAGGCTAATGAGTGGTACATGCCACAAAGGAAGGGAAAACTTTGTTGGTGTCATTCTTTCTCATCCTGGCTGCTTTGCCTGGAATAAAAATCCATGCGAACCTAGAATCATGTTGAATGAATAGATGGGACTCTTCTTGAAACTGCTCCATAATGGGTCATTGTGATTACATTAGAAATGGTGGAATTACACTGGAGAAGGTATCAAAGAAACATTGTAGTGGAAGTAATATTGGACAAGTTCCCAGTGTTTAGGGGCCTAGCTCCATCGGGTTGCTAGCTAGCAAATCATCTAGCCTCTGTGGGTGTCAGTTTCCTCACCTCTGCTACTGAGCAGAAATTTAGCAAAGCACCATAACTATCTGTAGGATTTCAAAATTTCCACATGGGCCATTATGGAAGAACTGGCTTGGCTTCTATTGCTTTCCATATCTTCCTTGAAGTCTGATACGATTGTTCTGAGGATAAATCATGTTAAATTAATCCAAATTGCTAGAATAGAATTCCCTCCAGTGGTCTGGTCATGTTTAGCGTATAATTTCAATGTTTTCTTATTGCCGACTACATCTAATTTAAATATTTCTACCTAGCTTTCAAGCTTTTTCATGGAGGGGCCTCATTTACTCATTCAATCCCATCTTCCCTTGCTCCCCAGCACCTGCTGCACACAATCCATCTGTACCAAAATATCACCTTTCCCTGAAATGCTTTCTAAGCTCCTTCATGCATCCCAAATGCTTTTTCTCTATCGAGGTTAAGTTGCTCTCATTTTGTCCACAAAAGCTTTTCCGATTAGTCCGACTTGTGCAATTATAAATTTCTTACTTCTCGACCCCCCAATTCTATGATTTTAATAGGTTATGCTTGGCTTGGGCAAATTAATACCGTTTAAGCCAAGCCTTCCCTTCTCATGCCAGCCCCGTATCAATTATGTCTCTCTTTGTATCCATATTTTATGCCTATAAGGGGCGTTGTGATAGGAACAGGGCATAATGGGAGGAACGAAGAGAAACGATTTAAGATTATTTATTTACTTGTTTGTTTGTTTGTTTGTTTTGCCTGTTTCCTAAGATTTTAGAGAACTGACTTTCATGACATTTGGTGCAATTTAACTGGATATAAACTGATCTGCTTTAGGGTTCATGTAATTGCCCGTCATACCAAATGAGGGAAAAAAATATGACTATTCTATCTCTGCATGAAACTAAGCAGAATTTTGACATTGTAGCCATCAGGGTCCAGGCAGCTCACAGATTCCACACTCAAATGGGGATAATCGATGAGTGTTAATGAAAGGAGTAAGTAGCAGGAAGAGAATTTGTTATTTTGTGAAAGGGTTTGATTAGGATTTCAGGGGATTAAAAATGGGTAGTAAAACACCCCAATACTATGAATAGCTGTTAGTCCTTATCACCCTAGTCTGAAGGGTGAGGGAGAGGAGAGAAGACGAGAGAGAGAGAGAGAGAGAGAGAGAGAGAGAGAGAGAGAGAGGGAGAGGGAATGAATCATGGCTGTTGGAGAGGGTGCACTGTGGTAGAGACGCACAGCAGCTTCCAGCCCACAGCCCTATGTAGAAGGACTGGGAAATAAGAACTCAGCCACACTTCTCTCTATGTCTATTCCTGCCTGTCGTCTCCTATTGGACAATTCTAAAAGGAAGCCAGAGGAAGAAATCTTTCACTGGCACAGTCTATAATCGTCAGCATCCTCAGGCAGGAACAAGGTGCAAGAGGGCAGAAAGCGAATCCGAGAGGCAGATGGAAAGTACACACAGAGGCAGCCTGATTATTGGAAGTCTGAATGATCTAAGAAGGGGTGTGGATAGTGCAAGCCAAAATGCAACTGCCCTAAGGAACAATTTTGCACCTCTTGTAGCTAGGGGAAAAAATTATATACTTAACATATGCATAGTTGATAAATTCGGGTGTGAAAAAGGGAAAGGTTTTAACCACATGAATGCAAGTATTACGACATTAGCTTAGTGCATTTAAAATTTTTTCTTGTGAGATAGCTCTTCTAAAAACCATCTCAACTTCTCAGATGTGTGTACATCCTCTGAATCCACTAATAAAAATTATTCTTAGTGATTAAAGGAAAATCGCATTGTCCATCTAACTACTATAATGCAATTCAAGATATCCTAATCACGGCATCTAATTAAAATAGTAAATCACTTAAAAAACCCTCATGTTATTATTGAAGCCTTGGTTATAATAGTCCTATATTAGCAGTTCTCCTTGAAGCAAAGAGAGAAGTAAACCCATTACCCAGAAGAAACAAGCCCTCAGTTCTAGATTTCTTAGTCAAAATAGGATGCAGATATTTTGTGGTGAAGCTGTCATGCAGAGATACTGTTTCAGCATCGCAGCAAAGCAGAGTTTTGTCTCGATCACTTGTAGGCTGGTCATCTCATCTACTTCATCATTTGTGTGGCCCGCAGAGGCCGTACATTGTTTCAAAGTAAGAGAATAATTTACCGTTTGTGTGTTTGTCTGGGTATGTGCAAGTATATTTGTTCAATTTTCGAGTCCTCCCTTGATATGACAGACTGACCCTTTTTTCTGCCCATCCTCTCTGAGTTGGAAGAGCTCTCACATGCCACCATATAAGGAAAATTCATACGAGCGTAGTGGCAGGCATGGGCTCCTATCTCTGGAATTACTCTAGTCCACCTCCTATTCTAGCCAGTTCTCCCCAAAACCCTTTGCTCTCTAATTCCAGTTGATTTCAATATGTGAGCTCTTGATGCTTCCTCTGTTGCAGTTTTAAGGCCCCCCTTTGCATATGCCTCTTTGGATTAGGCTCTATTTTGTCTCTCAGTCACAATTTTACATTGTCCTTCTGGCTCCATGTAGAGATGATAATGACAAGTCTTGGTGCTCCTGAATCCACCCATGGACACACTCCTATCAGTCTGCCCTGCCCAAACTCTCCAATAGGGAAAACCAACTTAAAATAATGGGGAAAATATATATATATAGCAGAGGTCAAAAAATTGCATCTCTTGGTGTTTCAATCAAGAAATAAAGATATTTAATTTTCATCAAAATTTTCTAAGTTACTTATTTATATGAAGCAGAACTCTAATTTATTAATTAGATTACTGAATCTCATGATGGACAGTTACCTAACCTCCTTGAAAAATATTTTTTCATAGAAATACATATACTTTAAAATATCAATGAACAGTCAAAGATTGATAATGAGAGTCAGACATTTTTGCTGCACACTTTCCCATTCCTAGTTCCCAACTTGTTACACACTAAACATTCAACACTGTAAGTTATTTCCAATATTAGCTACCTGCATATTTCTTAATAAGTTACTTCCATTTGTACATTTGTCAGTTTTAGGAATTAACCACTCCTATGATTCCAGCTAAGAAAGATAAGAATTATCACTCTTTTACTTACTTTCTCTCATCACTTTTCTTTGTTAATCTTTCCAAAATAGTTACAGCACAATTCTTTTAAGCATCACTCATTTTTGAACAGCATAGTATCTGTGATTACATTTCTTTCCTTGTACATTTTTCCTTGGCATTAAAATAGCCTAATTTAAAATTTCTAGCACAATATTCAATTTAGTTGAAAGATATGAACAACTAGGAGAATTGGATCCTATTTCCAAAATTATCAACATCTCAGTTATTTTCCACCAGTTATTTAACATCATGGGCTTGATTTTCATTACCTAAGAAAAGAAGACACATTTTTTACTCTAAACCAGTATTTGATGAGCCTGTCTTGTATTCTACCCTGTCCTACAAGTCCAGGGTTCTGCTCTAGGTTGTCTGCTTCTAGCACAATAATTGAATAAATTGAATAGATATTTTTATTTATTTAAGGAAAACTTTTCTGAGTAATTTTTCCCAATTTGCTCTTATGATCATATTAATTCATTATACATATTAAGTTAGTTAAAAATATCTCAAATGTAACTCATTATCAACTCCAGTCTAATCTGCTTCCCCCCTTACATTCTCTTTGTGGAAAGGAACAATGAAGCCTTATTTGCACAAACAGAAACATAGAAGCCAATATCAACCTTCTTCTCTACCTCATCCTGTTCCATCCCTCAGTAATAAAAAGCTTTGTGAAGCCACCTTCTTCTCTCTGTTTCTACCATCCCTGGTCTCTATCAAGTTTGATATCTTCTAATCTGGACAGTCCAGTAGTTTTCCTCTAATCTTCCCTAAATAATTATGACTGTCATATTTTCTAAAACACAAGTTTGATGCTGCAGCTGTCATTTAAATCCCTTTAGTAAGCTCTTCACATTTGAGATACGCACAGTATAGGAACCCTATACAACCTACCTTCAATTTGCCCTCACACAGGCTTTCCTGTACACCTCATAGTTCAGCTACACTGTCTACTCACTGTCCATGGGCCCAGCAGATTCTGATAGGCATAGACTCACTGATTCTCCCTGAAATGACAATTCTCTTCTTGGCAAGTCTTTTGTACGTTTGTCAAGACCTTGATGAGAATTTTTTTTTCTCTGAAGCCTTCTCTATTCCACCAAACAGTGTACACTTCCTCTGCCTTCCCCTTGGCAGTCACATTTACTGCTTCCTCCTTCGTGCCATTCATCACATTTGGTCATGATCCTTCATTTAGAAGCTTGTTTTGCTTTCCCATGATGCTTGGATTTCTTGGGGCAGAGCTTTATATACCTACGTGGCTTCATGTACCTGGAACAACACCTCAAATACAGCAAACGTGCATTGAGTACAGGTTGAATAAAGAAGTAAATAATTGAACATGAAGACTCTAAATGGTATAAACCCATATTATGTACTTACTTACTTATTTATTTTTAGACTTTTTTTTTTTTATCTTAGATCTGCAAATATTTTTGCTGTCTCTAGTTTTCATTTGTTTACTTTTAGAAGAGCCACTTGGGGGAGTGGGGCAGGGAGATCCTAATGAAGGTCATGGCTTTAGCTGTGCCGTGACCCCAGAAATAACATTGTGTAATACTGCCATTTTACCTTTCTTCTTTCTGCATCTGAGTGTTCTCTCGCTTGAAGATCCCAGTGAACCCAGGGAGGTGAATGACATTTGATTGGGCTTGTGCCTGATAATTCATTTCTGAAGGTGAAATATTGAGTGACACAGTGTCCAGCTGGTGATATTTTCAGCACAGAAACCTGTTAAAACTACCAAGGCAGCATTAACGAGATGGAATAAATTGATTTATTTCTCTTCTGAATTGCTTGGCAGTGCCTCAATACTCAGGCATCAAATTTGCTCAATGTGCTACTTAGATTATTTCTTCCTTCCCTCAGCCAGCCTGAAGACTGCGGTAGCTAATGCTATTTTAAACTATGTCCTTCTTCAGAGAGAGCATCAGACATATTTCAGAGAAGATCAAATTAATCTCTGGCTACTTTCCCTGGTAGACCTGAAGAGGCATGCCCCTGAGTCAAGACTTTAAGTTATTATTATTTTTTTTAACGTTACCATCCCTGGGTCATTGACATAAACTTTTATATCAAGACGCGAATGCTGATAATATGAGAGAAAAGAATAGTTTAAATAGAGAATGATTTTAAATGCTGGAGGATTTGTTTAAAATTATTTCTATTTGTCCACCCGGTAATTTCTCTTTTGAGTCCCGTTAGAAAGAAAATAGACCTTTGAACATTTTTATCCCTCAAATCATTACTTAGGAGAAGCTGGAGAAGATGGGAAAATAAAATTGATACTCTGCTGCTTTATGGTAAAAACCTAGGCCCACCCACTGCACTTTGACGGACAACCCCTTTACAGAACAAAGTCACCTTTCCCAGGAATAATCTCTTAGCTCATTCAGTGGCCACCTCTGATGTCATTGTTGTACTGGTATCTCAAAACCGGAATGGGTAACAGTTCAAATTGTGGCTTTGGTGCAAGGCCTATGTTCAGATTTCCGTTTTGCTATATACAGCTGTATGTCTGGGGACAAATCATCCTTAGTTTCCTGGTCTGTAAAATAATATTTGTCACAGAGCCTTGCAGTGGGCAGCCTGACAGGTGCAGTGCAGACACTCTCTCCTAAGTGTTAAAGATGACCAATCTTCTGGTACAGTCTTCATTTTATTAAAGCAAGGAAGAAAGCTTTATTGAGGCTCTGCCTCTTCACTGACCCCTGCCATCCCTGGCCTGCCAGCTGCAGCCAAGTGCCAATAGTTCTGTTGGTTTTCCTTCTCTGCACAGAGATGGTGGAGGCAGCGACAGACAGCTTCTGGGGCACGCTAACTAGAACCAAAACATCAACCAAGCAGAGCCCTGTTCTGTTGAGAAAGTATCTTTCAGAACTTGAAGTAGTTGTGAAACCCAGAAAAGATTCAAGGGTCACTAGCGCCCCCTAGGGCATGGTCAGGAGAATGGTAACAGGTGTTAAA
>NW_011888834.1:5069037-5084453 GCF_000151845.1 Pteropus vampyrus | reverse complement strand
AAAGTAGATAAACAGATAATATAAAATTAAAAAAAAAGAAAAAGAAAAAAAACTAGACATCACAGTAGTTTCCAGGAGACTGGGTCATTTGGGGGCTCATGTCATATTCAAGAGTGGACTTCGGAATGAAGGGTAAATAGAATTTATCTTTCCAATTTAAAATCTCCATTCAAAGCTTTCAGGCTGCCAGCCCAGCTCTCCATCTGTTTAGAATGGTCCCTGTTTGTGTACCTGAAGTCACGACCTTGGCAGAGAAGGACGTGATGTGTGGCAAAACTCCCCTAGAGCTACATCTTTAATAACCAGAAACGGAGTTTAACAAATTTCTTAGTAAGTTTATTTAAAGTCACGATTCCGAAGCCCTAGGGTTGCCCTAACAAAGGGATGAAATCTCGGAGGTTGCCAGCTCACGGGAGATTTACTTTGCTAGATCGCCACCTACTGATCATTCTAGGAACTTCCTTGAGGGGTTGTCAGGTGCAGACAGGCCTGCCACACATTTGCAGGCTAAAAAGGAAGTTATTACATTCCTTCAGACTATGACTACTCAATTTTAGTGCATCCAACATACTTTCTTAAACTCCACAATCATCTGTCAAGACAGATGAAAAAAAAAAGGCCAAGTGTCTACGTGCAGCTGGTTGATATTTGAGAACAGTCGATGCTGTACTGGGAATGCTGGTTTGGTTTGCTTTGGTTTAGTTTAGTTTTAGATCACCATCACTGCATTCCTGGCAGAACTGATACAAAAATATACTTGAGATTCCTTGACACAATAGCATTTAGATAATATATAGTAATAAATACAGATTCTGATTTATTTTTCTGAATGTTTTTAAAAAATGACTTGCCTGAACTTAAACTGCAGAACCTTGCCCACCCTCCACCCCCTGCAGTACAACTGCTGATGCTCTGCTCTGGTTTTATTTCTCATTTTTATATTTTATACTGTTTTTCTTCGTGTTGCCCTGGATCTGCATTGTTCAGTGGTCAGTGATTTGAGAAAAGGTTTTGTTCGAACTCCCCAAGCAGGTAAAGCTTCTGCCCTCCCCTGTCGATCTGCTGGTGGGTTGGGGAACATAGTCACAGGTCGCTCAGTTCTCACCCCTCTGGGATTTTACTCTCTGTGATGCTCCTGGGGTGCTCACCCCCACGCAGGTCTTTCCCTGGTCAGCAAGGGGTGTGTGGAAAGCTGGTCAAAGCTGCCACTCTTCTGATTCCCAGGTCCCTCCCCTCCTCATTCCATTCTGGGCCAGTCCACTTTTCACCCTGCTGCAGACCAACAAAGATGCATCTTGGTCTTATTTGTCTCCTATTAGCACTTTTGCTCATTAATGATTGACTTCCTCCTCCCCAACCCAAATCCAGCCCACCAAATGTCATTTTTAAAATGTTAATACATTCAAAAAATTTAATGTAGATACGGTTTTTTCAAGGAGGCTCTATAGTCTTTATTACTTATGGTGTTAGCTTAAAAACATGACATTTATAGTTCAGACAGGTCCTTTCATATTTAAAAAGGAAGTCTTAAAGTATCAATTAATTTTAATGAGCAGTCTCTCTACCGATATGTACATATATATCCCTAAAGACATTCCAATTTGAAAAAAATAATCACCAGAAATTAGTAGTTAGATGCATGTAGAGCCCAAGACAGAGAAAGTGAGTGAGAGTGAGTTCCCTGGAAGAGATATGGGAACGATAACAAAAATAACAAATCAAGAGGGCTATCTTTTTAGAGGGAGAATAAGATATCACCAAAATGTATACTGTTCATCAACATATGAACTGTTTAGGTGGATACGAATATGTGACTGTCTCTTCCTTTTGGACATCAGAGGATTATTGTTTGCTTTAATGAGGCGATTATAGATGAGATTTTATATTTTATATGGAATTTCTCTCTTCATACATTTACATAAAATATTTAAATTAGCATCCTCTGCTTTAAGTACACATTTATCAATATTCTTTCTTAAACGGATGGTTTTAATTAGAATAACAAACGCGTGTTGAGAAACGGCCTAGGTGTAAAGTGCTGAGTCACTGCTGTTTGATCTCATTTTAACATCAGCTAGTCAGCATAGCAACAACCATTTCACCAAGGACAACCAGCCTTCTTCCTTGATTTGCAGCCTTTATTTAATTGAATCATTAAGTTTGCGTTTAGCACTTGAAACCATTATTTCAGCGAACGAAAAAATAATTGCATACAGCTTTAACGGATAACACAAAGGAAATAGAGAACACAAGAGAACACACTGAGAATCATCAGTATAAAGAAATAGCTGAAATCATTCCCAGGACAACTCCAAATACTACGATCATCTGACAGGGAAGAATGGAGATGGCACAGAAATCACACGTTAAGTGCTCAAATCCACATGTTATAAGGATCTCACAAGCCCTTCATGGGGACAGGGAGTATTCCTCGTCTGCTGGAGTTAATTTTCTGAAATTCTTGTAACTTTCTGACTTCTCTGTCAGAGTCTTAAGGAATTCTAAAAATTTAGGAATTTAGAATTAAATTCTAGGAATTTAGAATTACCAGAAACATGTCAAGTCTTCTATTGCTACCACCACAATTTTAAGCCCTATTCTGTGAAGATGACTAATTCTTCTGTCTCTTTCACTGATAGGAAATGAGTAAGACAGTCATCTACCTTTTAACTAGCTAATGGAATTGGTTGCCTTCCTGCACTGATCTCTTGGTATTTCTGTGGAAGAGAATTTCATTTAAACTGGAATTCATGTTAATTGTGTCATGTTCAAATTAAGGTAAGTACTTTTATGCTCCCAAAGAAAATAACCCTTTATAAGCAAGGTCTTGTTTCTTAGACTCACTCAGGGTTGTAATTTACAGTGTCCTCAAGGTTTTGACTCTTTTTTTTTAAGTGACTAGACTAACATTTTGCAGGAGAATACTAGAGCAAGGAGACTATTTATTTTCGTGTTAAGCTAAAGAGGATTCGGAAAACTGTAATAATTTTTTGTAGCATCCGTCTACAGTACAGGTTATGAAGTTTTCAGAAAGAAGTTATTTCTCTTCAATGTTTTCTGTCTGGGTAAAGAACATTTAAAAAAACTGCCAGAAATTTGTGCAGCAAATATCGAGAGAAGGTTGTGAAGATCTTGTATCCCGAAGCCTCAACCTAGCCTTGCACAGCCATTTTGGATATCCAATTTCAAGTTCTAAGTAGAAAGAGATGATTAAAAACAGTTTTCTGTAAAATCTATAAGCATGTTCTATTTCAGTTACTCGTTTATATCTCCTCATTACAATAACCTTTCTGGATTCTGCTGTACTACATTTATTCATATTTCTTCAGCTCTCCTTAGCCATGGCTAATTAAGCAGTTATTGTAAAATGAACAAGCCTATTACAAAAGAAAGAAAATCATTTAGTTTTTCAATACAGAAAGCCAGTTTACTTACACTGGGAGTATCTTTCTCTACTCTCCAGCATGAGACAGGTTTGTCATTGTGGAATGAAAGGGACATTAGAAATGTTTTTCCTTCTCCATCCCAACAGGGAAAGTGTATTGGGTTAGATTTCTTGTAAGAATGCCTTGTGGGGGAAAGCTTCATATTAATCCAGAACATTGTAGGAACTCAATAAAAATCAATGAATGGATGAATGAAAGAATGAAAACAAAAACTCTGAAATGTAGCCAAACAATGCTCATTTTGTCTCCCTTTGACAAAAACCACATTTTTTGATACATTTTCTAACATAGATATAATAACTCACAAGGGAAATTATCCTTCAGATATAGTCAGTAAAAACTTGAGTAAAGCAATCGTGAAAAAATCATTCTATTAGGATGATACCTTTTCTGTGATTACCAGTACTATTATGTCCTTTAAAATACTGTATAAGAATCCATGGGTATGTATATTTTTTCTAAGAAAAGTTTGGGAAAGTTTTTTTGTTGTTGTTATGTCTAAAATGTATTGAGATTCTGACACTGTTGAATTCTAATTTGCTCCTTTGGTCGGGTGGAAAACTCTTGGACTAAAACATGCTCTGCTGTATTGTCTGTTAGAAATGTTAGCAAATCAGAGGAAACAACTCCAACCATTCTCTTCTTTTGATAAGGGCATAGGGTGTCCCCCATCAGTCAATGAGTAGGCGAAAAGCACAAAAGGATGCTAGCATTTGAAAAACGTAAAAGCGGCAGGGTTACTATCTGTCATGAGAACCTACCATGTTGGCAATTTGATTAGGATCTGTGAGTCCTCTTGAATCTCTACTTGCCGGTTTCTATAATAAATGAATGTTGTTGTGTCAGGAATTGCACCAGATATCTCACACAAGCACACACGCGCACATACACACACGCACACGAGGGGACACACGCAGACTACCTCTTCTTGATTCATGAAAAATATGACAGTTTGTAAATTGCTTATGGGGTAGGGTGTGTTGGGGAGCATGGTTCTGGTTAAGTGAAGTTTTATTAGAAACCATTTTTCCTTGTAAACCTTGTGAATTTCTCCAACAATATATTTGGTAATTGGTTTCCAAAGATTTTTCAAGTGCTAGAGCTTTTTTCCAAAAACTGTGTCTATTGAAATGCCAGTGAAACTGATTCGTGAAAGTGGACTGTGCTGGCTGAGCGTGGAAGGCATGCTCATTCTGTTCTGTCCTGACAGTAGCACCTTCTAAGCCCCTTTCATGTGACAGGAGGATTGAAAACTACCTTAATCACACTCTTTCAGCCAGGAATAGAGACAGCTTAATGAGAATTGCTAATTTTAAAAATCCACCATTGAGAATCTTGGTGCTTTCACATCCAATTCTGACTATAAAATGTTCTACTGTGTGACCTGGGGGATATGGATGTAGATATAGGGACTCTAGCACTTTGGGTGATCCTAGAAGTCCTGTAATATCTCTGTTTTGACTCTGTCTCTAATGCATGTGTGTGCTAATTTGGCGAATTTGCTTCTCTCTCATCAATCGATTCAGGGCATATACCTCTTCTGTCAGTGGGAGGCCCTCAGGCTGATCTCGGCCTCACTGGAAGCCATCGTTGAGTTTTGACCCTTGAGAACCAGGGCCAGGACTAGAGTGAGGTGAGTGAGGCATCTGTCTCAGGAGCAACATTTAAGGAGCACAAACAAATTCAGTGATCATTTTAAATAATACGTTAATGCATCGTTCTAAAAAATCAAAACGCATTCCCAAGAATTCATGATGAACACAATGTCACTATTTTAAATAAAGACAGCATCTGAACGTGCTCTTGATGACCCACCATGCTCTTTTCACCCTAATCCCAGCCCTGCTGAAAAGTAGGAACTGTCCTATTTCTGCTTCAAATTAGAGAATCCTGTTACATTGTTGGATCTTTTCAAGGAACCAATGAATGCTTAAGTCCATCAAATTTATTACCAAAATGGACATAAACTGGCACAACCAACATAAAGGAGGCAGGGGACCATACCAGTGTGATGTAGTGTGGACTGGAAAAACTGGTTGGAAGTCTCTCCGAGGACTCTGCAGTTCTTCTCTGGTGAAAAGAAAACTATTAACTTGCAATTAGTTTTCAAACAAGTATGATTATTTTCCAAGCCCAGAAAATAAAATTTTCAGCCATCCCTGGAACACAGTCTTAGTAAATGCACAAATATTAAAATACATGGGGACAATCTTCTTCCCTAGGTTATTGTCTTATGATGGACGAGTCTAAGGTTTTACCTATAAAACCTTACATATGGGAAGATTAAGAGTTTCTTTACGTATTAGATAGCATGAGTAGCACAAGGCACGTCTGTTAGCCTCCAAATCTTAATATCTCTAATTGTCTGAATGCCTGAAATTCCCCAACCAGCTATATCCTTTTGGATCTTGAAGGTCTTTAAGGACCTCCAGAACTTACTATTGCCATACACATATGCCTGGCTGAGGTTACCCTCTTTAAAATGCTTTCTGTTAACCCCCAGCAGATGTTTATATAACTGGGAAGCATGTTCCAGTGGAATCGGGACCTGGAAGAGGCACTGAGTGCCAGAGGAAAAATTAACCGAGGATTATTAATGTGACAGGGAAAGGACACCAAAGACAGACTTTTCCCAAACCAAATTTGCTGAGAACTGGACTTTGATTGGTAATATGCAAAACAAGCACCAGCTAAATCATTATTATGTCTACAGTTTTACGACAAATAATACAGCAAGCCCGAACATGAGATTACAGGGCCCAAACTCTCCTATACAATCTATGTTTATAATATATTATGGTATATACTCCATTAGTAGTGAGTTAAGTTTATTCATATAGTCAACAAATATTTATTAGGCTCCTCTTCTAAGTTCCTCATTTAACTAGAAAACCAAAACCCCTTAAGGAGCTTGTATTCTAGAAAGTAACAAATGTGCCCCAGGCTCTATTTAAACCTCTTTTGGCTTTTGTGACTATTCATCAGTGATCACATGCTAAGGCCACCGTGGCCTGATGCTCTGCTGTGGGAGTGCACCTGTTTTGCATATGAATTTAAGGAAACCATAATTATAAAAGAAACTGCAACAGCACATGAGGCATAGTACATAATTAACACATATTAAGCGCTAAGTATATGCCAAACACTGTGCTATGTACATTTACATACCGTTTCTTATTTAAACCTCAAGGCAAATATTATTGATATTAGCATCATGTGGTTTCAGTCCCCAAAATCTCAGTGTAAGCTTAAAAAATTATCACACAATATTTTCTGTCCATTTGAGTGGACAATTAAGACTTATTTTTTAATCATCTTGGTGTCACCATTTGTATAATAAAAAGTACGAATGGATAAAAATGACAAACCATCATATAACCAGAGAAAGATGACCTATCCATCCCTAAATACTCACGTGAAATTTAGTAAGAACATTTCTGCTATAACAGCATAATATGTGTTCCTGGGGGTAGGGTGGGAGCAGGTTATGCAATATTGTGCAATTAAAAACACATGCCTTTTGGGACATGTAGAGTTGGGGCTAAACATTTTAAACCCCTGGAGCTGTGTTACCGGACTGCCACAAACCCAAAAATCAAAAACAAAAACAAAAACCCGCCAAAAAAATTAAAACAAAACAAAACACACACACACACGCACACGCACACGCACACGCACACACACAAACAACTTTAAAATACTAGCACCAGTCTATTTTCATTGACATTTGCACCTAACAATGGTCAGTTGATACTTAGCCTCAAAACTTAAGGCTTTTACTACCTCCTTCAAGACTAAGGTCCTAGAGGGCAATTTCATCGGTACACTCTTACCAAGAATGATCTCTTCAACGATTAATATTTTTAAAGAAATGCTTTTATAGCTTCTTAATCTACAGTTTGTTAGTGAGCCGAATGCATTGGAAATCATAATTGTTGTTAAATGCATTGGAAATCATAATTGTTGTTAAAGGCACTTAACAAGCCACTAGTTGTAGGGACTTCTGTAGAATTGTCAGCTTTTATCTTAGGCCTTCATATATCGCTAAAGCTGTTATTTTCATAAACTTTTTTCCTTTAGTGTAAAATATACACAAAGAAGTACACAGGTATTAAGTGTAGAGGTGGGTGAATTTTCACAAATGAGCACATCTGTATGACCAAACCCTAGCCAGATCCAAAAAGAAAACTTTACTTCAGAGAGGATCTCTCTCTGAAGATCCTCTCTTCCCTGTTGTAACTGCTACCCTGACTCCTAATACCATAAATTAGCATTGCCAGTTCTTGAACTTGATCTAAATTCAATCATACAGTTTGATTTTGGATTTGGTGTCTTGCTTAACAGCATGTTTATGAGATTCATCATTGTTATTGTAGATATCAGTAGTTCATTTACTATTCTTTGTCTGTAGTATGAATATTTAGCAATTTGTCTATCCCTTTTACTGTTAGAACATTATCGTAAATGATTTCTGATGTTCCCATGTATACCTTTCTGTTGGGTGTATTCCTACATCAGGAATTGCTGGGTCACAGGCCAAGTGTATGATCGTTTTAATACATAGTACCAATTTCCTCCATTGCTTATACCATTTAAACTCTCATTAGCTGTGCATGAGAGTTTTCATTGTCCATATCCCCACTAGTAATTAGTGTCTCCATCCTTTATTTATTTTTAATAATTTCATGGGAAATATAATAAAGATAAAAGAATGGATTCATGGACTAACAAACAATTTTAAGTCATTATCTTTGTAATTGCTGCATTGGCTAAGAAATAAAACAGCCATCTCAAGTTTTCTATCATCATTTCCACTCACTTCCTGCCCTTAAATCAGCCACTTTCCTGACTTAAAACAATGATCTCTGCCTTGCATATCATTATGTTTATCTCTCAACCCTATATTTTAGTCTTGCACATTTTATATTTTAAATTTTTATAAGAAAATTACATATATATGTATATATACGCATAAGTTTTATAACTTATGTGTGTATATTGCTGTTTGAGTTCATTTTGCCCATGGTTCAAAATATAGATCACAGTTCATTTTTGTACATGTGAATGTACAGTTGTTCTATCACCATTTATGAAAAGAGTAACTTTCTCCACAGAATTGTCTTTGCACCTTCATAATAAATCGACTGGCTGTCTATATGTAGGTCTATATGTCTCCATTTATTTAGGTCTTTTAAAATTTTTCTCAACATCCTATTACCATTTTGCAGGCACATTTTTGGTTCTTTTTTTTTTTTCAGATTTATCCCTAAATATTTCACATTTTGGTGCCATTTCAAATGATATATTTAAAATTTTATTTTCACATTGTTGCTAGAATAGGGAAATATAATTAATTTTTGCTTATCGTTCTTGTATCCTGTAACTATTAAATTTATTTATTTGTTTTACAAAAAAAAAATACTGCGGAGATTTTAATTAGGGTTATTTTGAATCAATAGGTCATTTTGGGGGGAAGAATTGACAACCCAACAATAGTGAATTTTCTGTTTCATAAACATGTATTTCACTCCATTTATATTGGTCTTCTTTAATTTTTCTCATCAAAATTTTATAGTTTCTATGTTTAGGCTTTGTACATTTATTTATTGGAAGTACTGGCAAGTAGTTTTCTATGTTGTAATTATTTTGTCCAGCTTGATAAGAGAGAAATCCTGTTGTCATAAATGAGCTGGGAAGTATCCATTTTCTCCCATTTTCTGGAAGAATTTATATAGAATTGGTATTACTTCACTAAATATTTGGTATAATTCATACAGTAAAGCTATACTGGCACAGTGTTTTCTATGTGGAAAGGTTTTTACTACAAACTCGATTTCATTATTCAGGTTGTCTGTTTCTTCATGAGTAAGCTTTGGTGATGTGTGCCTTTCAAAAAAGCTTACTATCTCATTACACTGTGAAATATATAGAAATGATTTTTAAATAATATTCTCCAATTATCAATTTAATAAGTGTATAATCTCCTGTGATGTCACCTTTCTGATTCCTGACAGTCTATGCTCTTATTTTTTTTCTGATCAGTCTAGCTAGAGGGTATAAGATTTATTAATCTCTAAAAAACGGCTACATGTTCATTGATTTTCTCTGTAATCTGTTTCACTGGTGACCAATCTGATATTTATTTTTTCCCATCTTCTGCTTACATTGTTTCACTTATTTTATTTTTTCTAATTTCTTAAAGTGAAAGCCGAAGTCATTGATCTGATGCATTTCTTCTTTTCTAACATAAGCATTTAATGCTATAAAATTTCCTTTAATTAGTATTTTCACTGTTTCCCATAAATTTTGATATGTTGCATTTCATTTTCTTTTAGTTTAAAATACTTTCTAATTTGACTTTTGATTTTTTTCTTTGACCCATGGATTCCTTGGAATTTGTTACCTAATTTTTAATTGGGGATTTTCCCAATACCTTTTTGTTACTGATTTTTAATATGATTTTATTTTGAGAACATATTTTGTATGGTCCCAATTCTTTTAAGTTTATTAAGACTTATTTTATGTCCCAGAATATAGTTTATGTTTATAATTTTTTTCCAATAGTACACAAATCAATATTTTATTTAACCAATATAGTTTGTTCTGAAATACTGTCATGGTTTGCGTTGACTCTGCCATTCTCTCTCTCCCAACATGTAGTTTGAAGGTTTCGTGGTATGGAATCATGTTAATTGTTGTCCTGCATCTCCTACCTCATTTAGCTTAGGGCTAGTTCCACTTTGAACACATACAGAACTACTTTTAAAACTGATTAATTAATTAACTATTACAAATGAAATTTTCTTACGTGTAGGGGATGAATATTAGGTAAGACTGGCTCAGTCCTTGTCTGCTGCTCATCACCAAAGTATCCTTTATTCTCCACTCCCAGTGTTTCTCTGGGTGGGCTGTCAGAAGGAAATTGAATATTCGGATAAGATATGGGATACGCCTGTGGTTAATAATAAATCATCTGGGAGATTTTAAAAAGACTAATATACAGGTTATACCCTATAACAATTAAACCTGAGGGAGGAACCAAATTAGTATTTTTTTTTTAATCCCTTGTAATTCCAATGGGCAGCAAAGTTTGGAAACCATTAGGATAAACATTTGAATGAGAACAAAGTATATAAAAGCTTGATTTACTGCTACTCTTACATGGTCTTCTATAATAGGTTATACTTCTCCCCCATAAAGTATCGTCTATGACCACAAAGCTTATATATTCTCAATAATGGTCCCATTCAACACATAGAAAATACAGACATACCTCTGAACTAGCTTCAGTTTAATACATTTTTGGGAGCGAATTAATAATGTGATAATCCCAATACTGATAACAACCAGGATAGGCACGACAACCAGAATGGAGAGATCTGGAATGGTAAAAAAACAAAACAAAACAAAACAAAACCTTCAACCAGGATATCTTTAGGACGGTGGAATATTAAGTAACTGAGCCATTACAACCCTGGTTCTCCCCTCCTTCAAATATGTTAATTCCCCCTCCCTATAACTTTTCAATATAAAGTAAAAGGCCAAAATATTACACAAATTATCATCCATATTAGCAATTGCCACTCCACTCAGGAGTCCATTATGTTTAAGGGACCCACAATCAGCAGAGAAGTTTTGATCATCAGCTATTAACTGACATAGAAAAGGCCTTGTTGTGTTATGGGCTCTTAGAAGGACTGATCCAAATTTAACTAAGAGAAGATGCATTAATTCCAAAAAGCAATAGTAGTAAATTCAAATTCGACTAATTAAATATGGAAAATAATAAAAAGACCATAAACAGAAATATAACATATATTTGTAGTAGACCTGAAAAAGAACAAAAAAGCTTTTTCACTGGCTAGACTTTGATATATGCAACATATTATGTTATAGGATGCTTACTGGTAACATTTAAGCTTTCTTCCCAGTCCACAGCTACCTGTTCATCCTTACACAGGCACTCGAGTTCACTGCCATCCACCTGTAAGGGCAATCATCACATAATTTTATCAAATGACTGACATAGCTGTGTTTTATACCTCACTTAGCTTGGTGCTAGTTCTGTATCAAACACATACACAAACTCTTTATTAACTAAACTGCATACCAAAGTCTATATTGGAAAAAATAAGCAAAAAAATATGAGAATCAACTACCATTGAAGATGGCCTTTGAACAAGAGAGCGATTCTGACAAATTGAAAACTAGACAAACAAGATAGCTTTACTTATCTTTCCAGAAAGCGTCAATATTATTAAATAAACAGCCTCCGCTAGACTTGGACAGATAACAGTCAAAGAACAGACTCAAGCTAGGCTTAATAATGGGATAATATTAATGTGGGGAAAAATGATGGAACAATGGTTAGTCCATTAAAGAGCAATGTGTAATGGTTAAGAACACACTCTCTGTATATCAGCTTTTCCTTTCACAATTTGGTGTGACTTATTCTTCATCTGTAAAAGTAGACATACGAGTAGTACTCACCTTTCGATCTGTTATGAAGCTTTTAAAATTTAGTATATATGCAAAGTACTTGAAAGAGTTCCTGACACATATACAAACTCTATATGTGTTATGATTAACTGAGCTTAGGAAAAATGTCACCCACAAACATGACTGTTAAGTACTGCTAGTATTGAACAAAGTTAATTGAGTTAAAAAATAAAATTGTCTTGTTGTTTTATTCAAAAGCTTTAAACAAATTTTCACATTGTGATAAATCTAACTTTAAACTTTAGGTATAAACTTCATATGTATCTAAGTTACTGGGTTTCTAGATTACCAGTCCAATGATAAAATATTTGGCAATACTGACGATATCTACATGTAATACCTGGTTTGGCTCTTTGGGTCAATTTTATAGATGATACATTAAAAAAAAGGGTTCAAAATGTATATTTGATTTAAAAACCACCTTACAAATATACATACATATATACATTCACAAACACACGCACACATACTCATAGGCTCTGGAATAAGTCCTATGTAAATAAATGACTGGTAAGACATTAATTTAATAAGGGACCAAATCTTACAATATTTTCATTGCACTGAGAGGAGCAACTGGTTGAATTGTAGGCATTTTCAATAGTCACACATTCACCGTTGCTGCACACCTAGAAATAAAGTAACCAACATGAATTAGAATGACTTGTTCCTAGAATTTACATAATATTTTCTACTGTGAAAAATCACATGTAGAATCTTCTGTGGAATAAGAAATCCTCTATTAGAAAATAATGTACTGTACATTCAAATATTGTTATACACAATCTTCTTAATTTATGTCTGTGTCCTTTAGAATTCTTCAAATGTTTATCTAGCAAAGATTCTAAAATTGTAATTACAACAATTTCTTCTATTATTTCTATCAAGTTTTCTTTCATTTGAAGAAGATCTGTGCTTGTCATATCACAGTTGCTGGTCGAGCATTTTATTAATATCAATTAATCTTATTTATGTTTATCACCTTTGTTTTAATTTTTTTTTAGTAAATTTTATGACCAAATTATTATTGTTTTGTTGCTCATAGTTATTTCCTGGCTTATCTTAGCCCATTTATTCAATTTTTAATTGTTATTTTTATTTTTACCTATTTCTTTAAAAAGAGCTTATATTGGGACATGTTTTTCCAATTCTACTGAAGCATAATTGATGCATAAAAATTGTATATTTTTAAAGTGTATATCATGATAATTTGATATCCATTATAAAATGATTAACAAAAAAAACTTAATTAACACACCCATCACCTCAAGTAGTTACTTTTTTGTGTGTGTGGTGAGAACATGAGCATATTTAAGGTGTTCTCTCTTAGCAAATGTGAAGTATACATTACAACATTATTAATTATACATCAGATTTCTAGAACTTACTTGTAACAGAAAGTTTGTACCCTGTGACCAACATCTCCCCACTTTCCCCACCTCTTAGCCCCTGGCAACCATCATCCTACTCTCTGCTTCTGAGACTTTGACTTTTTTAGATTCCACATATAAGTGAATTCATACAGTATTTGTCTTTCTGGGTCTAGCTAATTTTTCTTAGCATAAGTAAAATA
The DNA here is from genome assembly GCF_000151845.1 of Pteropus vampyrus. Lineage (NCBI taxonomy): Eukaryota > Metazoa > Chordata > Mammalia > Chiroptera > Pteropodidae > Pteropus > Pteropus vampyrus. The sequence goes on along the minus strand of NW_011888834.1, from coordinate 5,070,938 downwards.
TTCCCCAAGTTCATCCATGTTGTTGCAGATAGAAGGATTTCCTTTTTTTATTCACATTTTTATTATCCATTCACCCATCGAAGGACATTTAAATTGTTTCCATATGTTGGCTGTTGTGAATAATGCTGCAATGAACATGGGGGTGCAGATATCTCTTCAAAATTTTGATTTCAATTCCTTTGGAGATATACTCAGAAATGGAATTGCTGGATCACATATTAGTTCTATTTTTAATTTTTAGAGGCACCTCCATAAGAGCTGTATCAATTCACATTCCCACCAACAGTGGACAAGGGTTCCTTTTTCTCCACATCCTCACTAATGCTTGTTATTTCTTATCATTTTAATAATAGCCGGATGGTGAATATGAGGTGTATATCCCATAGAAGTTTTTACTTGCATTTCTCTGATGATTAATGATGTTGAACACCTTTCATATACCAGTTGGTTATTTGTATGTCTTCTTCGGGAAAATGTCCATTCAGGTCCATTGCCCATTTTTTAATCGAATTATTTATTTTTGTTGTTGTTTTGCTATTGAGTGGTATGAGTTACTTATAACTTTTATATTTTAGCTATTTGTCAGATATATGGGTTGCAGATATTTTCTCCCATTCATAATTTGCTTTTTCATTTTGATTGTTTCCTTTACTTAAAGAAATGCTTTACTTGGATATGGCCCACTTATTTAATTTTGCTTTTTGCCTGTGCTTTTGGTATCACATTTAAAAAATCATTGCCAAGATCAATGTCAATGAACTTTCCCTTATGTTTTCTTCTAGGTGTTTTACTGTTTAATAGCTTAAATTTAAGTCTTTAATCCATTTGGAGTTACTTTTTGTTCATGCTATAGGAGTCCAATTTCATTCTTTTGCATGTGGATATCCAGTATTCACATCACCATTTATTGAAGAGACGTTATTTTTCCCATTGTATGCTTTTGGTGCTGTTGTCAAAGATTAGTTGACTATATATACATAGGTTTATTTCCCAGCTCTCTATTGTTCCATTGGTCTATGTCCGTTTTTATGCCAGGATCATATTGTTTTAATTAATATAGCTTTGTAATATCATTTGGAATAAGAAAGTGTGATGCTTCTAGCTTTGTTCTTTGCTCATGATTGCTTTGGCTGTTTGGAGTCTTTTGTAATTTCATACAAATTTTAAAATTGTTTTTCCTATTTCTGTAAAGAATACTATTATAGATTTGATAGGAATCACATCAAATCTGTTCATTTTGGGTAGTATAAACATTATAAAAATATTAATTCCTCCAATTCATGGACACAGAATATCTTTTAATTTATTTGTGTCTTCTTCAGTTTCTTTTATCAAAGTCAATTTCTCTTTCAGTGTACAGATCTTTCACCTCCTTGGTTAAATTTATTTTTAAGTATTTTATTGTTTTCAATGCTATTGTAAATGGGACGGTTTTCCTGATTTCTTTTTCAGATAATTTGTTTTCATCATTGACTTCAAGGTGTGAGGGTCAGTATAAATGTATAAATGTTTATCTCTTTCTATGACTTTTTCCTGGTACTAAGTGAATTTTCATTTTATACATTACTCAGCTCAGCGACATTTTTTATTATTATTTCTTTAATTATATTTTTACCTCTATTATTTTACCTCTATTATTTTTAAATCTAGAATTCCTATTAAATCTGTATTAGATATTTTAGGACTATTTTTCCTGCTTTTATTCATTTTATTTTATTTTTTTAAAATTCCTTCGTCAAGGGTTAAAGTACAAATTAGTAGTTGATAGATGGTCACGCAGATAGAGAACATGGCTTAGGGAATGCAGTAAGCAGTAAGGTAGGGGCTGTATGTAGAGCCAGAGGAATGATAGAGTAATCAGGGGAATCATTTCATAAACTATGTAAATGCCAAAAAAAAAA
>NW_011888834.1:5060648-5068829 GCF_000151845.1 Pteropus vampyrus | reverse complement strand
TTTTTTCCAAAAGGATTTTCCTCTTTTTTAATGTATATCTGTTTAATAAGGGATTATCATCTATGATTCCTCAGATTAGTCTCCTTTATTTACAGTGTTGAATACTTTTATGTCTATTACTATTTATCTTTTTTGCTTATCCTTATAAAATAAATTTTCTATATACAGTCATGTGTCATTTAATGATGGGAATATGTTACATACTAAGAAATGCATTGTTAGGCAGTTTTGTCATTGTGTGAATGTCATAGAGTGAACGTACACAAGCCTAGATGGTGTAACCTAGTACACACCTAGGTTATAGAGTACAGCCTATTATTCCTCTTAGGCTACAGGCCTGTGCAGAATACTGTAGGCAGTTACAACACAATAGTGTTTGTGTATCTAAACATATCTAAACATAGAAAAGAAACAGTAAAAATGTTGTATAAAAAATGTTGTATAAAAGAAACAGTAAAAATGTTGTATAAAAAATGTTGTATAAAAGAAACAGTAAAAATGTTGTATAAAAGATCGACACTTAACCGTGAATGGAGCTTACAGGACTGGAGGTTGCTGTGGGTGAGTCTGTGAGTGATGAAATGAATGTGGAGGCCTAGGCTATTACGCTACATGAAATTCTCAAGTACATTCATCTTTGCATCATCCACATCCAGCACAGTCACTGGCACCACAGTATGTGCCCAGCAAATAAAACTGAATGAATAAAATAAATGAAGAATGTATGGCTACTTCATTGTCAAATTAATTTTTAAAAATTATGTTTATAATTACATTAGATGTCTACTGTAAGACACTAATTAAGCACACTTATAACATTTACATATCAATTATATAATAAAGATTAGATAAAATGAATATTTGTGATAGTGTTATTGCTAATCTGCTCAATAAAAAATGTTACCATTTTTTTTTCGGCTTTCCTATATATAGGCCCTCTGGAACCAATTATAGGATCCAATGATGTTTTAAAGTGGCTGAACCAAGAAGTTTTAATAAAACAAACAATTTCATCTTACCATTCCATCGCCACATTTTGTTCCAGGAGCAACCAGGCCCAAATCTTTAGAATTGTGATATAAATAAAAAGTTTTGCATTCAGCGGTGACATTCTGTCTTGGGGTTTTATTAAAGTAATAGGTCTTTTCTTCTCCAAGGACAGATGAGTGCTGCCCTCCGGTGCAGTATATCTTTCCACATTTGACATCTCTGAAGGAAAGGGAGAATATTTTCAGACTTGGGACCAGAAATAGAACTTTAGAGACTGGGTTTGCAGTGAAGTGGCCTGGCCACTTTTTTCTAGACCCGGGTTTGTCAACAGGCTGCAGAGAGGCCAAGAGAGGCAGGTAAACTGTTGGATATAGTCCTGACCCTGGGAACTGAGATAGGTCAGTAAACATATAAAATGGTCATATTTCTTTATGATATCTCTGTGATTCTTACAAGGCAATAGTAGCTTAAGTTTACAGAAAAATATTTTTGTTAATAATTTGAATTAGCATAACTTTAATCAGTACACTAAGATTTTTTCTTATTCTCTCTTGCATAAAGCATGTCAATTGATTCTCACAATAAACCTTTTGAGGTTGCTATTATTATAACTTCCATTTTTAAAGATTAGGAAGTAATTGGAAGCGAGAGAAGTTAAGTGAATGCCCATTTTTACATAGTCCATTGAAGAGCAACGTTGAACTTGACCATAAGTTTTTGCTGCTGTTGTTTTCAGTCCAAATCCTGTTTTGTGGCACACAAAAAGCTTTGCCAAATGTCGATAACAAACCTGGAAGTAGGGGTCAGCTCGCGTTTTAAAATCGGATCTAACTTCCAAGTCTCCCATTCTCTCTTCCAATTTCAACTTTGACCTTTTTCTTTCTGTTTGTGCCTTCACTCCTTCGCTCTTTCTCTTTTCTCCTTTCTTATTTATTTCTCCCTCCTCCTGTGTGCTCCTTTCTCTTTTTTGTAGCTTCTTCTCTTGCTTCTCTTTCCTAAGAATCTGAAATGTTTTCCATCTTATCTCCTTATATTCCATGACCTTCAGCTAATAAATACAGTCCATAGCTGTCCATAGCTAACACTGTCAGAGATGCCTGCTCTCTCCCTCCCTGCTTCCCTCTCTTCCTAGTTTCCTCAGTAAAAAGAGGTTAGCAGTTACCAGAACAGGAGCTGTTCTGATTTTGCAAAACACCCTTAGAGGACACTTACTTTTCTTTACAAGGCACTTACTTCTTTTCACAGGGAATTAATCGGTTTTCCTTATGTTTGCAGTATCCGAATCTATTTCCTTTTTTATTCATCAGGTAGCAGATATCAGAACTGTCTTTAGCTCCTGGGATGCAAAATGTTATAATAAAAGTAAAATGATGAAAGCATGAATATTATTTATTATAAAATACTTTATTTTCCTAATGTAATTGAAATTTCAGTATTATGTAGTGGTCAAGTAGAATGAGATGAATAATTAAAAATCTGTCCTATTACCTTGAGAAGGAGTATGGATATAAAAAAATGTAATAAACATGCCTTAACTCACATACTGAGCTAATCAATTAATATTAGAGGTAATATCAATTACTATTAAAGGTAAGATACAGAGATATGCTAGGTAATATCTTGGAAAAATGCTACAAGTGGCGTTATTGCCAATCTTGTCCTTAAATTCCCACAGGACAATAACAGAGAAATAATGGTTATTAATTTTATCAGTCATTCATTGTAGTTGTCTCTCACCATTATCAAACAATTCAGAGCACTGGTCATCTCGGGTGGGACATCTCCCCATGAAGCAGTAGCCTTTTGCATTTTTGCAAGGGAATCCATTTTCTTGGAATCGGTCCTTGGGGCATCCAGACGAGTGGCCAGTACACACTTCAGGAAAATCACATTCATCTTTTGCTGGTCTGCATATGGATCCTGCTTTTTTCATCTATTGAAGAAAAACAGAGACTGAATCTTGGACACATTTAGGCAGGTAGAAGGAAAGTTAAGCAGGAGGAAGGTTGATTCATTTAATTTGCCTAAAAAAGGTTTTAGAAATGGATCATAACTTCTTTTTCCATTCCACTGAGAATTATTATCATGTAAATGTCTTGGTTTTTATTAATATAAGGAATGCCAACATGGTGTGTTTGAAATTTGTTTTTAGAACAGCACTGGGGAGAGTTGGAACGAACATAAATTAGAGAGATGAGTAAGTGTTCTGTTCATCTTGTCTTCCTTCTTCCTCGCTCCAGTACTTCCCCCCACTACCACAGCACACACACAGCTGGGAGCCCCTGCCTATAAAGAGATATCTCCACTCCCAAGAAATCAGATTTCTCCTTATAAACTAGGAAAATGCTCTGGCTCTCATTGCTGGAAGGCACTGCATCGCAATGGTCTCTCATTCAGCCATTCGGCATGAATGTAATGGGGCTGAGTTCTGGAATGTTTCTAGATGAGTAAGACACACTTCCCTAATGAGCTGAAAGAAATGTCAATCAAGCTTGGACAGAGCCATTTGAATTTCTGATCGCTTTTCCTAGGAATATATCTCCATATACTAGTCACTATCACTTTCCAGTTCCAGGATAATGTTTTTCTTTTTAGTTCATTCTTGTTGGGATGGCAATTCCCCACCCCCACCCGAGCTGAAGTGGAATAGGTTGGTAATGATTTACAAGGAAGTGAGAATAATGTTAGTCATATAACTCCACTTCTACAAGGCCAAGTGCTGCTTACTTAATTCTTCACTCCCCAGACCATAGCACTGTCCAGTGCTTAGAAATTGTGACACTTCAGAAGTGTACAATCAAGCCTAGCCCCAGTCTAGGATTAGTGGTACAAGGTCATTCAGTGGTCAGACCACTCTTCGGTTCTATGTACACTTAATAAACTGAAAACAGAGAAGCCTGATCCTAGCAAAAGATCTCACCTGACAAGACTCACAGCATCCTCCTTCTGCACAAGTAAATCCTGGCTTCAACACACACTTCTTCGCATCACAACAAGGATTACTGCACTCCTGGCAATAACCAAAAATCAAAGATCAGAAATTGGTTTGCAGTTAAACCCATGTGTGAAGAGTTAATTAGTTTGTGCTTTTCTGTAATTTAAATACATTGCTTGTCTTTCAGAGTTAAATACAATTGCATCATCCCTGGCTATGACATGTATATAAAGACTACTGCTTGCTACTGGTGTTTGGGATTTTTACTTTGTTTCCTTTCCGTGTGGCTGTTCAGTACTCCAGAGCTAAGGAATTCTCACTGTCAGCATACAAAGTCCTAAGTTTGTGACCTTCCATTCTACCAATGACCTCCTTTCTCTGGGAAGGTCCTGCTGCTTCTCTATACTAAAGGTTTGGTGTGAGATAATGCAACTTCTGAAGATCTGATTTGACATTTTCCTCAAGATGTCAAGTATCTCAGGCTGACTTTTGGTTTCTTTAATGTATCATTCAGTAATAACAGCAGGACAGACATTTAGGCCCTATCTGCACAAACACAAAATTAAAACTGCAAAAACCCTGTCTGCATCCTGTCATGTAAGATACTTCAAGTGTTAGAGTAAAACTATAGGGCAAAGACATCAATTTCCAAAGTCAAAGCCTATTCACATTTAATTTGAAACAGCTGAAGAGTAGATGTTGTAACCTCTGCACATGTCACCACCCTCATTTTGATCATGGAGTCTCTAATTGCCATCCTGTGAGAGTTTTGCATAGCGTAGTGTCTAGAACGTAAGTACGTACTAAAACTGTGATCCTTGGACAGGCAATCACATAACCTTGCAGTTCGGTCAGAATGAAGGGCCTTGGCCCCCTCTAGACCTGCTGGATCAGATAAATATCCAAGGAGAGTCACCGAATGTCTTTTAAACAATGGGAGTTGAAAATAACCTAATTTTGAAGCTTGCTCCCCATGTTGTGTATTATGTATTTTCTAAATAAACATTTATTACTTTTGAAAATAAAATTTAAATTGAGAAGAAATTTTCCAGGACTCACGCGATGAGCTCTTGAAGAAATAGCTTCTATGTTGGAGAAAAGCAGATTAAGAATCACTTTAAAATTTGCCTCAAAAGCTTATTCTAAATGTTCCAGAGACTGAGATTGCAATAAATATGTGAAAGGTTAGAAGACTCTTACTCAATTGAGACAGTTTTCTCATAACATGAACTGTCCCACTGGGCTACAGGCTCACCTCATAAGTTCCTGAGTAAAACTCTATTGACTGACTGTGAAGGATTTTTTAGAACAGCTCCCACTGTGCATGAGAAATTAGACAATGACATTGATGGGCCCTTCTCACAAGAAGAATCAGTTAACATATAAGCCAGGAAATGTGATGCTTTGTACCTCCTATAAGATCATTATACACATTTTATGACTTGGTAAGAAGCCCGCAATAAGGCTGCACCAACAGCTCATTTCCAAATGATTTAAAAAAAAAGCACACTTTTAAAGCTTTAAAAGGAATTTCATGGTTGATTAATGGTTACATATCTACTTAGGTTCTAGCTGAGCATAAACTTTGTAATTTAAAGCCATCATTTGTATATACCTGAACAGGGCCACAATCACATTCTTCTCCATCATCCAACTTTTTGTTTCCACAGTATGGGGAATCACTGAACTTATCAAAAAATGGAGCATTAAACATGCACGTTGGCCTATAATCCTTCAGGAATTGCATGTACCGCATTCTGTTGCACTTACTGAATTTTAGTGCAGGGGTGCTAGAAGTAGGATGAATTAAAAACACAGATTAATCATATCGATGCATACCAAACAGCTGTTAAAATTTTATAAAGAATTTAGAAAGAACAAATATAAATGCTGGACTCTAAAAGTCCATTTACTTTTTTTACTCTTTCCTTACTGCTCAAGCAGAGTGGTAAATGGGCTCTTCATTATAGAAAATGCTTCACTGAAACACAGCCAACACATGCTATTTTAATGAAAATACTCTGACTGTATACCCTCCAGAGAATTCTTCCTGAAGCCCACAGTTTAGATTGATTGTCTGTGTTTGCTGCTCCTGTATCACTTTTTATTTGTTCCTTTTGAATTAATCTATATACTTGTTTATAATAAGCAAGATTACAAACATCTCAATGCAGGGACTGTATCATGTTCAACTTTAAAAAAAATAAATAAGCGCTAGTTAACAAAGCTCCTGGCACAAAGTAGTTCTCTATAAATGTTTATGGAAACAAACTATTTATTTAATAATTTCTTACACATCCTAGGAATGCAATATACTGTACTTTTAAAAGGAAATTTGAAGTTTGGAAAAACTGAACTTCACCTCCTTTTTCTTTCTTTTGTTTTGACTCCTTTGCCATTATTATCGACGTAATGATTAAACGCAGATGGACTTTTAGAGCCTTGAATACATTAGATTGTGATGGTGGGACCCTGAAAAAATATAACTAATGTAGTAATAGTACTATTACTATGTAACAATTAATACTAACGTAATAATAGTACTATTACTATGTATTTAATGATGTAAAATTAGGTATCAGTTACTAAGTCCTTACTCTATGCCAGTCACTGTGCTTGGATGCTTTAGATACTTTACTTCATTTAATCAATATACAGAAGTACTGATCATCATCAACAAACACTTTTCTTTCCATATACAATGGACTGTGTGTACCCCTGTGAAAGAGTTCAAAGATGGGCAAGGCTTAGGACCTGACGGCAGGTGATTCACATGCTGGAAGGACATTGGACAGTCACTCATTCTGTATTAATGAGGACCTAGTATGTGTCTGGGGCATTTCTAGACAGTGGTGATATAACTGAACAAAGCAGAAGAAACCTTCTGACCTCATGAAGCCTATATTCTAGTGAGGGAGTGAAATAATAAATAAACCAAATACATAAAACATAGACTCTATTAGATAGTGGTTAGTGCTAAGGAGGGGAAAAAGGTAAAAAGAGAGGGGGTGGGTAATGCCAGGGTATGTGTATGAGGGGGCAGGATTGGAAAATTGGATCATGTGGCTGGAGAAGACTTTGCAGAGAATGATATTTGAGTAAAGATTTGAAGGAGGAAATTATAGCTTAGAGTGACGATGATAAAACAAAGCATATAGAGTATATTCCTCTCCTAGGCATCATGGTATAATTATGAATTGATTTTTGTGTACTTTTGCAGTATGCTCAGATGGAGTTTTAGAATTTCTCTCATTATATTATTAGGAGAGACATTAACAACTGATAAGATTTAGCCCCAAAAGGAAAACTCCTTACCATGCTTGATTTTAAAATAGACCTTCCGGGGTATAGTAGGAAAAATTCCATGTAATCACAATATATCCATACAATATGGATTTTTAATCCAAAGCCACTCCCCACATATTGAAATGTATTCTTTATATTGTTTGAGCCTCACCTTCCACTACCATCCATCACACATCTTCCCAAAGTACAGGTACATGGGTAATCAGTATGCTGCATGCCAAGACTATGCCCCAGCTGATGTGCCATTCTGCTTGCAACTATATTTAGATCAGGTAAAAGATCCTGATGCAAAAAAAAAAAAAAAAGATGTGCATTAGTAATTTCAATAAGATAGCACATTGTAGTACACAGTACTCTGAACCGGTGGTTGAGAACTGGTTCTAGCTGCTGATTACCTGATACTTATTTGAGAGGCTATTGACTTAGTTATTGGCCTCTCCTGTGCCTTAATTATATAATGAGGTTGGACAAATGACTTTTTGAGTGTCTCTAACTCTAACATTTTGTAATTCTTTTTTGTGACTTGATGATAGTCATTGTTGGATTTATACTTATTCTCATAAATAGCTAAAAATTATCAATGAATGTCCTACCTCCTAAACATTCTCAGTTGTCTTCTGTATACTAGATATTCAAAGAGGATAAAAATAAAAATACGCCAGGTTCACGCTTTCGGTGTACAGTCTCACATCTCACAGCAACACTATGCAGTCATGAGGGAGTTTCTACTATGCAGAAAACCAGAAGGTCAGAGATGCAGAATCCAAGGCAAAGTTGATTGCTACCTCTGTTGGTAGCTCTATTTAATATTTTAATCTTTATATTAATGAAAAATATGAATTTCCAAAAGGGGTAGCATATCAGATTACTGTAAAAGTAAAACACCCCTAATTCAGTAATTTCATCTTGCTCATTTTAAGTTTAAATTGTGTCCTGGATGGGTTATAATA
>NW_011888834.1:5056965-5060233 GCF_000151845.1 Pteropus vampyrus | reverse complement strand
AAAAAAAAAAAAAAGATGTGCATTAGTAATTTCAATAAGATAGCACATTGTAGTACACAGTACTCTGAACCGGTGGTTGAGAACTGGTTCTAGCTTCTGGTTACCTGATACTTATTTGAGAGGCTACTGACTTAGTTATTGGCCTCTCCTGCGCCTTAATTATATAATGAGGTTGGACAAATGACTTTTTGAATGTCTCTAACTCTAACATTTTGTAATTCTTTTTTGTGACTTGATGATAGTCATTGTTGGATTTACACTTATTCTCATAAATAGCTAAAAATTATCAATGAATGTCCTACCTACTAAACATTCTCAGTTGTATTCTATATACTAGATATACAAAGAGGATAAAAATAAAAATAGGCCAGGTTCACACTTTCAGTGTACAGTCTCACATCTCACAGCAACACTATGCAGTCATGAGGGAGTTTCTACTACGCAGAAAACCAGAAGGTCAGAGATGCAGAATCCAAGGCAAAGTTGATGGCTACCTCTGTTGGTAGCTCTATTTAATATGTTAATCTTTATATTAATGAAAAATATTAATTTCCAAAAGGGGTGGCATATCAGATTACTGTAAAAGTAAAACACCCCTAATTCAGTAATTTCATCTTGCTCATTTTAAGTTTAAATTGTGTCCTGGATGGGTTATAATATCATAATTGGAGAGCTGACAGCCTATATTAGATTAGGTTAATTCTTTATGCAAAATTTGTTATTAAAATGCCATAGGCAAAGCATAATCATACAAAAATCACATAATAAATAGGTCACGAAGTTATTTTAGTAAATACTAGCTTTTAATTTCAAGGTCTTAACAACACTGGACTGAACATAGTGACAACTAGGCAGAGAAACTAAAGGAAACAAACCTAAATCTTGATGTTTTTAAGAATTTCTTTTGCTTGAACAGTATTTACTAGAAGCTTAGTGGCTTGGGAAAGGATTAAATAAATAAAGGGAGTCAGCAATTTAAACATCTTATGCTTTTGGAAAACAAATTGTAGGTCTGCCCTGATATGATATTTTAAATGATTTCTGTACTTTCTTTTCAGCACAAGTATAATTATCCTCTCTTGCTAAATCAGCCACGTTTTATGGACTTTACACATCCTTACATATAACTATATTTAATATACAAAAGAGCTTTTCTAATCTTTGTACATTGATCTGTGTATGATGTTCTGTTAGAGTCTGAGCACTCATTTACATTCATTATTCATTTATAGCTTTTATAAAATATATATTTTTCTCATTTAGTAAAGGAAATATGATAGTTTCATAATGAAATATTTTTGTGGGAATATATGACCAAACGCATACATAGTTCCTTTCAATAGGACACAGAAAATTACAGAAACTTAATTCAAACTTTTTGATTAAGTAATGTAACATATAAAAAACATAACTCACCTTAACAACACTGGAGGAATAATAGGGTAGGCACATGCCCTCTGGATAAGAAGTTCCTTGAGCATTCGTGTAGAGCCACTTCCCACTATAAACAAGATGAAATACACTCTTCAGTCTGAGCCAGTTAAATTAACACATAGAATGAATTGTGATGAATCCCCACAATGCTAGTTCTTTTGCACATGAAAGTCTCTTTCATTTTTTCTGGAGCTCTGGATTTGAGGATGACGTCAGTTGAAATTAAGCTCATTTTAAACCTATGGTTTTTTAGAGGCATTGAGAAAGTCAATGCAATCTTAAGATGAAATCGTAAAAACAAATACTTTCCAAAAAAAATAAATAAATAAGGTTAGAGTTCCATTTTACTTGACTTTAGTTTACCCTACACTCAGCATTGAGTAAAACTGCGTAAAAGACTAAAAAAAAGAAATAATTAAAAATGTTCAGAGAAGAAAAAGCAACATAGTAAATGGACTCAACACCATAATTGATTAGCTGTGGTTGCAAATTTTTAAAAATGTTTAATAATCCATAGATATGCATAGAGAATTTGATAGTTACAATCAAACATTTAAAAGAGTTATCATGTGAAAACAGGACAATTCCCAGAGTACCAAGAAAGAATGATGTAGATGCGTATATTAAAGGGATCCAAATTTGATATGCTTTTGAGAAGGACATTTAGAGTTGGAACACTTTAAAGAGAACTATTATGGTCTGGAGGGCCACACTTGGAGTCTAATAGAGAGGATTCAAATGCAATAAAAGTTGTCAAACTAGATGACCCCTTTCAGTTTTTAACTTTTTTGATCAAGAAGATATGTTCTGTTTCTTTCTTTACCATTGAAATGGTCCCGTCTTACATTTTGAAGTCTCAGTATTTGACTGTACATATTGGAGGAACTTAGAATTCTGGTCTTCCTAGACTCTGAAGATCTTGAGAGAATAACATCTATGAAGTTGAAGCACCAGAGAAAGCACAGTCTGAATTGTGACTTCGCTCATAGTCTCTTAAAACCAAAAGTCACACCATGATAATGCTACATATTGAGTTTCATCACTTCTAGATCTACATGAATATAGAAAGGACGGCATACCTGAAACTCAAGACCTGAGAAATCCCAAATATAACACCCAGCTAGACATTTAGTAGCACTTCCTCCCCCTCCCCCACCCCTCTTCTACTTGTAGACATGCTATTGATGAGAGACTTACTGCTCAGAGTAAGAGACAGTCATGGAAGTAAAAGGTTTTCCACTTACACCCATTTAAATACTTTCAGATTAATTTATTAAGTATTTTAAAACACATGTCCAAGGAATAGACAAAGGGGCTGATCTTGCTTACTACGAAGGTTATGGTGTTATTTTACTTAACTCTCCCAAATTTGGGGGCATACCAGTGCACGCATATCCAAGACCAAGCCAGGTACATGTTTCCCCTGAAAATATATGTGCTACAGGCCATCCTGGACATGAAAATCAAAATGATATTACTTTGGAGTTCTAGGTCACTCTCATCAATCAGCCAAAGGGCTGGACCGACCTCTCACTACAAGTGAAGCTTCACAGTTCTGATTTGAGACTGAAAGTTAACATTTAGATAGTGATAGAAAACACATTTGCAGGCTGTTTGTAGACCTTAGGAGAAACACTGGTGTTATAGGTAATGAAGTAGGTCAAGTGGGTACCTATCTTTTACAGTCATTTTAAGGGCATTGGGAGAGATGCTAGAAGACTCCATTGCTCCAAACCTGTTCTTCCATAATTTAATATTCCTTACAATAACAGAACTATGTGAAATACAAAGTCGAAGTCAGTTTGACTCCACAATTATTTGTTATTTTCCTATA
>NW_011888834.1:5054947-5056120 GCF_000151845.1 Pteropus vampyrus | reverse complement strand
GGCTGATCTTGCTTACTACGAAGGTTATGGTGTTATTTTACTTAACTCTCCCAAATTTGGGGGCATACCAGTGCACGCATATCCAAGACCAAGCCGGGTACATGTTTCCCTGAAAATATATGTGCTACAGGTCATCCTGGACATGAAAATCAAAATGATATTACTTTGGAGTTCTAGGTCACTCTCATCAATCAGCCAAAGGGCTGGACCCGACCTCTCACTACAAGTGAAGCTTCACAGTTCTGATTTGAAACTGAAAGTTAACATTTAGATAGTGATAGAAAATACATTTGCAGGTTGTTTGTAGACCTTAGGAGAAACACTGGTGTTATAGGTAAATGAAGTAGGTCAAGTGGGTCTCTATCTTATATAGTCATTTTAAGGGCATTGGGAGAGATGCCAGAAGACTCCATTGCTCCAAACCTGTTCTTCCATAATTTAATATTCCTTACAATAACAGGACTATGTGAAATACAAGGTTGAAGTCAGTTTGACTCACAATTATTTGTTATTTTTCTATAGACGAGGAATGTGTGCTAGGTATTTTGAATAACAAAAATGATAAAAATGCCCCCCCCTTTTCATAAATTAATGACCTAGTATTCTAGATAAATCCAAACACTTTCTTAGGAATATTAAAGCTGTGGCAGGCTTAATTGATGAGATTCGTTATCTGTCATTTTTAATGGTAGAGAAGATGCTCGTCTCTGCTATTGGTCACTGGATGGACACACTTTGCTGAGGGAACATGTTCAGAGAATGAGATGCTTCCCCAGAAAGGTAGGTTTTGGTGGAGTTGGAATGCCATGGTGTGGAAGGCTGAGGGGAGACAGTGTCGGAAGCCGGTAAGTATATTAAGTGGATTCTAAATGTGCTATGCTTACCAATGTCAATCCTGTCCAGGAATATGAATATGTCAGATTTTTCCTTTTAGGTATTAATCACAATTAGAAAGAAAGATTATTTGGAAGTTCATACGGGAACTTTCTGTATAGTCAGACAACGTTTTGTCCCTGTGTACTATTCAAAAGTCAATTGCTTCTTTTTGTCTATGGCCATGCTACCCTGAACATGCCAATCCCGGCTGATCTCGGAAGCTAAGCAAGGTTGGGCCTGGTTACTAGTTGGATGGGAGACCACCTAGGAAGACCAGGTGCTATAGGCATAAAAAAA
>NW_011888834.1:5051290-5053692 GCF_000151845.1 Pteropus vampyrus | reverse complement strand
CTATGGCCATGCTACCCTGAACATGCCCGATCCCAGCTGATCTCGGAAGCTAAGCAGGGTTGGGCCTGGTTACTAGTTGGATGGAGACCACCTAGGAAGACCAGGTGCTATAGGCATAAAAAAAAAAAAAAGTCAATTGTTTTTAAAAGTATTTTGGTTGGTGTTCATTTGTTTTGTTTTCTTTTTTAATAATCCACCTAAGTTATGCAGGAAAATAGAGCAGTTACATACCTGAGCAACAAAGCATGATCAAAATTCTTCCTTTTTCTAAGGATTGTTTCTTGCCAAGCTGAAAAACGTAATAAAGTAGTTTCTATATTGGAATCTATTTCTATTTTATCTCCATTTGTCCACATTTCAAGGCCAACCAATGTAACATGAATGTCCAAGGTTTTATAGATCTGTTCAAAAAAGAAATAATTTTTCACAAAGTCAAGTTGCAGAAGTATCCTCACCATTACTACATTCTTTCACATTTTTTTAAAAAAGTAATTTTAATGAGTAATGAAAATAAGCAAAAAGTGCAGGCCTCAAACAGTTGTATTGAAACCTAATGTGGGATGAGGTGCCCAGGACACTGGGTGAAGGGCCATGGCCAACCAAGAAACTAGACCAAAAACATCGGATTCCTCTTCAACTATCAGAAGACTTATAGGCACTGGGCTCAGGATGTGTTAGAATAAATAATTTAGTAAAGCTCTGAGATTATAAGTGACCTGAAAACATGATTTTACTAACAGTAGCACACAGTGGAATTAATGTTCTTTATTCATCTCTACTTTTAGGTCATGAGTTGGTTCCGTGGCAGATACTGGTTTTCAAAAACCAATAGTTAGCTGCCATGTTTGTTCCTCACGTTTGATTTTTGGAACTACTTTGTTATCTAAGAAATCTTATTGAGAATTGCTCAAAGCAGGCAGACATAGTTATAGCTTATAAGCTTTCTCACCCTAATACCTATCTGCTTTTGTATACACCTAGTTGACAGATACATTGATGCCAGGATGAAAGAAGATGGAGTTTAAACAAATACTATGAGGATTTTGAGACAAAGAACTATGTGCTATATCAATTTTATATGCCATATTAGCCAGGTTGGAAGAAAAAATGAATGACAAACTATGAACATTGTGTTAAGAATAGAAATGGAAATGTCACTAATGTAATATTAATAAAGAATATAACTGGTTATTAAGAAGTTTAATATATCATTGCTAAAACAATAACCTTGTGTTGATTTTCCAATTTTCTTAACCTGTGTATTATGAATATATTGAATTCCATGTGTCAACATAACCCAACAAGTTCATTTCATAACCATGAGAATTAAATTTCTTACAAACTCTCATGAAGGCCTTTAGTCAAATCTTGATCTCAGATACATACTGGAGGCTGTGATGCCCATTCTCTTTGGCCTAATCTTATGGTGGAATAAACTTCATGAGTCAGGTCCCACAGAGCAAGAATTTTTTTTAACCTGAGCGCTTTGGACTCTCTATATTCATACGGGTCTTTAGGTTGCAAGTGCAAATGAAAACAATATTTGTCATACTATGAATGTATTTTCTTCCAGTGAGAAAGCATCCTGTACAATAAAGCCATGTTTTATTGTGGAGGACAGACTATTTGTGAGGTGGTTGCTGCCAGACTCTCTAGCTAGACCCAGCTGGATCCAGGCCAGAGCAGAGATTGCTTCCTGTCAGTCCCCTCAGACTCTTCCCCCATGGGCTCTGTGGAGGTTAAAGGGCCAGTAAGGAGTGATATGACGGAAAGGGTCAAGGATTTGTGGACAATGTTACTTTAAATTGTTTGTAGTATGACCTCCCTACCTCAACTAAAAATCTTTAATAAAAGTTCAGCAAAGTGGAACAATTTTGTATTTATGCTTACTTTGCAGATGAAAACCCAAGGAAAGAAATTGATCTTTATATTTAGATCAATGTTAGAGTAGTGATAAAGACAACTGTAAGACATAAGAAATAGGAGAAAGCAGAGATGACCATGAGGTATAATCATTCCACTCCACGTTGTTTCTGCCTTTTAGAAAAAGTCTTGGTGATGAGTTTTAAGTTCCATAGACATAGATTCAAAGTTCAGAGGAGTTCTGCCTCTAGCTAAGATGTATAAAATTGAAAACAATGTTGCTTCTGCCATGACACACACACACAAAAGCCAGAGAATCTACAAAATCATAGCTCTTCTTGAAAGCATAAGAGAACTGAGGTAACTGGCAAACAAGTAGCCTGAAATCAAAGGAAAGACAGACTTCTCCTGGTGACAGAGTATGAGAAAATGAGATGCTGAGCACCGTACAAACAGGTAAGAATTCACCAAATGTTTTTAAGAAATCGATAAAGAGCAAGTGTGAGCTAGAATGAAAGTATAGGACCCTCTGGGAGACA
>NW_011888834.1:5045368-5045745 GCF_000151845.1 Pteropus vampyrus | reverse complement strand
TAGTTTCTATTTTTTTTTAATTGTTAGGTTAATTGTAGTTTCTCCTGTTTTCTTTTTTTAGTATGCAACAATGCTGTCTTTCTTTTCAACTAACATAGATCTTATTTATTTTCTCTTATTACATTGGATAAGAATTTCGATAAATATGTTGAAAAAAATCTATCGATGATAAACAGATGTATCCTATTCACAATTAAGTTTAATGTTTACACAGGATAAGATCTTGGTAAACATTCTTCATTTTCTTGCATTTCTTATTTGCTAAGAGTTCTATTATTAATGTTGATATATATAAAATATTTGAGATGATTACATGGTTTTTAAAAATTATATTAACTATAATAAACCATTGTCATGAAGATGTTTTTATATGTGAT
>NW_011888834.1:5043005-5045318 GCF_000151845.1 Pteropus vampyrus | reverse complement strand
TTTTTTTTTTTCTCCACATCCCCAAAACTGAAATGAAGACCTATTGTGGATAAAAGAAGAGAAGCAGGAAAGGAAACTGTCCTGAGGCCAGATCATTTGAGGTCCCCTATCCATGAAAGAGGAACATGAGCATTAAGAAATACATCCCCAAGGCCCAGGGGCAGGGCTTTCCTAATACCAAGGGCAGATCAGCGTAACAGAAAACACTCCAGGTCCCGTAACTAGGCCACTCACCACTGAGTGACGAACAAGAACAGATTACCACTGAAGAAGAGATAAGTAAGTGAAGGGAGGCCTTCTCTGAGCACTGGCTCTTGAAAAAGGCTCGAGGTTGAGGCAGAGGCAGGAGTGATCACCCCACTCTAAATAACACTAACAGAATCTATTATAAGCAACAATAATTTATACCATACAATACCATGTACTTTACTAAAAATTTTATATATCTTATTTCAAAATAACCACAAAATGATTGTAGTCTACTTGAGCAACAATATCAACAACAAAACCCTGAACCAGTTCAATTTTTGACAAGATTGATTCAATCCCATATGTTAATGGCCTAGCAAGAAAAATGTACATTTCTAGGCCTAAGTTCTATTTCTTCTGTCCCTACTATCTTATACATAATGTCCAATAAAATATTTAAGAGCACACAAAAGAGCAAAGAAAAACAACCCACTGTTTGACAGATGAGTCAACAAAACTAGACTCAGAGAAAATCTAAATGGTGAAATTATCTGATAAGAAATGTAAATAATAATTATTAATATGTTAAAGTGCCAGTGGAAAATGTGGATGCGGTAGGCAGAATCCTAACATAAAGATATATTTAAGAATTCTTAAACATTTGGAAATTAAAAGATACACATACGTAAGCACCGAATCAAAGAAGAAGTCATAAGGGGTATTAAAATATTTTTGAATTGAATAAAAATGAAAAATAAAATATAAAAAGTTGTGACAATGAGCTAAAGAGCAATCACCATTTAAGCCAGCATTCCCACTTAGTTGTTTACAAAAATAAACATAAAAATCTATGTGTGCATGTACATCTGTATGCAAATGTTCAAAGAAATTATATTCATTTTAGTAAAAACCTGAAACAGATCAAATGTCCTTCAACTGGTAAATGAACAACCAGTGACTTAGGGGGACTATTTGTTATGCATCTTCCTTCGTAGTAATGAAGCTTCATGACTTAGAAGTCAGCAGAAGAAAAATATGTGTAATTCACAGTATTGCATTTTAAAAAAGGTAACAGTTAATTCTATTTCAGACAAATCAATCATTTAAGTGCATTTGCCTGAAATAGTTCTCCTAGTTTCTCCTGTATGGTATTGATTGCATGGACAATCAATTATAGTTTGAAATCTTTTTGCTACACAAGATCGTGGTATAGTAATTTAAAATATAGTGGATTTAATTTATGCATGATGTGTATTCAAATCTTTGTACATTGCTTTATCAATTCTATGATTAGTAACCAATATTTGAAACTTATTTAAATATCAAAATATTAAATGTAATTTACTTAGAAAACCAAAAACTCAGACTGTGGTTCATTCATTTCTGTGAATTTCTCAATGAGTTGACGGTAAATTTTTGTGTTTTGGGCTCTCTCAATATCAGAACTACCACAAAAATTCAACAGTTTCTTTTCATTTTTAGCTTGATTCAAAATGCATAAACTCTCACCATGTTGACAAAATTGACCATTCCCCAAACTCGGTTCCTCAGTTTACCGTGATGTTTATTCCTGTGATACTGGAAATACAAATATCAGATCAATATTCATTAATAATTGGAATTGAATACAAACAACATAATACTTTACTTGTTACCAGTTAGTTCAAAGAAAATATTTTCTTGGCATTCCTTCCTTCAAAGAGGCTAAAAATCTGGGTGACTGAAGCAGAAATACATTTTTTTTACATAAAATAACTAGATATAGCATTTTCTATAGACATGGTTCAACTTAGCACTCCTGTAAATTTTTCTTTATAATATTGTTTCCTTTTCACGATACATTATATTGACTTATTAAACCAACTAATAAGTGTTCTTTAGAGTTCATATTTATCATGTTGATAAAACAAAACTTATTAAAGCTCCACAGCAACCATCATATTGCAGGAAAACAGCAACTTTCTCAGCCTTCCAGTGTCCATGTTGGTTACAGACTAAGGAACACAAAATCGAGGGTAACCCTAGAACCAGAGATGTGAGGGGAGGGGCATGAAGGCGTGGTTCGCCCCTCTCTCCAGGAAAAGGCTAAGAAGGCAATGCTGACTTTTCTGTTCCAGCCTATTC
>NW_011888834.1:5036057-5040450 GCF_000151845.1 Pteropus vampyrus | reverse complement strand
AAAGTAAATGCTTACTAAGTAAGCTCATGTAAAAAGCGCCCATCTATAGTTCAAAGCTAACACATAGGATTGACTAATAGGACTG
The DNA here is from genome assembly GCF_000151845.1 of Pteropus vampyrus. Classification (NCBI taxonomy): domain Eukaryota; kingdom Metazoa; phylum Chordata; class Mammalia; order Chiroptera; family Pteropodidae; genus Pteropus; species Pteropus vampyrus. The sequence continues at coordinate 5,040,365 of NW_011888834.1, read as the reverse complement.
ACCATTTTCCATTTACTCCTGCCCCTCTCTTAAAATCTCCTATGTTGCAGTAGTCTCAGAAAGGAAACATGTTTTATAAAATATCTATAATATGCTAATAATCAGATCTTTTTTTAAAACAGCAATATTAAGAAATTGTAAGTTTTCAGCTTTCGATGGCATGCACTGAGGTACATGCATATTCTCTGAGTATGAACCAAAAGCATATGGTTCAAAGATTTCACTAAGTCATTGGGACAAACTGAGATTTACTGTAGGAAATGAACACTTTCTATATAGATAACGAATACAAAATTTGACATTTCAGATTTAAAACAATAAAGAGTCCAACTCAGATAGTATTTACACTTCATTCATTGGGCTCATAATCTCTCTCTTGAGGTCATAAAGGAAAGAAGAGGCATTTTACTAGAGGAAAAGATAATTTTTATCCAATAAAAAATAAAGCACTCACTCCCATTTTGATGTCCTCTATGTATTTACTATTATTGTTTGGAACAGTTGTCCTGGTAAAATTGAGCTCTGTACAAGAGTGATTGGCAGCATACTGCATCTTCGGGTTATATTTGAACACCAAATGTTCTCCTTCATCTGAATATTTCACTGGTTCAATGAGGTACCTTTGGTCATATACCCTGAAGAACCCCCTGTGGAAATTGAGAATACAATGTGTATTTAAGACTTTTTACTATTGCATTACTATACAATACTATTTTATTTCATGTTTATTGACTTTGCTTTTTAAGAAAGGAAACTATAAGGTCAAGAGCTCATGAACACGTAGCCAGGTGTTCAGAGTGATAAAGAAATGAGATGACATGTGGACTTTGACTGAATTAACAACTTTGTGCGAGAGTCAGCTCATCTGGGTTTTCAGCCCAATCTCCACTTTGAAGTATAGCTAGAATAGTGATTCCCACCTGGAGTTGCGGAAACCTGGGCAAGCCTCAGGGTTCTTGCAACATGTTTTAAATTTTTATGTCCATCATGCATTAATCATAAATATATGAAAGTACAGATACTAGTATGTGGTAATTTTGTCATTGAAGGAGTTATACTTGAAAATATTGGAAACTACTCAAGTCAAATCCTGATCAATGAAGATCGAAGTTTCTTGGTCTACCTTTTGCTTCCTCACACCTTCTTCTGTCCTTGAGCCAAATATCTATGGAGAACACATATAGGCTTTACTTTTGATGTTTTACTTTCTAGAGACTGGAAACACTGTGAAGCATTGTAGTGTGGCCGGAATTTAAAGGTCTAGAAGTCAGGTGGTCTGGATTGGACTTAATTCTATCACAAGTAATTTGAATGTTCATGAGCAAGTCTGATCTGTAACATGAGAGGATGAGACAGGCTAAATTAATCCCAGTAGTCTTCCAACTCCGAATCCCTTTATTATATACCGAAAAATTTGTCTTGCCTGGGTCTGGGCATTAGACATCTTTTTGCCAAAAGTGAACATAAACAATGGGGCTAGAGTGGACACTCATGCTGAAAATATATAGTAGCTTTTCCTATTAATTTTTCTATGTACCAGGGTTGTTAAGAAGAAAGATGAGAAGTGAATTTCTTTGAAAATCCATAGGAAAACATAAAGAAAATAGAAAGATACTGTGCATTACCTCAGACCATTACATGTGCTGATACTGGCAGCAGAATCAAATTCATGTATAATGGATCCTTGGTAAAAACAGTGATCCTAAAATAAAGAGGTTATTGATGTAAGCACGTATATTGATGTTATATAAATAAAATATCTACATATTTTATGTTACAGTATATCAGTATTTTATTCTCACAAATTATGCTATATTCATTCATGTATTCATTCTCTGCATTCTTTTATTTGGAAAAATTTTAAACTACTTTAGAATCCTTTTATTTTAATTGCATGATTACTTTCTATAAAGTAGTATGTGGATTTAGCTCTCACAGATTTAGCAGTCTGTTAGCTGATGACACCAGATTCAGAAATATGACCCTTTTCTTTAGAAATATTACTACTTAAATCCATCCTAAAATTTCTACCAAGCTCCCCCTCCTGTGTTATTATAATTTCCCCCAGTTGAATTGCCTGTGAAATCAAGCGAAAGTTGTTGATAATTGCTAAAATTAGGTTTATCCTCCAACCATGTCTCTTGCTTCTTTTCTCCTTCAATTAAGTTGATATCTTTATCACTCTCTACTTGGTGCTCTGCCCATGATGATTCCATCAAGTAATTACTCTTTCTATCATTTTCATCTGGTCAACTATCACCTATATGTGATACTTTCTATGGTCCTCCAGGGACCTCGGACCCTCACAAGCCAATAATTACCCCTTGCATGAAATAATATTACCTAGTTTTCTTCCTGTTCTATTTTATAAAGATTACATGATGACTTGGATTTTATAGTTGACAGCTGCCTTAGAGGAAACAGGTTTTAAAAAGTATACTTTTGGTAAGAAAGAATAATGTCATTGTTGGATAGGCTATAGAGGGCATGTTTTGGAAAGAGAAATAAAAGAGTTATAAAAAATAGAACCTGTATCCACTGGAATAATATTCATGACAAACAAACAAAGATTCATTTAGAGAATGAAGGCAAGACCTCAATGTTGATGCATCAGAAAAAACTGGGTAAGCGGATGTGACTCACTTAAGGGTCAATTAGATAGAGGTTTTAAAACTGTGTTATGTCTGTAGGTTTTCTCCATTTAACTTAATTATAACCTCATCAGGGTGCCTTATACTCCTTTAGTTTCCTGCTTTATACTTCCTTCAGACTTAATATCATTGTGAGTACATAGAAGTCAGTTTAATAAATAAAAATACATAAGCGGTCATTGATTTGCTTGTTAGGCAGTGCTTAGGCTCCTTTACATTTCAGAGGGTCCTATTTTCTATTCTAAAATCATTCGATTACAGTAGTCAAGGCAGGATTAATTTCTGTTGTAACACTTTCTGAAGCTGCTTGTAAAGCTGGAATTGGGTTTCAAAATCACATGAAGAAATGATAGTTTCAGAGAAAAGACAGAGGAAGATTCCATGAGATACCATGATCTGAGGATGCCTAGTGATCTCCCCTCCTTTTGTGGAATAGTAGGTTTCACTGTAATTCAAGGCTAGGAACTCCCTGAAAAAGAAGACAGAGAGGTTCTGAGATTTACTCATTCTGAAAAGTTATTAGATAAAAACAATTATATGAGAGAGAAGCCTCCAGGCTGCTTTCAAATCTCAGAGAGGTCTTCTTATGTTAAAAATAGATAAGCAAAATCTATCCCACTCACACAAAAAGCCTTTCTACCTAGATTTCTTGGTTTGTTTAAAAATTATAAGAGAAAAAGAAAAAGATTCTGGCTGTTTTAGTAAGGCGGCATCTTGAGAAGAACCTAGAGAAAATATTATCTGAGTAAAAATCTCTTGCCTTAAGAGTAAAAATTAATGCAAAAAAAAAAAAAAAATCTCATTAGAGATTGTAGAACCTGGAGGAGAGAACAATGTCAGCATCATGTGCCAAAAGAAATAAAATTTCATCAATTTATAATTTTATATTCAGCAAAAAAATAGCCTTCAAGAAAGAGGGAAAAATAAATGCCATTTCAGATTAAACTCTTATAGTTCATATATAGGAATTTGGGTAACAGAAATGTGCATTTGTCAAAACAATAAATGTATACAATTTATGCATTTTATTGTATAAAATTTTTATATCAAAAGAAAAAACATAAATATTAGACTCTAATGATATGCTTGCTTAAATATTAGTGGGAGGTATATTGATGTCTGCAATGTAATTTAAAATGCATAAAAATAATGGAGGATGAATGAATGAATGGATAAATGTTGGATGGATACACAAGCAATTGTGATATAAAATAAGCATAATAAAATGTTAATGAGTATATGTGTATATATATCTTGATGTAATATATACATATAGGTATATGTATATATTAACGGATATATAAATGTTTTCTATAAAATTCTTTCAACTTTGTTCGATGTGTAAAAATTTCTTTATAATAAACTGTAAAAATAGATACAATAAGTTAAGTAGAATACAATCATTTTATGGTTATTTTGAAATAGGATATATAATATTTTTAGTAATATGGTAGTATCATATGGTATAAATTAAAGTTTCTTTTGCCTCATACACACATACAAATAGAACTTTTCACCTATTAATGGATTTATTATAGTGAAAACAAAGTTAATCCGATCAATGTTTCCACTGGATGAATAAACAATCTCATTTAAAATGGTTGGCCTATGAAAGTTTACCTCTATTTCTCAACATGATCTTGTAAAATGACTATTA
>NW_011888834.1:5032531-5035332 GCF_000151845.1 Pteropus vampyrus | reverse complement strand
TTATTTTATTATTTATTTTATTTTATTTTTATTTTATTAGCTTATAGGCCAGAGTCTCAATTCTTCAATAAAGTTATCCTTCTCTTTGAGCATTTGACATTTCTCCATGATTTTAATGTTTGGGGCCGAGAGGCAGAACTATTGTGTGTAGAAATAAACCAAAGAAAAAAAATGGGAATTCAACAACCACAATGGAGGTGTGAAGAGAGCTAAAGAAGAGAGGTAAGGGCACTGAAATTATTCAGCTCACGCAAGATAACTCGATGAAGAAAATTCTTTCCAGTTCTTAGCTTACTCTCCAACAAAACTTGGTTTGATATCTATTTTAAAAAACTTGCGTCACTTTAAGAACCGTGATTTTCAAATTTCTTTTGTCCCACTGATTCACAAAGTGGTAATGTATTAACTGGAGCTCAAAGAACTCCAGTACCCCAACAAGGAGTAATTTAGGAACTGGAGAAGCATGTCCATAATTGTTAAGCTGTTAAAATGAGATGGGCTTACATTAGACGAGTAAGAATTCAAATTATATACAGATAACAATGACTTAAGGAATTCACTGGCTGTTTTTACCAAAACTGAGGTATAATAGATTAATAAATCTGTAAGTTTTTGAATCATAATAGAACTTACCTTGATCTTAAAAGATGAAGTATAAAGCTTTTTCTACTTAGACTTATTTCATACAACAATTCTTCTTCATAAGTTTCCTGAAAAACAATATCCGTTACATGACTTAAATATGTGCTCAATTAGTGTGTATTGGGTAGGTGGAGGGAAAAATTACAGGTTTTTCACAGTCTACCCAGCAGCCCAGCAGTCCTTTTAGTCAAAATGATTAATACTGATAAAGCCAAATTTATAAGAAAGCTAATATATGAAAGATTTTGCTTTCAAGCTATTCTTAATTTTTTTTATGGACTTTTTCTAGTTATAAAATAACGTAAAAGGAAATGAAAAAATGCATATTGTCCTCTTATCCGAAGACATACAAGTTACTCTATGTCCTTGCAGTTCTACTGAATCAGTAAATCTTCTGTTGATGTGTTTTAACAATTTTGTGTACACTCTTTTATAGCTTACTTTTTTATAGCTTACGTATCTTCACAAGAAAATAAATCATGACCATGATCATGTTTCTATTGTAATAAATGTTCATTTATAGTATATGTTTTATGCCTGAGAAGCGCAATGTGAACTTATTAAATCTACAACTATATCAGAAATTTGATTTAAATTATTCACTATGGTTAGAATTTCATTGTAAATAACATGGAAAAAATGTAAAGTTTTTGGTAAATGATAATCAGATAACCATAAAGAACAGAAATACAAATTAAGAATTCTTTAGAAATTTATAGCAGTTCTTGTTTTCTTGCCTTAAATATTGTCATTAATAAAAGTCTTTCAAATAATAAAATAACATAAAGTGAAAATTTTTCTTTGATAACAATTGGAATTGATATTTTCTTTTGTCTGTTTAGTTATTGGTAGATTTGTATACAAATCTCTATATCCTTTCACCATTTTCTTTTCTGGCATTTTATTTCTTTATGATTCATAAAAATTCTTAATAACTTAAGGATTTACAGTTCTAGGCCATATATTTTATGCATTTCTTTAGTTTATTTATGGTTCATTTGTTTGTTTGGATGTACATTCACTTATTTATTTGGGCACAGTGATAATATGGAAAATACAATAGTGTATAAGTTAGAGGTCACTGCCTTCATGGAAGCTACAGATTTGCAAAACAAACAAACAAACAAACAAACAAACAAATATAAGAATATTATAAGCATCATAATAAGAGAAATGCAGTGACTGTATCAGGAATATTGAAAGAAGTCAGTGACTGACAACAGTACATGCAAAGGTCCTGAGGTAGGAAGGAACTTGACATGTTTGAGGAACAGAGAGACATTCAGTTCTGCTGGAAAGTCAATGTAAGATGAGTAGAAATGAGAAATGAAAAGAATAGGAAGGAGACAAATTTTAAACAGCCTAATAAGTCACTTAAGAGGATTTAGGCTTTATCCTAAGGGCAAAGAGAAGTAAAAAGTTTAGGCAGAAAAATACAGAAGTATGGTGTTTTAGGTGGCTTAATTATTATGGACAATGGATCAGCAGAAATCATGACTGCAGGCAGAAAAAGCACTTGAAGGATGTTGATAGAATACAGGTGATTTGGGCAGGGGAATGGCATCAGGAATAAGGAAGAGTAGATAATTTTGGAGACTATTTACATGCCAGAATCTACGAGGCTTAGCGATTGATGGGGAAGGCAGAACAGAGGCGCCAAGGATTACTTCAGGTGTCTGGCTGGTTTATGCATGCCACTGCCTCGAGGAGGATCTTCTGACTAGGGGCGGCTTTGAGGGAAGGAGAGGGGAGTTTTGTGTTTAGAGAATATGAAGTGTGCATTCGTCAGGGCTTTTCAATTGCAAGTTTAACATAAAAACTGAACTTTATTATAAAGACACCGTATTCACGGTGGGTAGGCAATAAACAGCAGTTCAGTCAATAAGAAGGGTTGAATCCCACTCTGTAACATGATGACCTTCATGTGTAGATATGTGTGTGTGGAACAGAATGGTATAATGAAATATTTTTGAAATTTGAATGTTTGAATATAGATTTTATACTACCTAATATTGAGAAACTATTTTTAATATGGTCCAAGGTGATAATATTACCTTTAATCTCGTCATTGATATTGTGTCCATAAACAGAATTTTTAATTTCATTTTTTATTTTAAAATTTTATTTATTTTTAATTCATTTTAAAATTTATTTTTTAT
>NW_011888834.1:5024365-5032296 GCF_000151845.1 Pteropus vampyrus | reverse complement strand
TGATCCTCCTGATAAGTCTAGTACCCACCTGACACTATACACAGTTACTACAATATTATTGACTATATTCCCTATGCTGTATTTCACATCCCTGTGACTATTTTGTAACTACCAATTTATACTTCTTAATTCGTGCAAATGGTAAGATTTCACTCAGCCATGAAAAAGAATTTCCTTCTTTTTGATGACCTTGACTGGTCAGGTATTTTGTAGCCTGTTCCTTAATTTAGGTTTTCATGATAATTTTCTTGTGTTTAGATTGCATTATGGAGATTTTGGAGAAAAAAAATAAAGCACCATTTTCATCACACTGTAGCAGGAGTGTATACTAACGCCATGACTTATCACTGATGTTGTTGACCCTGATCACCTGGCTGAGGTAGCATTTGACAGCTTTCTCCACTGTAAAGTTATACTTTTCCTCCTTTCATATTTTATTCTTTGGAAGGAAGTCACTATACACAGCCCGTGCTTAAAGGATATGGAGTTATGCATCACCTCTTGGGGAGGGGAGTATCTAATCAATCCTTTTATTTCTGTATGAGAGATTTGTCTATTATCTTCCATTTATTTACGTATTCAATTATTTATTTATATCAATATGGGTTTATGGATAATAATTTATACTTTACGTTACAGTCCAAAACTATGTTATTAATTTTGTTGCTCAAATTATCCCCTCTTTGGCCATTGGGAGCTCTGTGTTCTTTTAACGTACTCCCATAAACATGGGTTTGGGGGGTTCTGTTCGTTTTTTTGAGAACTTCCTTTCTTTCTGGTACTACATAGTGCTCCAAACTCATCTTGTGTATTTCCTGCCCCAGTCCAGTCATTCTGTGTGTTCATAATAGGACTTTTAGTATCAATCTTGATTAAATCTTCAGGCAAAAGATGTCAGAAGAGCCCACCAGCCTTTCCACAATGGGTGGTAGAAAGTTGGTTTCACCTTCTTAGCTGAGCACCAACCTTCAACCAATAAAAGGCATGAGAAGGTGAGACGAGAACTGGAGATCAACAGAAAAACTATTTGTAAGTTGACTTTTACAGAAAAATGATTACACATTATTTCCAAATGGCAGCAGATGAAGAGTTGCTTTTTTATTATCGCAAGCCATGTGAAAGCGGCCTCAATGGGACCATTTGGAAAGTTGAAATGTGTCTCACTTATGATGGAGAATCCTAGCAAGTGAGAGCCTGGAAGGCTGGCTCCTCCGATGGTGGAGGGAAGAAAAATCAAGCCATTGTGTTGGGAAAGGTTTGTACTCCCAACGAGTGTTGTAGCAAAGTGACAGTCAGTATTCTCCATGGGCCAAATTAAAAACCTAAGTCTCTAAGTGTACATGTTTAATGATAAATATCTAAGGAGAGTCCTTGAATGTCTTCTAAACAGTAGGAATTGAAAATAACCTAATTTCAGAGCTTTATCCCTATGTTGTGAATTATATATTTTCTATATAAACATTTATTACTTTTGAAAACAAAATGTTAACTGTTTTAAAATTTTAACACCTGACTAAATACCCTTGTAAGCAACAAGCTAAGTAGGCCTTTATTGTTCCCGTGAAACTTGTTCAACTTTGCTGCAGAATCTGTAAGATAAATAAGGCTGCACATCAGATCACTGGGAAAGTAAAATACTCAGATATTATAGCACACGAGGAACCAGATCAGAATAAATAAGGTTGCCTTACATCATCCTAAAAAGCTATGAACGGAACGCCTCACATAAACTGGAAACTTTTAAATGGCACCTCTAAAATCTGAACTTTACGCTTGTGTTTTATAATCTGTCGAGGGGTTGTTTTCCCCTCACCCCTCAACCCCCACCTGCCCAAACACAGGCTGTGAGCTGATTGGGAGTCCTCAGAAAAATTGAGACTCCTGTCTTGTTTGCTTCTGATTAGAACCAGAGGTTGCTTTCCACATGCCTAGGAAAGCAGTAAGTTTTATTTATTATTTCAAAATCGGTACCTGAGTGTCATAGTCATGGGTGTGCCAAACATCTCGCTTCTGTACCACAGGAAGTTTTTTAGGGTAAACCAATTCTTGACCCTCTACTCCAAGTATCACCTTTTCTAAAAGGAAACAGAGGGAGAAATCACACCTAGCATTGTTAACAAACACCCACAGCGACTGGATAACAGAATTATTCTTACAGAGTTCCCTTGTTCTCAGTTAGTAACCATGCATAGCAACACTGTGAAATAGTATCCCCACTTTTCAGGTAAGGAAATTGAGACCGTTAGTTCCAAATTAGAAAAATAGAAGCAAAATTGGAAAGCAGGCAAAGAAATCAGGATCCTTTAGCTTTTCATCTTGTTCTGCAGTTGTCACCTCTGTCATCTTATTCTTTTCATACCTGTCTCTGGATTCTGCCACCTTTCAAAGCCTGCCCTGGAATGTACTGTTTCAGTGGAAATCACTGATTTTATCTCCCAGGGATGGTTGCATTTGAAGTCTTAACTCTCATAGCTAAATATAAGCCTTTATTTGTTAAAATGATTTTAAGTACTCTTCGATCAGTACTAAACATAATCTACTACACATTTTCTGTCACATGGTTGAGCCCTGCTTACCTCACTAAAGAGTGATAGAGAGGAAAGAACACAGGAATTTGGAGTCTGCTCTTGTTTTAATCAAAGTTTTAGCAGTTCATTGGCTCTGTGATGATGAGCAGCATATCTAATCTCTCTGATCTGTACATATTAGTCTCAATTTCCTTACCTGTACAATGGAGATAATAAATATAGAATTTTAAACATGCTAATATACAAAGTGATTAACGGCTAGCACAGTGTCTGCCACATTACCAATATTCAGTAATGGGTACCCCTTCTCCATCTCACTGTAAGTCAGAGTATTTAAGAGTAATATGGCATTTCATAGAATCAGAGAATCTCAAAATTAGCTGTAATCTAGTCCAAGCCCTATGCTATGTTCTTAGCAAAATCACCAATGGGTTTTCCTGTTTTTATCATTTACAATTTAAACTTTGTGACTAAAGAGACATTATCTCATAGCATAAGAAAAACTTGATAAAAAGATTAAGACATACCTGTAATCTGAGAAATGAGTAAAGTCATGAAAAATAAACTCCTGAGAAGCATTCTGGTAGAAGAGGGACACACAGGCTTGAGAAAAAAAAACATGCACAGTTCTTCGTCCCTGCATCCACAGCAAAGATGAAGGATCTAACAGATAGATAGGCAGTTTTGATCAGGCACAAGGAAGTGTTCCTTGATCGAGTTACACAATTCATGAGATGCTTGAGGCTAAAACCTGGAGGGTGGACATCATGTCCTAATTAAAGGCAACCACTGAGGTGGTGGTGATGGTGCTGGTGGAGGTGAGCTGGGCAGAGTTGCCTTCTTCATGCCTACTATAAATATGGTTCCAAGTGCATTAAAAATTCAAAAGTAAAAAGAGAATCACGTATGCCTTAGAAAAAATGATTAAAGAGTGTTTATGAAAACTTTGGTTGAAGAAGGTCTTTCTATGCAGAATGCCACATGCCACATGTAGAAACTAAAAAGGAAAAACTGATAAAACAAACTAGATAGAAATACTTGAAAACTTTTATTTTCTAGCTTCTAGCTAAATAAACGGTTGGGCTGTAAGGGGCACGAGGATAATGGCCTTTAGAGTCTGTGTGAAACACAGGATATAGATTCTTATTCCAACCCAGAGAATCATTGAGATGACCAGGGAAAATGAGGGAAAATAACTTAATCTTTTCTTCCTTTCCATTTTCATTGAGATGTAATTGACACAGAGCACTGTGTAAGTTTAGGGTGTACAGCGTGATGATTTGACTGACATACATTGTGAAATGATTACCACAGTAAGTTTAGTTAACAGCCATCATCGCATATAGATACAAAAAAAGGAAAAGAAAAAGATATGATTTTTTTGTTGTTGTTATGAGATCTCTTAGGATCCACTCTCTTAAAAACTTTCCTATATATTATTCAGCAGTATTTGCTGTAGGCACCACGCTGTACCTTACATTCCTAGGATTTATTATCTTATAACTGAAAGTTTGTACCTTTTGACCACCTTCATCTAAACTTATTTATAAAAACTTATTATGTGATAAATCACAAATTATTTTAAGTTAAAAGACAAACACTTCAGAATTGTATGCAACATATATCATAAAAGGTGAGAGTAAATATCCTTGTAATATAGAACTCTTTCATATCAATGCAAAAAAGAGGGCAATTAACAAGCAAATGGGCAAAGACCTGTACAAACCTACCTGTATGTCTCTGTTCTCCTGTTAGAAGAGATATTCCTGGGCCAATACGATCCCTTATCTGTGTTTGGCATTCTATCCCCTTCCCTATTCACATTATTGATTATCTCTCTAGTAATCCTGTAAACTAATCTATGACAATTGGAAACTTTCTTTTGATATTTAAATGAGCTCGAGTCTTTCCCTTTCAAAATATCCTATCCTCAATCCTCTAGTTCACAGACCCCTACGATTACCTACTTTTTCATTCCTTTTTCAGCTAAACTTCTCACAAAGTTTATAATTCTCGTGGCAATTTTCTCACTTCCTGCTAATCTTAACACGTTTCACTCTGGCATTTGCCTTTATTATTCTGCTGAGTTCACAGTTTCTATATCCAATGGGTATTTTGGTTCCTCGTCTTGCCCTCTCAGTAATATTTGGCACTGTGGACCATGCCCTCACCCTTGAAAAATTCTATCTAGCTCCCGTGATACACAGTCTTCTTAACTCCTTCCTAGATCCCTGGCAGCTGGTGGGCGTATCGTCTTTTACCCAACCTTTACATTTTGGTATTCTCAAGGTATTAGCTCATACCCTTTTTTCTCTCTAACTGCATGCTTATTCCAAACCATCCTATCTTCAGTTATTGGTTTAATTATCATCTTCATTTTATATGTCTAGTCATCTGAGTGATAGATCTTTACATAGCCAACTCTATGATTCACATTTTATATGTCTAGTCATCTGAGTGATAGATCTTTACATAGCCAACTCTCTACTCAATATCTTCATTGGGAAACTTCAAAGCCCCTGCAAACTCAATATGTACAAAACTTAATGTATGCCCTCCCACGTGTTTTCTGTCTCAGTAATGTCCTCATTTATTCCACATTGCAACTCAGTAGTCATCACCGATAGTGCTCATAATCAAGCCATCCCTAAAATAAAATATGTTGATTTTACCCTCTAAAAACATCTCATCTACTTTTCTCCACCTCTTCTAGCACAAGCTACCACAAACTACATTTGGCTATGCTCCAACAAGTGTGATCTTTTCAAAGTGCAAATCTGATCATGTCATGTGCCCATTGAAAATGCTTCAGTAGTTTTTCGCTGGTGTTAGCAATTAAGACTGGGCTTTAAAGCCTCACAACATAAATTGCCTGCCACTTTTTAACTCTGTGTCTTTGAGCAAAGTATAAAATGTCTCTGTACTTTTGTTCTCTCATCTATAACACGGGTATAATAATAACGTGTATCTCCTAGGGATGATGTAGTATTAAATGACTGTGCTGACAGGCAGTCTCACATCCCCTGTGAGATTCACTCTCCTATACTCTTAGTTGACTATTTTAAATCCTCTCTTCTCTCCTCAAATCTCTATTTCACCGACCAAAAAGAAGTCATCGGAAGAAAAAAATTTCACTTTCTCCAATTATCACATCTACCTTATTATCACGATATGTGCCAAGATAAATTAATTCTCTCCTATTTCTTTGGATGTACTGTCCATGCCTCTAAGGTCTGCCCATCATGAATATATTGTATGCCATTCCTTCTTGCCCCATCCCTATGACATCATCACTGCATTTGTTTTCTTTTTCTACTGTATCATCTCAATTAGTATATATACAAACATGCCGCCATTTTTTCTATATTTTTTAAAAAAGCATTCTTCTTTTACTTCACTCTCCCCTCTACCCAGTTACTATCTCATTCTTTAATTCTTTTAATAATATAATTTCTTAAAAGATGAGTATACCTTTTGTCTTCATTGTTTCTCTCCCCATTTGGTCTTGTAATTAACTCCAGTTAAACTTGTTGTCTTTCACTCAATAAAACACTTCTTGTCAACATTACTGATGACCTGCACCTTGATATGTCCAGTGGTAGATTCTCCATCTTCACTAACTCAACCTTTTAGCAGCATTCAATACAGGTTGTCACTTCCACTTTGGAAGAGTTCAGCTCATGGTACACCATGGATTTCCTCATGCTTATTTACTGCTTCTTCTGAGTCTCCTTTGTTGGACCCTCTTCCTCTTCCCAGTGTCTAAATATTTAAGATTATTAGGGCTCAACTCTAGAAACTTCTCTCTTCCCTATTTACAATCACTAATGAGGTGATTCTTGTCTTATCTCATGGCTTTAAATATCATTTGGAACATGATGGCTGCCAATTTTATTTATTTAACCCAAATTTCTCTGAATATTAGACGTATAGAAGCAACTATCTTTTCAACATCTTTGCTTGAATATCTAATAGATACCTCAAACACAAGTACAATGTTGAATTCCTGATCTTCTGGAATTTCCTGGTATTTCCACAATGCTTTTTATCTTAGGGTATTACAACTCCATCCTTTCATTTACTTGGGAGTGATCTGTGATTCCTCTTTTTTCTCGCCTTGCATCCCATCCATCAGCAAATGCAGTTGCCTCTACCCTCAAAAGACATCTAGAATCTAACCACCTCTCACCACATTTACTGCTGCTGTGATGATCTAAAACATCATCTCTAGCTTACTTTATCAAAACAGGCTTTTAATTGACCTTACTGTTTTGCTTTTAGTCCCTCATAGTGTGTTATCTACACATCATCTAGAATGATCTCATTAATATACATCACATTATGTGATTCTTCTGCTCAAACATTGTCAGTGGCTTTCCATCTCAGAGAAGTAGCTGAAGACCTACTAGGCTCTACATGATTTAGCCTCTGGCTTCATATATCACTACTCTTTTCTTCACTCACTCTAATCTTGTCCCCTGTGTCCTTGCTGTTTATTGAACATGCCAAGAACATTCTGCTTTAAAGGTCTCTGTTTGCTGTTCCTTCTGCCTGGGGTATTCGCCTTTCAGACACATGTCTTGCTCCTCTCTGCCTTCAGGTCTCTATTCAAATGTCATCATGTCAGTGAGGTCTTCTCCAAAAACTCTATGCAAAGTAGACATGCTCACTTTCATACTGGTACCTCTGAGCCTTTTGTTGGGTTGCTTTAGATGCCATCTGGAATGCTACATATTTACTTGTTTATTTATTTATATTTTAATTGCCTGCGACTCCTCCTTAAAATGTAGTTCCACGAAAGCAAGGATTTTTTCAGTTTTGTTCAATTCTGTGTCTTCAATGCCTAGAACAATAGATTGACAATTGATTTTTATTAATTTAATGTATTAATACAGTACATTTAAAAACTTGGAAAAAATCCCTGATAATCATAAGCATCTAATAAAAGTAAACTATAATTATTTTAACTTTTAATAATAAGGAGGTTGTATGACAGTAAATATAAGTACACACTCAGATCCAGACAACCTGGGTTCAGTGTCCAGCACTGATGATTCCTAACTGTGGACTTGGGACAATATTTGATCTCTCTCTGCCTCGGCTTTTTCTCATCCCCCTGAATGAGCATAACAATCATATCTAACTTATAGCAGTTGTAGTGAGAATTAAATGAGGTAATTTATCTAAATCATTTAAAAGCAGTGCCTGCTGCATATTAAAAGCTAGATAAGTATTAATTTTTAAAGAGGTATATAAATCTTCGCTTGGTTTTTATTGCTGTTTTATTTGCCAGTTTCATCCACTTTTCTTTCTCTTTTTTCCTTCCTTCCTTCCTTCCTTCCTTCCTTCCTTCCTTCCTTTTCTTTCTTGTCTACAACCATAACACCCTGAACGTGCCCGATC
>NW_011888834.1:5009850-5023404 GCF_000151845.1 Pteropus vampyrus | reverse complement strand
AAAGAAGGAAAATATTTGTAACTTATTCAAGCCACACCATCAAAACAGAGATTAAAAGAAAATTTCTGCCTGGCTCTGTGTGCTTTTTATCATATACTAATGCCTCTTTTTTGAGAATAAACAAGCTTTACTTTTTTTTTTTCATAATTGCTCTATAATCAATCTTTCAAACTTGGAGAATATTCTACATCAGTTCAAACTCTACCAAGTGATTAGTGTGGAATAGTACAATATTATAAGTAACCTATAATTTGCTTTCTCTCTCAGGTCAGCTTTTTATGTTTAAATTAATATGATTACTAAAGTATATAAAGCTTTAAAAAAAAAAAAAAAGAACCCTGAAACATTTCAATATCAAAGGGACTCTGCAGAGTCCAAATGTCAGACAAAACATATTTTAATGAAGATTAAACAAGTATGAAGTTTTCCTATCCTCTTCTTATTTCTCTGCTGCAAATTAGTGAAGCAACCTCCACAAGAGGTTCTCTAATCTGCTCTCATCCTGGTTTCCATGATGGGTTTGAGGTTGTAGATTTTCATGTTTGTTCCTTATTGTCAGTAGGATCAACTCTTTACAAAGTAGTCAGCCAGAGGCCTCTCGGCTTTGCATGGAGCTTGCCTGCTACATCCTCGACCTCTCACAATCCAGATGCACCCAGGTTTGCCCTCCTGAGCTTCCTTCTCTCCCTCTTTTCCTCCATCCTGCTCTCTGTCTCCTTCTCCCTAGCATCTTGGAGAGCGACCCCTCAGACTTTCCTAAGGACTTAAAGGAATAAACGTGCAATGGCGAAGGCCCAGGATAAGTGACGGATGATGGAGAATGTATTCTAAGGCAGAAACAAGAAACAGCCCACTCTGCACACCCAAAAGGCTTTTTCTTATACCACCTTTAAAGAGAAACATGAAGAAAAGGGGCAAGAAATTCAAGCAAATGAAGAGAAATATCTCATTCAAACTATAATAGTAACGGCAAAAATTTTACATAGAAATAAAATGAGCATTTTCAGTCTGACTTTAAAAGAAATATCATTATAAAGTACACTTAAATCACATTAATCAAGGTGAACTTGTAATTCTCTTTGTAGGAGCAAATTTCAGTCCATTAATTGTGCATTGAAAAGAACACTAGATACAGAATCAGGAGTTCTATGTTCTCCTGTGACTATGTCTGCTACCTTTGGAAAATTACTTATTTTCTGTGCCCCAGGGTCTTATTTATAAATTAGGATTATTAAACTGTTTGATCTCTAAGATCTTTTTCTTTTTTTAACATCAGGATGCCATGCTTTACTGATGTCCCTTTTTCTAAGACCATCTTCATTGTAAGGAGAGATTTTGACTTGCCAGTATAATGACAAATTTGGGGCTTTTTATCACTATCATATTTTCCATTTCTAACCACAGATTTATTAATCAATATGTATAGTAAATGTCATATAATTAATTCAACAAGAGCCATAAAAGTTGACTCACTCTGCCACCCAAAGTGCAAGGTTATTTCTGGGAAATGGCAGACCCAGACTAAATGGAATGTGTGGTAATTTTATTCTTAATTCTGATAATCATATTAGTTAGTGACATTAAACAAATTGAATTAATATTCCAGAGTTTTGGTTTCCTCATGGTAAACTAGGATCACTGTGTAGATTAAGTATGATAATTAATGACTAGTTCATAGCACATGTAAAACTCTCAATTTTATTGAAGGGTCGACATTATTTCTCACCTTCAATTTAACTCTGTTTCATAAGGGCTTTAACAAATACACTAAATCCAATAAGCTCAACTGGTTTTAACAACATACACAAATGGTGACAGAGTGTAAAATAAAATATAACATAATTAGATTTTTCTCCTGTTGGATAAGTAGGTCCATGGTGATAGTATTCTTGATTCTTTTCCTAAGTCCCATATTTCTATAAAATGATGTCATGACTTCTTCTTATCCCTGAACAAGCTATAAATCTTTAAACAAACTGCAGTAACATCTTGACCTCATATGCCCTTCCAACGACTTCAACATTTCTTTGATCCCTTTATAACGATGTCCTTTCAAAGAGTTACATATCGTTACTGTCTCTAGTTCCTTATCTTCTCTTTAAGCCACTCCACTCAGGTACAAGAGACAATCTCTTTTGTCCCTGCCACTTTACTGAAATTACTCATCAAAGTCATGAATGATCTCCAGATTTTAAATGCAATGGTCAATTCTCAGTTCTGATTTCATTTCTTGGTCATGTTTGATTTGTTATTTTACCCTCTCTCTTTTTTGATACATTTTCCTACTTGACTTCCAACCTGCTTTGTCCCCCTCGTTAGCTACTTCTTCTTATTTTTCTTCACTCATTTCCCCTCATACCACAGACCCTTAAACATTGGAGGGCCCCAGGACTAACTCTTTAAACTTATTCTTCTTTCTGTCTATACTTATTTCCTTGGAGAGCTCAACAAATCACATATCTTTAAAAAAATTATTGTTCTGCTGTTGATTGCCAAATTTATATGTACCAGAAATATTTTCTTTTCTTCATTTGTCTGTTTGGCATCTCCACTTTGATGTCTGGTTTGCATCACAAATTTAATATATACAAAAACAAGACTCCTGATTTTCATCCCCAGAACTGTTCCTCCAAATGTTTTGCTCATCTTAGGAAATGACAAAACTGTCAATTACTACAGCTCCTCGAACCAAAGACCCGGGTGTTGTCCAGGGCCCTCTCTTTCTCTCATTCTCCATACATGATCTGTCAGCAAATGCTGCTGGCTCTTCCTTCACAAAATACTCAGAATCTAACCTCCTTCCACCTACTCCATCGCTACCACCCTGGGCAAGTCCACCATCATCTCTCACCTGCGTTACTATAATAACCTCCCCATCAGTGGTTTCACTGTTTCTATCCTTGCCTCACCTTTATAGTCTATTTTCCAAAAGTAACCAATCATCTTTTTAGTACGGCAGCGATGCCATACCATTCCTCTGTGTAAAATCTTTCAGTGGCTTATCATCTAACACCAAGAAGCTAAATTCTTTGTAATGATCTTCAAGTCCCACACTCTCTGGTGCCTGTTACTCTCAGCCTCACCCCTTACCTTTCCCTTCAACTCTCTTCAGCTACTCTGTCCATCCCTCTGGATGTATCCAGAACAAATACATCAGCATGTTGTCCCTTCAACTTCAGGGCTCTATCTCTCAGCTTTTTTAGTTCTTTCCTCAAATATCATCTTTTTGGTCAAGATCTTCTCTGCCCACTCTGTTTTAGATTGCACAGCCCTCGTGCGACACACCCCAGCCCTCCTTATCCCCATTCTCACTTGGCCAGTGCAGACTAAGCACCTTGTCAGTGAAGACTTCTATTTTTCATCTATCTATATTAGAATGCAATGTAGAAAATTTTGTCTGTTATTCAGTGCTAGGTCCCCAGTTTCTAGAATAGTACCTCACATATAGTGGACTCTCAATAAATATTGTCGGTGTAAGTTAACCATGCGTATAGGGACAGTGTCCTTATCGTTTGCATTTTCTCTTCAAGACACTGAGTATTGCTAAAGTCTGAGACCCCCTCTTCTGCCTTTCTGAAGATGTCCCAGTAGTATAGATGGCCAAATGGAAGGAGAAACGTTATCATGTCCAGACACTTTTTGCAAAATATTTTAAGATTACCAACTATAAACGTGGGGGTTTTACTTTTAGCTAATTGCTCCTTTGGTCGGTTGGCCTGCTCAGGCCTTGGTGTCCCTGCTCCGTTTATTAGCACACGGTGCGAGTTCTCCCACGTAGTTGGCTGTCCTTTCATCTGCCTCCAGACTTCACTGAAACAGCTTTTCAGGGTTCATTGAACAGAACTCAGAGTGTACTTGTCAGTCTTTCATGGCTTAATCGCATTCTTCATTTCCTGCCACCTTTCTCCTCCAGTTAGACAAATAAAATAAGTCACTCTCTGGGGTAAAGGGCCATCCCCTATCCACCTTACCTGAACCCACATGTACCGTACAACATTCTTCGTGATACTTCTGTACCCACCGTGGAACAGCTGTTCCTTCCTTTCTCTGACTCCTAAAACTCTGCCTGCCCCTGCCCTACGGTTTGTATGTTGGTGTGAAAGAAACTCTGTATGAGTATTTTTTTCTCTCTTTTCTCTGCTTGTTTGTATAGAGTAGATGCAGTGAAGTCTGAGGTATTTAGTGAGTCTGTTTCGATCTTGATAAGCAATATATCTGAAGTTCCGTGCCCTCCGTCTGCTACTGCTGTTCAAACGCTCACAATGCCAGGAAGTAGCAGTCAAACTTTTGTTTTATCCTCTGAAACCTGTACAAGCCCTATGAAGACAGAGACCACGGCAAACACTCACGTATCCCCCACAGGGCCTAACAACTCCAGATGTCGCACACAGTCGGGACTCAATAAATAGTACATTAATTTGTCACAGCTTTATTGCTGCACTCGATTTACAGAATAGATGATAAACATGGCCGATTTGCTGTGACTAAAAACAATTCTACTACAACTCTAATTTTCTTGAAAATTCAAGCTTCTTCGGGTCTCTGTATAGCTAACACAAAGCTGCTTAAAAGCCCCAGAGTCACCTGTGACCAGGAGCTAGAAATGGACCAACAAATACTAGGAGCTGAGGTCATAGTGATATTTCTAATAGTTTAGATATCCATCATGCCTTCCTTCTGAAAACAGAAATGAATGTGATAGCATCTCTATAGCCTGCCCATTCAGGCTCTGTAGATTCTCTCTCCCATCATCGTACCTTCCAGCACAGCCTGATCTCTGTGTCTCTGTTCCAGGAGCACTCCGTTAACCATCAGGGAGAGGCTGGGTACGGCCCTCACACCTGTGCCAGAGACTCCCCATGGCCAAGGTCGCCTCCTCATCAAGAGAAAATTAAGGGTGGGGACATTGGCACTTAGATATTCTTTAGATCAGAATGCACAATTTTGATCTGGGCTTGAAATTAACCCTTTATCATGATGAAATAAAACTTATGTCCAGAGTACTCACTCTGTCGGGCACTTGCTCATTAATTTTAAACAATTGTGGTAGTTATAGCTTTTGACTCCCCCTAAACTTAACTATACCAGTTGTCCCTCAGCATCTGCGAGGGATTGCTTCCAGGCCCCTGCTAACAGATACCAAAATCTGTGAGTACTCAAGTCCCCTATATAAAATGGCAAAGATCAAGGCATATAGTTGGCCCTCCCCATCTGCAGACTCCCAACCAGGGATCAAAAACAGTACAGGAATTTACTGAAAAAAAAAATCCATATAATTGAACCTGCACAATTCAAACCTATGTTGTTCAAAGGTGAACTGTAGTTATTAAAGAAGAACATATATATATATATGTATATAATATATATATATGTATGTACACACACACACATATATTAATAGAATGATGAGTTTTGCCTACAGATATAGACTCTCTAGCAGAGTATTGTACAAATTAAAATAATTTTCTAATAATTTAGAGGAAATCATCTCACATCTAAAACTCGGGCAGGTGCCGGGAACTAGGCATTCAGTGGAGCTGTGTTTATCAGTAGAAAGGATGATACAGGATGAGGCGGGGGCGCTGTGCCGTGAGATAAGCCTAGCCCGCAGGCCGCAGACGCGATGTGGAGGTCTGCTTGCCAGAGGACGGAGATGACCGTGTACCCTGAAGGCAACAGCTACAAAATTTTAAACACAGAAATATTGTGTTAGACCTGTTTTTGAATGATACGGAAATCTGGGATGATGAATTGGAGTGGAGAAAGGCATACATAGATATGTCTCTGCCCCTCAGGTCCTGGCTCAGAGCTCCGAAAACACTCGTAATTTCTTGAGTTATAAGAGCTCCTCTTCTCATATTTGGCCTTCAACTGCATCCCTGACACAGGACTCCCAAATCCCTTGTAAATTCCTAAGCGACAGGAGCATCTTTTGTCCTAATGAGACAACTCTGGGTGGGCTCCTGGGTGGCGCTGGTCACCAGAAGGACCAAGCCATGATTAGAAGCTTGGAATTTTTAGCCCTACCCGCTATCCTTCAGAGAGGGAAGAGGGGATGGAAAAGGAATTAATAATTGATCACGCCTATGTGAGGGAGCTCCGTAAAATACCAATGATAGGAGGTTTGGAGGGAGTCCTCACTGGTGACGGTATCCAAGGACCAAACTCCACAGTGACAGGATTACCTGCACTCAGGTCCCTCCCAGACCTCATCCTATGTCTCTCTCTATCTGACCGTTCATCTGGACCCCTTACCATGGTTTTCCCTGAGTTCTGTGAGCTGTTCCGGCAAACAATCAAATCCAAGCGGGAGGAGGTCATGGGAAGCTCTTATTTATAGCCAAGTTGGACAGAGTTGTAGTGACCTAGGGACATACTCTTCACAATTGGCCTCTGAAGTAGGGGGTCGGGGGGCAGTCTTGAGGGACTGAGCCCTTAGCCTGAGAGATCTGACGCTCTCTCCAGGTCGATAGTGTCAAATTGAGTTGAACTGTAGGATGTCCTGCTGGTGTCACAGAATTGCCGATGTGGGAAAACCTGCCACATATTTGGTGACCAGAGGTGTCAGAAGTGAAATGTTATGTGTAAAGGTGAAGAATAAAAACAGAGGGAGAGAATTGCAGGCTTTTCAAAATACAGCGACATACACAATATAATGCCTGAAAATTGAAAAAGATCAACAGTTCTTGGTGAAGATTTGGAGCTGCTTGAATTCTGCCATGTGACTGATGGAGATGTAAAGCGATAATATTCTAGACAAATTTTGTCAGTTTCTTTTCAAGTTTAACTATATACTGCCACATGACCTACTTATTTCACTGTTGGTATTTACCCCAAGAAATGCAAATACATGTGCACACAAAGACTTAGATACAAATATTCATTGCTGTTATATTCATAATAGCCACAAACTAGAAACCACCTAAATATCCACGAATGCTAAGATGGATAACACAAACTATGGTATAGCCATACAATGGTATATTACTCAGTGATTTTGTAAAAATGAACTGATAATGTACGCGTTTAAATAAATGAGAGTTTTAAAATATGTTCACAGATATTTTTTTTCCAGATTCTTTGTTGGACCTTGTCCTGAATCTAAACTGACTATAATGGTGCACTTGCAAGCAATAAAGCAACTGAAGTGATGTCCTATCACATCTGTGAGTAGGGCAGAACATGTACAGCTTCTGCCTGGTTCTGTGACACTTGCTTTAAATCCAGTACCTGCCATGTACTAATGCTCACTACTCTGAGGCCACTACACTGGGGGGAAGCCACATATAAGTTTCCCAGTCCATAGATGCATTTGGGGTCCATGCTAATAGCCAGAACCAACCACTGGACAGTGAGTGACATCGCCTCCAGTTTACTCTAGCCCCCAGGCATTTACTCAGTCCCCATCTTTCCAGCTGAGGCCCCAGACATCACTGGGTTGTCCCCACTGTTCCCTGTTGAAATCCTGACCCACAGAGTCAGAAAGCGTACTAAAATGCACTAAGTTTTGAAATAAGCAGTCATGCATCATAGTAACTGGAACAATAGATGAATCTCTCAAATATCTCAAGTGAAAGATACTGACATAAACACTATACACTGTATAGTTCCCTTTACTTGAAACTAGAAAACACAAACTTGATGTACTGTGATAAAAAGTAGATGAGTGATTGCCTGGGACCTGGGGTGGGGTGGGGCAGACTGGAAAAGGGCATAAAACACAGGTAATGGAAGTGTTCTATATTTTGATTGTGGTAGTAGTGACATTTGTCAAAAAGCATTGAACCGTACCCTTAAAGTAAGTGTATTTTACTGTATGCAAAGTATACCTTGATTCATTTGTATTTGAAAAATACAAACATACAGAGGAAACTAGAAACTAGAGAAAGGTGCTATTGTTAGGTAGATATCTACCCAAGGATAGGTAGATGCCTGCAACTATCTATCCACCTAGTGGTCACTACATGGCTCATGAACAAATCCTCCAGAAAAAAAAACCTGGGAGGGACAGAGACAGGCCTTGGGCTGCTTGTAGTGTTTCAACACAAAGTGCTACCTACTTAATCCTGGAATGTCAACGGTCAACAAAAGTTCATCATCATTTGCTCATTTCCTCCTAGTTTTCATGTCCTAGCAATATTTATTTCTTTTCCATAGGAAAGTTCTTTACTTCTGACAGCAGGTGTCACAATTGCCTCATAAAAGAAAAGGATACTACAAGTTTTCTTAACACAGCAGGGTTCTAATTGTCTTAAAATGGGACTTTAAAATATATTCAGTTAGTATCATTAACACATTGTTGGAATTGATGCGATAATTAGTACATTTCCTCCATTCACTAGTAACATGCAGGTAAGCTACCAGATTGATCTAATAATAGTTACTGAGGAGGGAAAAGGGGATCAAAAGCTCATCAAACGTGTGTGTGTGTGTGTGTGTGTGTGTGTGTGTGTGTGTGTGTGTGTGTGTGGTGTGTGTGTGTAGCATCCATATATACTACAATCAGTATCTCAGCTTTATAAATGAGAAAATGTGGGAAGATATTACCCTTAGCATCAAAGAAATATGGTAACTAGCCACATGCTATTTGCAGGTGCCAGGGAAGTCCCACACCTCTCCCCACTGCTTCCTGGTTTCCCAGACATCTGCCCAGTTTAGCTTCCCTCCCACAGAGCTTAACGCTGGAGGGGGCCAACTGAGTGCCAGTGCCCCTGCAGATATATGAAGAAAACAATGGAGAATTTTGAGAAAAGCAGGGCCTGGAATGGTGAAGAATTATGGTGGGCACTGGATATTTGCAGATGGACACAGGTATCGGAATGAATGACAAGCCAATGAAGAGCATTGGGATTTGCAGTCCTGCAGAATATGTGCAACAAGAAAAAGCAGTATCAAAATTAGTTAGGAGGGGAAAGCTATTAGAACTAATACATTAGTTTAGCGAGGTCATAGATACACAGATCAATACAACAGAATACGGAGTCTAGAAGTTGACTCTCACATATATACTTATTGATTTTTTGTTTGTTTGTTTTATGTTTACAAATGCATTAAGGAAACTTAACAAAAGGTTCTGGGACAGCTGGCTGTATATATGAAAAAAGTAAACACTGGACCTGACCTGCCATCATGAAGATTAGGTTGAAATGCATCACAGGCTTAAAAGTTAAAGTTAAAATAATAGAAATCCTAGAAGAGAAAAATCTTCACAGCCAAGGGGAAACAGGGATTTGTTAATACAGAGCATAGAACAAGTATAAAAGAAAAAAATCATAAATTAGACTTCATTAAAGTTAAAAATGGCTAACCTTGGAAAGAAAACATTAAGACAATAAAAAAGGCAAGTTACAGCCTGGAAGAAAATATTTGTATGTATAGTTTACCCTTGAATAACACAAGTTTGAACAGTGTGGGTCTACTTGTATGTGGAGTTTTTCCAATAAATATATAGTCTGCCCTCAGTATCCCCAGTTTTCATACTCATGGATTCAGCCAACTGCAGATTGAAAATAGTAAAGTTCTTTCTGTCCACGGTTGGGAATCCACACACGCAGAAGGCATTGCTCTAAGCCATTTTATATTTTATATAAGTGACTTGAGCACCCACAGATTTTGATGTCTATGGGGGCCTGGAACTAATGCCCTGCAGATACCAAGAGACAACTGTGGTTATATTTGAGGGAAATCAATGTTATATGGGGATTTTTGACTGCAGGAGGGTCGGTACGCCTTCTGTATGTATATAATCTAAATATTTGTAATAGATACGTCCAATAAAGGACCTGCATCCAGAATAATGGAACTCAAAAGTGATGGTAGATCATAATCCCAGAGATATGTGGTTCACAGCTGAGAAGTGAGGCAAGGCTCCAGTCTCAGAATTAACAACGACAACAACAAAACCCAGGGGACAAGTTATCCCGCATCTCGTGGTTCAAGGCTGAGGTTAAGGAGAAAAGAGGGAGATTGTGCTGAATTTAATGAGACGGTAGCTTCCCTTTTGAGAAGAAAGGCAAATGAAAAGTTTGGTGGTAGGAGATGCCATGGTCGGACTCATTTTACTTCTCAGGCAGAATAGAGGACGAGTCCCAGAGGTTCAGTGGTTACTTTTGGCCCCAAACTGCCTGAAAGCCCGTTACATGGCACATCTGCCTAACAGGGCTTAGCAGGTTCCTTCTGGCTGAATGTGCTAGGTTATCCCTGGCGACCAGAACTGGATGTTTGAAGTCTCTGTCATATGTCACTCTAGAGCAAGTAAACTGCCACAATGATCCTCAACTCCAACCTCTGATTCCTCGAATCCAGATTTTCCCCCTCCTTCCAGATCCTTGGACAAGAAACCAGCCTCTCCTTAGAATCTGGCTGTTCCTTTTTGTATTCCTGACTACAGACAATTAAAACCGTGGTCATTACCCACCTGCACAGGCTGTAGGCGACAGCTGTGTGGAATCTGTGAACCCTGTCGGTAACCATCACAGGTAATTCGGTGTCAGTCAGCTGTGCGCGCGTGTTATATTAGCAGTGCCGTGAGGAGACCGTTCCAGGGAGCGCGTGCCCCTCCGTCCTTGGTCCTCCTTCAAAGACTCTTCTCAGGTGGAAAAATGGTCAAATCTGAAATGAGTAAGGAAAAGGGTCCTCGCAAACTCTAAGTCCCAAATTTAGTTCTAAAACAAAAGTAGAACCAAGCCATTTGGGGGAAGTCAGAGGTCAACTACTTACTCACCCAACAGTTAACAAGAGAGTAGTTATTTCTATGAGCTGAATGGATGAATTTTGGCCAAAAAGGCAGCTTTCAGCCCAAGAAGGTCAAACTCGTTAAGGTGATTTGAAGGAAATGCAGGTTTCGCTGGCAATAGAGGCTCCCGGGTAGAACTGGTTCGGGGACAGGTCCTAAATAATCTCTGCGGAACTGGGTTTCTTATCTCCGCCAAGGTCACAGAGTGCTTAACTAACATACCCTGAGTCCTGGGAAAGTCACTCTTAGAGGACTATACTAGCGTTTAGTACTAGGATTTATGTACAAAGTCAACAGAGAATTTAGACGGGATCTGCTGCTTTACCCGCTGTGGCCACCAGAGGGCACCCAAAGCCCAAGATTTTGTTCATTAAAAAAACTGCCTGAGCCCCTTCTCTAAGCTTCCAGACTTCAAACGAAAGCCCACCCGTCTCTATCCTGGAGTCCTCCACTCTGCTCAACAACGGCTTATGGTCACGGCCTCTCTGATGCAGGAGGAAAGTAGACTGAAATGCAAACAGAGGGAAAGGCAAAAGTCCTTGCTTAAGGGGGGCCTTCAGCTCAGCCAAACCTTGGGGGCCCCCTCCCACCCTGCCCTGCGGCGCAAGGCCCGCTGGGCTGAGCAAATCTTTGGCATATTCTATGTCACCGGCTAACTCAGCCCCTACTCACAAGCATTCCTATAAGGGAGTCTCCTGCGGGTAAGTGGTTTTCTTGCAAACTTAGGGGGCGGGGTCTTGCAGGTGGTGCATAGGTGAGAGTTTTAGGGATGCAGGAGGACCGGAAATGGAAGAAGAAAGGTTAATAGTCAATAAAATGGGATCTCCTATGTGGAAATAAAGAGGAGTAAGAGAACTGGGCAAGGTACATAAAGATGCCCGGTCCTTAGGGCTGGAGTTCATGCAAAGAGCAGAATGATGCACTTTAAGAAGATGACTATAATTACATTTGTCTTTTACACTGCTGTTTATTGTTTGCTATTATTAAGTATACGGTAAATTTAGATTTGGGGTAAAGTGCTTCAGTTGGCTCTGCTAAGGGAACCCCAAGAAAGGATCTTAGATTTTCCATTATGTGAGATCTGTTTGTAATAGGGGAAGAACAGCCGTATGATGAATTGGCGTGGTGAGTCAGCAAACTGAGAGTGAGTGAGCCCAGGGGCACAGTAGGGCAGGCAGGGACTCTCTTCGGTCTATTTGAAGAGTTATGGATTTTTCTTATAAGATGGATTCTATTACTTATAATTAACCTCTATAAAGCGAATCTGTCTGGTTCTAATTTTACCTTTCAAACCTTGACTCTCCCTCTAAACACAGTGTTTGCCTCATACTTTGCCATGATTTGGTCTGGTATATCAAAAGCAGGTGAAGCCCTCCCCAACATGCTCATTCACAGATATCTTTCATTTGCTTTTGACTCTTTTAATTTCGACCCTGGAAAATTATCTTCCAAACCACATTTTCCATACGAATGCTTTTTACCCCCCAAATATGGGCTCCTCAAAAATAAAAATATTTTATTCTCTCCCTTTAAATGGTCACAGTTTCTTCCTCACTTTCTTTTCCAAAAAAAACCAAAAAACAAAAAACCAACAACAACAAAAAAACACATCTTACAATTTCTCTCACAAAAGCGGCTTCTCTTGTTGCTGACTCTGTTTCCTCTTCAACCTTATGGTGTCACTTGGAATCAGCGAATTCCCTTCAACTGTCCCCCTCTTTGTAACTCAGAGTTTCTTCATTCATCACGATCCACAGAAAAGCATTTTGATCCATAAAATCTTTGCAACAATACCACTTCCCTTCCAAACCTGGCCCCACGTGGCACTTATATTCTCATGGCTGACTGAACTCTGCTTCTATCGCATTCAGCATCCTCACTCATTCTAACGTTCTAGGAAAGCTTGTTACCCAAATTTTCCTTTGTGTGAGTGTATCCATGTTTGAACGAAATTCTCTGAGGAAATGCGTATGCACCACGCATGCTCGCACACACGGGACCTGTCCTTTTGTCCCTTAACTTCAGTGATGTCTAAGGCTTGGTTAGGTCAGTCTTTTCATCTAGACTAGGTATTAAGTGTACAGATTTTTTTATTTCGGTTTCTTTCTAGACCAAGAAGGCCATCACATTTAAAAAAAAATTATGACATGTTAAAAGCCGGTCAGACCTAGTTTCTCCTGGTCTGTTGTTATCATGCGGAAGCTTCCAAGGGTTCCTGGGGATCAGTTTAAATGCAACCCCAGCAAGTCCCTGGACACATTTCAACACCGAGGAGAGAGCTGGGGGCAATCTGAGCCACGTCGCTTCTACTGAGCACTTTACACCATTTTCCTATCTCAGGGAATAAGACGATTGGAAGAAATATTAGCAGTAACCTACTTTTCTTCCCTGATCTCTAGGGAAAAATATATATATATTTTAAAGCCTTTCAAACTGCTTGATATATCTAGCTCTCTATCATATGTATTTTCTTGTTTGCCTCTTCATGAGTAATGGAGTATAATTAGTCACCATCCTCCACATAGCTTACATGTGTTATTTTGTCTTTTTAAATTTATGCTAAACACTGAAAAGATAACTTGGTTAGACAACTATTTAAATATGTGGACAATTTTCTTATTATGATGATTTTAACTATTATTTTATTTTCTTATTAGTTTGTAAAACAAAGAATAAATATAATTTTCAAGTTCTAAAACTTCAGTGTATTTCACAGGAAAGAGAATGTCATACCGGGGGTAAAACTCAGTTACCCATTTATTTGCTGTGTTAAATCTTTTCTGAATGTTAATATTATCATCAGCAAAATGAAAAAAAAA
>NW_011888834.1:4999837-5009375 GCF_000151845.1 Pteropus vampyrus | reverse complement strand
ATTTTCAGTAATGGCTGTGTTTCAAACCAGCTCATAACATTCCAAAAGACTGAGCCATTGGCACTCACGAGCCAGGACTCGCTGTCTGCAGCCTATCACTAGCTATAACCTTTGCAGCTCAGGCAGTTTTACTATAAGAAGCCTCTACCGGAGCATGAAGTGGTGGGAATTGTGGGGGGGGAACATGTTTAAAGAAATGCTTTTTCCTTGGAGAAATTGGCTGGAAGTTTGTATCAGACCCATGGACAGCAGAGATATTGACAAAATATTGTCTGTCAGGGACTTCTGACATGCAGTTCCCGTGGTGACACTGGTAGAGGGCCAAACCCACCATTAACAGTGACACAAGGAAGCGGGAGGCAGCCAAGACCAGCAGTTGGGGCTTTCAAGAAAGCCGTTCCTTTCAAAGCCCAAGTTTTCAAAGTGTGTCTAAGTTCCCAGTCTCCCAGCACAAGCATCACTGGAAATCTGAGTAATTTTTGTGAGTAATTGTTAAAAAGTATTTAGAGAAAGAAACCTCAGAGAGAAATCTAGTCCTCTTGTGTGACTGGCTTCAAGTCATTTCATTTTAAGCATTAAAAGATGTGACTTTTTTCCCTCATTTCCACACCTAGCACAGACCTACAACAGAGCTTAAAAATACTGATTTTTGAAAATGACCATGCAGAAAATCCCCCCCAAATTGTGTTTTTATTCATTAACATTACAATTCATTAAATCAATAGATGAATAAAGCATTCCTTGATGGTTGAGTTAAAATGTAAGGAATGCAGACTTCTCAATATTAATATTACATGTGATGGTGAAAGGATTATACACGATAAAATCAAAATGTTTATATTTAATAAGTCTTGATATGGTATAGAAAAGTACCACACTTCTAAGAGCATAGCCAGTAAAAGACAGAGAAGTAATAACGCATGAACTAAAGGCTTCACTTAGCAAGTGATTTTATTTTTTTCATGGGCTATAACTGATAAAATGAAAATGGGGTTAAAATAAAAGTCATTTGTAGTTTTACAAGCCTGGAGTAACTCTGCATGTAATTCAGCCGTACATTTTAAAGTATTTTGGTCTAGAGCTAATTTCTTTTGTTTTGCAAAGAGCAGAGCTAAGCGATAGCTTCATGATCCTTAAAAATATACTGTAGATCAGGTCTTAGAAAACAGGCAACTTCTCTAAGCACATCTATTCACCTATTGGCTGGACTGGAAAAAATATAGAAAGGATAATGACAAATAAAAAGCAAAATACATCTAAGTGCAAAGGCAAAAATACACAAGAATCCAGTATGTTTAGATTTCTTGATTCTTGTCCTGGCAGGTAGCAGTTCAGTGAAGTAGATTTTTTCATTCACTCTCTGGTCAAAAGGAAAAAAAAGTTTGGAAACCATGGTTAATATGAATTATAAAATGTTATGTAATAATGATAACATTTATAGAGTTTAAATAATACTAACAACCCTACTGAGAGACAATATCATTACCTCCATTTCACAGGTTAGAAAACTAATTACATAACTTGGCTTAAAGTCCCTCAGCTCATTTTGGGCAGAACTAAGAAAAGAATTAAAGTTTCCTGAGGCCAGGTCCAATTTTCCTTCCATGATACAAAATCACTAATCTTTCCCAGTAATGGAGTTTGCCCACCTATAATTCCAAGCCCCTAAAGAGTTGAATGGATATTTTTTGAGATGCTGTGCTCCAGTCTCTGTGACAGAATTAGAAGATGGGCACAGTTTCTAGAATTTCCTGCAGAATGGATCCCACCAGGGTATCAGCTGTGTGAGTGGTGCCTTATAAATAAATGAGCAGTGTTCCTTGTCTATGACCTTGCCGGT
Source organism: Pteropus vampyrus (assembly GCF_000151845.1). Classification (NCBI taxonomy): domain Eukaryota; kingdom Metazoa; phylum Chordata; class Mammalia; order Chiroptera; family Pteropodidae; genus Pteropus; species Pteropus vampyrus. The sequence goes on along the minus strand of NW_011888834.1, from coordinate 5,007,535 downwards.
CTCTTCCTGAGAGAGTGATAGTCAATGGTGTTTGAATCAATTGTTCCCTTTATAACCTCTCTCCAGTTTCAATCCTAGAAAATATTCAGGAAATAGGAGTAGAGATAACTGCTTCCATATAATGTATCCTGAGTCTTTCCCCTACTTATGATTTGTTGTTGTTATTACCATTTTTAAATTCAAAGAATATTTTTCACTGAAATGAATACCATATTCAATGCAAATGGGTTCCCTAGCCCAATTCATAGAGGATTGTATAAAACACACACAAAAAATGTCAATTATAGTTTACTGAAACAGTCTAAAAGGAATACAGTTTTGTTCATATTTCTCCATCCCCTTCCCCTCTGGCGACCATCAGTTTGTTCTCTGTATCTACGAGTCCGTTTCTGTTTTGTTTTGTTTGTTCGAAGGGGACTAAGAGGTGCAAACTTCCAGTAATAAAATAAATAAGCCCGTGGATAATAATGTATGTACAGCATAGGGACTATAGTCAATAATACTGTAATAACTTTACAGGATGCCAGACTAGATTTATCGCGAGATCACATTGTATATAAATGTTGCATCACTATGTTGTACACCTGAAATTAATATAATATTGTATGTTAACTTTTAATAAAAATAAACAATTAAAAATAAAATAAAAATTTTAGTAAAATAAAAAAGGAATAAAACAATCAAATCTTATAATGTGTTCTTACATGTTATTGATTTCCTGACTACCTTGCTCTACAAGTATCAGCTCTTAACCATGAATAAAATTTGCTCAACAATCAAACCTTTTTAAAAACAAACTTTTCTTTCTCTTATCTTAGTTCCTATTAAAGTCATCACTACCTAACAGAAATCTATACAATTTTTAGTGCAGATTTCAGCAGTTATAATCTCCCAGATGACAAATTAGCCATTTTCTCATTAGCATATTAGTATACATACAACCTTGAGTAATTTATATTTATAATGATTTTTGTTTTCCTTTCTGAAATTGTGTCATTTTAAAAATTTCTTTTCAAATGTATTACAGAACACAGTGGCACATCTTTCTCAAATCTGAAATAAAAGTGAGAAAATATTTGACAGCAAAGACAAAAGCTCAAGGTCTCACGTGATATCGTTAAGAGTATTTTCTCTACAGTCAGCTTCCGGCTTTAACTTGCAGGTCCTGGCCTCACAGCAAGCATTCCTGCATTCCTTTAAAGCACAGACAATAGGAAAGTGGGTTCAGCATTGTTTTCCCGTGTAGACTAGGTACATGCAATGTTGGTACAAGATGGCAATACAATGTTAGTTTTTAAACTCAATTACTCTGCTTTACAAATTGCAGTGGAAATGACCAAGTTAATAATAAGAAAAAAAATGTTAGGAGTAATGAAAACGACTTCTCAAAAAGCCAGAAATAGAGTTACTCAAGAACCACCTCAAATAAATTTGGCCTATAATACATGTAAATTAATACATGTAAATTAATTTAAAACCTTAAGGGAGAATATTTCTATACTATTAAAACTGTTTGAACATAGAGGAAAAAATATTTTAAATCTTCACTTCATTTTACCAAGCCTGCATAATTCTGATAATGAGAACTGGTAATGAATACAAACACACACACACACACACACACACACACACACACACACACACATACACATACATATACAATTTACATTTATGAATATAAATGTAAAAACTTGAAAATATTAGTAAAATACCACTTTATTCATATAATAACTCTTCATTACAACTATGCAGCATTCTTTTGTTTGTTTGTTTGTTTGTTTACCAAAAATGCAAGGGTGTCTCAACTGTACAGAATAAAGTAATATAATCCATCATATTAGGAGACTAAGGGGAAAAAACAACCATTATTGTGATAGATGGGAAAAAATCAGTTGGTAAAAACTCAGTGGCCTTTATTGAATTTTTTAGGCATATATAAACAAATTATAAACAAAATTATGAATCATCATGATAAAAAAAATCTATCTAATAGTAAAGGCATATCCAATAAAATAAGAAATAAGAATTATTTATAGTCTATATTTGTATGGAAATTCTGACCAGTGCTATGAGACAAGAAAAAAATATAAGAGTGTAATAATTGGGAAGTATAAATCACGTTCCATTATTTGTATGTGATAAAATTCTTGACCTGGAATAAATAGAGGATCAACTCAAAAAAATAGTGGGCGAGTCACTAAGATAGCTAGCTGGTTAAGATAATAATCAAATAACATAAAAAGCAATAATAAATTAGAACTTAAAATAAAGAAAACCTTACATATAGTAATAGCAAAAATGTATACATATAAAATATTTCAGAATAAGATTTCAAAATGTGCCAGAATCACATGAAGAACTTTATACATAATTTTCCTGAGAGACTTCCAAAGCAAATTGTCTTTTAAGACCATGCTTAATATTGTGAACATGGTAGTGGCCTCCAGAGTGAAATATGAATTTAATGTATTTCATTCAGACTCTCAATTGTATTTTTGGGCAAACTGACCAAAAAAAAAAAAAAAATACTACAAGTTATATGGAAGCATTAATGCTAAAGAATTGCTATGTAAATTATGAAAAAAAAAATTGTATGTCGATGAAGAGAGTTACCATTAAAGATATTAAAATGCATTGTATAATTACAATTATTAAAAACATATAATGTTTGTGTTATAATATCTAGACACATAGAATGATCATTTTAAAAACCTAAAAAAATACCTATATCTGTACATAAAAATAATAAAATGGCATATTAGATCATGGGAAACTGGATTATTTGCTAAAGGATACTCTAAAGTATATAAGCTATGTATGGCATTTGCCTGCTGAAATTAAAAGTACCTAAGATTATGAACAACTTCAACTGTTTCCACCCAATAAATGATCAAGAAAGAATGAGATAAACTTACGTTTAATTTATTATAAAGTATCAAATCATTTCTAAAATTCTATCTTATAATAATTATTAGAATATTGGCAATATTCTTCATAAAAGATTAAGTTATAATGGTAATCTTCTAATATAATTAAACAGCTTGGAATTTCTAAATAAACTGAAGCACAGAGAGATTATGTGCTTTCCTCTTTTTAATAGAGCCTCTTAAAGTAATGGATAAATCTTGGGTTGCAGTGGGTTTCACCCATTACCAGCTTTTTATCATTGGAACTAGCTCTTTAACTTTTCTGAGTCTCACTGCTTCTTCTCTAAATTGGGATGAAAACAAAACCTATTCTGTCAGTTTGTTGTGAGTAATAAAAGAAATGATGTATATAAAAGCATTTTGCAGATTGACACATAGAATATCTCTTCAAATATTAGCCTTTTGTTGGTCTTAAAAGTAAATGAAAATTGCTAAGAAAATAGAATGCTCTCTTAAAAACTTAGTACGGGGTTGCTAGCAAATATTCCATCAGAAAGATTCTTTAGAGTACACTGGTGCCTTGAAGGGTTCAGATTTTATAAATATTAGCAGAATTATATGCTCTGTGTTAGTAACCCATTTTCTACAGGTGCATGTAATTTTTTTTTTCTCTTCCGTTTTATTTACTGCCTGGTTTACACATTGGCTTGATGAGAGACGACCAACTCTTTCTATGGAGAGAATTAATTTCTTGATCTGTAATTATTATTGCTCAACTGATGATCAATTATGCCTTTATGTGATTTAGGAATTTCTGACTAATATACCTAGGAAAAAAATCATAAGTGACATGTTGTAGTTAATGATTTACTTCTTTACATTGAACTTCATACAGTCATGCCATAAGCATATCCTGGCTTTTGAAATGCCTTTCAAAAGACGACAAAAATCAGTGCCAAAAACACATATGCAAGTCTACCGTTTACTATAATGCCAAACTTGTGTCTTCAGAATTTTCAAAAGAACATTTTTTAAAAAAAGAAAAAGGAAACATGCCATAATCACTCTCTAATAAGTATTTTAAACCGTGAATATTTTCAAACCTTAGGAAAGCCACAGTCACATTCTTCTCCCACTTCCAGAAGTTGGTTCCCACACACTGGCTTTGTTATTATATTTGCAGGAATTGGTGCTTGCAGCAGGCACTTTGGTTTTTGAGATGAAATGTATCTTTCAAAACTTGAGCGGCAGGATGTACTGAAATCCTTTGGGAATTTTGAACTGTGTCCAGAAGAAAAATCATAAATACCATGATAAATGACTGTGGGAATCTAACTTGTCTAACATTATTACCTGGTTCAGTAGAAATCCCAAATTTAGTTTCTGTTTAGGACTGCACTGTGTTATATGTGGAAGGCGACAGAGCATGCCTACCAGACTGGTTGGAAAACCGTTTTCCTAGACACTCGGTTGTAGAGCTGGAAGAATTTAAATTCCTGCATGGATTCAGCACTCTCTAATTGGCAGCACTGATGAGCTTCGCCATTTGTTATCATTAAGAGACTGAGAGGTAAGTGATAATAACAATAAACTAGTGAAAGGACATAATTGCAGACTTAGAGTTTCTATGAACATATTTCTTTTCCTATTCATGAGTATTGCAAGAGCAAGGTATGTTTTATTCCTTTTTTTAAATCCCAAGTCCTTACAAAATGTTCAGCATTGGAAGGTAATTAGTAATAACATGACAAAAGGATTGATTGATTGGCAATAGGGATAATTGTCATCATCTTAATTAGATAAATATTTTTAGAAAATATATTATTTAAAGTTAAAATTATTTTACGTTAAAATAACATGGTCATCATACTTAAGCTCTATTTTGGTATTTTTTGGACATTTTAAATAATGAGCCCTGATAGCTGGTAAAACTTGTGCATCAAGAGGCTGGAGGGTGAATTAATGGGATATGCAGCCCTTGGTAAAAAAAAAAAAAATGCCTATCCAACTGTATAGACTATATCTGAATTCTTGGATGACAAGGTCTCACCTCAGATATTGATTCATCACACAACTCCCAGAAGGACACTTGGTGTAAAACGGAACATCAGGCATACCTAAGACATGACCCAACTCATGTGACATCACTCCTACGAGAGCCACATTTTTCTTTTTTTTAGCCTGAAAAAAAATAGAAACATCTATTACTTCTTTTTTTATTCAGTTAATTCTTAACTGTTGCCAATGTTCAGTAGTTTGACAGATAAAAAATAGTCATTTAGTCCCTTTTCCTGTCATCAGTTATTGTAAAATGTTGAATAAACATTTAAAATGATTGACTCTCATGAATCCAACCATCAAGTCAGTGCTCAATCAAAAATTTGCTGAACTAATCATAAGTTCTCTGTAAACCATGGTTAAATTAAAGTAAATACATTCTTCGTAGGATGCGAAGATACCATAAGATGTACTCGAAGGCCTCCAAAACCTGTAGCAATAATGCCTATGACATTGGTAGTGCTTGACCATGTCATACCAACATGCACCTGTCTGACCTCTCTGGCCATCGATACGATGATTAATTTGAAGTTGGCTCAGACCGCAGAGGGGACTTGTATTCCCTTTCTCTTCCGATCTTCCTGTTCTTACACCCTAACACCAAGTGAGGGGGGTAGCCTTCTAGGAAGACAAATGTAGTGAAATATTCTTTTTCACAATCCAAGGAACCTTCAGTATAATGGGCTACTAGTAGTTTCATTTCTACTTTTATTTACTGCCTCAGCAAATGTTCATTGTCCTAACTCTATACAAGGCATTATGTTGGTCTTTGCAGAGGATATAGAAGCATAGTAAGCCTTACTATAAGTTTACAAACCTCTATAACAGAAACCGAAGATGGAGAGCACAAGGAATTTGAGGCTGCCATTCCTACACGTCGGTTGCTGAATTCAATTCCACTGTGTGAAAATTACAGGTACATTGTCACGATCTGAGTCTTAGGAACCATTAGTTTTGGCCAATTATGTTTTAAATTTCCCTTGTTTGCTCCACCCTTTTTATATTCACTAGGCCCCAGAAAAGCTTCTGTAGTTCTATAGCATTATAATGACCACAGATGGTCATCCCACATCCAAGAGTCCATTTTAGTGATCTGATACGGGTCTCCGATAATCTCACAGGTAAATTGTTAGTGGTAGAACTTCAGGCTCCCTGACAACTCATTGGGGGAGATATAATTGAACAGTAATCGCTACCAAGAAACCTTTACAATAACTATCCACTCTGCCTTCCTATGCCTGGCCTTGGCCTGCGTGTGCTCACCTGAGTAGCTGAGTATGGTCATGGACCTTCATTTTCCTCAGGTTAGAACGATGCCAGTTCACAAAGTTGTTAAAGGTGATGCCTGTGTTGGGTACCACCTTTATCTTATCACCATCAGACCATATTTCCATACCAACCAAGGCAACTTGAACATCTATGGTGTTATAAATCTGTGGGAAGAGCATTTTTCTTCATAAAAATTTTTGAGATGTCTTTAGTGTTTTTGATCCTTTGCTGACCACAAGTGATAAATAAATATATCCCATTTTGAAAACAGAAATCCTAGAAGTTGCCTTTGATTTTACCTTGATGTTCATCCTTATCTGCTAAATTTCCCCAAACCGTTGACGTTAAGCCATTGTGATCCTCCCAACTCCTTATTTGGTGAAACCATAGGAAGGCCCCAGGCTCCCATGTGGAAACGCATGTTTACAGGACAAATGTCTTACCACATTGAGTAGGTTCATCACATCAAACACAAAACTTCTTATCAAAGTTAGATTCCCCTTATATATGTTATACTGTAAAATACAAAATGCAAATTATAATTAAAACAGCAAATTAAAGCGAGAAGCTGATGGGGCATAGAAGTCTACATGTTGAGAAAAATTATATATATCAATGTAAACAAGTGTCTATTCATTCCATGTCTACCTTATATACTACTCTGTGTTTCAAGTCTGTGTTTCTATTTAAGATGTAAATATTTTTTGGTTAAAGAAAAATTAAGCATTCATATAAAATTTCAGTGTTATTCATTTTTACACTGAATAAATCAAACTAACAATGTCGATGTTTTTAAACAAATTCAATAATATTAAAATTTGATTACAAAGCGATAATTGCTAGTTAGAATCACAGATTCCAGCAGCTTTTGTATATGTAAATATAATTTGTAAAGTATGTATAGTTTTATATTTACTTTATATTTACATACAAAGTAGAATTTGTAAAGCAAATACGGCAAAAATTTAACAAAATATTTTAATAACCCATTCCTTTTTTTGGTTTGTTTTTCAATATTGTAGTTGACGTCCTGTAGTTATCTGATTTTAAGTATATTTTCAATATCTGAATATTTTGGTAGCAGATGGATTCTAAAGCAGTGGGTGAGTGAAAACTATTGCTGGCAAGGCATGTAGAACAGAGAAAACAATCAGGTGAACAGGCTAGAATAGTTTATAGCTTGTGTTCGCTTGATAAGAAAACTTAAAAGCTGCCTTAGCTGGCCAAGAAGCACACACATTCATACTCACGAAAGCATTATCCAGCACCAAAAAGAGATCAATGTATTTTTCAGCTTGAAGAAAGTCTTCTTGCTTTACAAAGTGTAAAAGAACATTGTTAATGATTATCTTCATCCTAAAAGATTAAAAAGCTTACAAAAAGATTCTTTTTTTTTTTTTCAGAGAGAAATTATATTGAAGGATAAGTAAATATCCTGGCTTTACCTTTATCTATACCAGTCATTGCTGAGCACACTAGTCTGCCATATATCATTGCTGAGACA
>NW_011888834.1:4995760-4999787 GCF_000151845.1 Pteropus vampyrus | reverse complement strand
TTTTGATCCTTTGCTGACCACAAGTGATAAATAAATATATCCCATTTTGAAAACAGAAATCCTAGAAGTTGCCTTTGATTTTACCTTGATGTTCATCCTTATCTGCTAAATTTCCCCAAACCGTTGACGTTAAGCCATTGTGATCCTCCCAACTCCTTATTTGGTGAAACCATAGGAAGGCCCCAGGCTCCCATGTGGAAACGCATGTTTACAGGACAAATGTCTTACCACATTGAGTAGGTTCATCACATCAAACACAAAACTTCTTATCAAAGTTAGATTCCCCTTATATATGTTATACTGTAAAATACAAAATGCAAATTATAATTAAAACAGCAAATTAAAGCGAGAAGCTGATGGGGCATAGAAGTCTACATGTTGAGAAAAATTATATATATCAATGTAAACAAGTGTCTATTCATTCCATGTCTACCTTATATACTACTCTGTGTTTCAAGTCTGTGTTTCTATTTAAGATGTAAATATTTTTTGGTTAAAGAAAAATTAAGCATTCATATAAAATTTCAGTGTTATTCATTTTTACACTGAATAAATCAAACTAACAATGTCGATGTTTTTAAACAAATTCAATAATATTAAAATTTGATTACAAAGCGATAATTGCTAGTTAGAATCACAGATTCCAGCAGCTTTTGTATATGTAAATATAATTTGTAAAGTATGTATAGTTTTATATTTACTTTATATTTACATACAAAGTAGAATTTGTAAAGCAAATACGGCAAAAATTTAACAAAATATTTTAATAACCCATTCCTTTTTTTGGTTTGTTTTTCAATATTGTAGTTGACGTCCTGTAGTTATCTGATTTTAAGTATATTTTCAATATCTGAATATTTTGGTAGCAGATGGATTCTAAAGCAGTGGGTGAGTGAAAACTATTGCTGGCAAGGCATGTAGAACAGAGAAAACAATCAGGTGAACAGGCTAGAATAGTTTATAGCTTGTGTTCGCTTGATAAGAAAACTTAAAAGCTGCCTTAGCTGGCCAAGAAGCACACACATTCATACTCACGAAAGCATTATCCAGCACCAAAAAGAGATCAATGTATTTTTCAGCTTGAAGAAAGTCTTCTTGCTTTACAAAGTGTAAAAGAACATTGTTAATGATTATCTTCATCCTAAAAGATTAAAAAGCTTACAAAAAGATTCTTTTTTTTTTTTCAGAGAGAAATTATATTGAAGGATAAGTAAATATCCTGGCTTTACCTTTATCTATACCAGTCATTGCTGAGCACACTAGTCTGCCATATATCATTGCTGAGACAACTGAATAAACATGACATCGGAATGCTACACTTACCTCTGGGCTTTCGAGTGACCTAGAGGCTCGAATAAGGCCGTGTTTCTTGCCAACATTTCTTACACCACAGGTGTGATTAGCTGAGTCTAGCTCCTCCTGGTTATCTGCGAGGACAGCATGTTCTTCTTGGTCTGTGCTTTTCAGAGGCTTTATCATATACCTTTGATCGTGATGTGTGAAGTATCCCCTGTGAGATTCAGAGATTCATGTTTGAGAATTTTCTGCCACAGAGTCACATATACTGACCAAAATAGAATGACACCTCTTCCTCCATCCCAAGCTCATTCATACAGTTTTTCTTCATAGGCTTTTGGCTAACTTTTGCTAACATAAGTTACAATCAGTATTTATCGATACTAAAATAGAGCTTACATTATTTTCCCAGAGAATTGTGAAGAATTACTAAGATGAAGCTACTCAAAGGATTTGAAATTTACAGCATGAGCTCAATAAATATTTGTCCATAGTTTATTTATACATTTAGCAAATATCTCTTGGCAAGGAATAAAATGGAAAACAAAATAAAAGAGTGTGTAGATTTTAAGAATCCCAGAGGAGAGAAAGAATAACAAGCAAATTGGCCAAAGGAACAGTATGGAATCAGTAGCTTAGAGAATTTCTCTTCTTAGTAAGAAAATTAATTCAGAAATATAAAGTGAATCCATATAATGGAATATTATGAAGCCAACACAACCATTAAAAATTACATCTCTGAAGGTATTTTATAATATGGAAAAGGCTTATAATGTCATATGGCATAAACCATGTTGAAAGAACAATTATGTGTATTTTATTTCATATTTCAACCGTGTATCAGATATATTTGTCTATATGCATACAAGCCGATGAACATGATAAAATGTTAATAAGAAATCACAGAGGTAAAATTTCATGGTGATTATTTTCTTATTTGTGCTTTTTTTTTTAACTTTCCAAACCTTCCCTTATTGGCAAGAACTACCTTTGTACCACACACACGCACGCACGCACACACGCACACAACTTTAAAAAATTACATTTCACCATTTCAATTTCAGAGTAGAATTCTTAAGAAAATAAAAAAGAATGTTTTCTGGGAGTGGGGTGAATAAATGTGGAAATGGATCCAGATATCGAGGTCCAGAGTATAGCAGCATTTTGTTTATTCTTAGGACTGAATTCTACTAGAGAAGCAGATTATGAAATGATTGCAAGAGTGATATTTTATTCTTCACGTTAACCACATATATTCAGCATTTTATAGATGGAGGAAATTTTACCAAGATAATAAGACATTATGTCCAGGAAGACTCATTCTGTGTAACAAAATGGTGCTTAATGTTTAATATTTTGAGGAGTAGTTCTTACCTCAACCCATTACAAGTACTAATGCTGGCGACAGAATTCTTTTCATTCAGGATATATCCTTTATAGTAGCACTGTTCCTAAGGTTGGGAAATAGAAAAAAAAAATTACAAGAATAAATGTATCACAGTAACAGTAAAAACTGTTATCTTGAATATATATGAAAATTCTTTGAGTGGCTGTGGCCAGAGCAGTTCCCAGAAATGAAAATAAGGAGAACCTCAAAGATTTTAGTAACTGCTCCCCAACTGACCATGGAAACTCTCTGTATTAGATGGCTGAGCTATCTTTCTGGCACTAATGTGCACTAAAGTCCAGGGGCACTGAGTCTAAGTGGGCACATGGTGAAAGTGGACACTGCATCTGAGAAGTAGCCAGCTCCCCTGGGATCTCCAGCACTCTGAAGAGCTCTCAGATTTGACTCTCTTGTGCTGAGTTCCTAAGACACTATCCATCACATATCCATAAAATGGGGTACACACTTTTCTGAATTTTAGAGTCCTCAAGAGGCTGCACTACTGCTCGTGGGCCCCTCGTATTAACTGGTCCCATTCACCACTTGAATTGGTGTGTCAGTGGAAGTTTCTTAACTACCAAAAACCCAGAGAGTTTGTCTACAACTAGAAATTCAGACATGTTAGGTGTTCCATAAAAGCAAACTAGGGGGTCACTTGTCTAGAATGATCTAAGAAAGCTAATAACTAACCTCTTGTTCGAAATAAACTGATTTGTCTCAGAGTCTGAAATTCTATCCATGTTTTTTTTTTCCTTTTCTTTTGGAAGAAACCATATTATCATAAACATTCTCTAATAGAAGAGTTGGAAAAGGTATCAGAGTAAAATATCATCAGCCATTCACACTTGAGCATGAATTAATTTATCAGATACTTTCCTTGGAGGTCAATGTTAGCAAAATTCCAGATAGTCATGAGATGAGAGTTTTGATGTGAGAAGGAAGCAAAGAGCCATTTTGTGGCAGAAGACTGTTTTTTACACAGATATACATTTTTAGAATGCCACAGAGGGTGGCTCTGAGAGACTCACTTAGCTTGGTAACACTCCATGATTAAGCCTTTTTGTATTCTCTTTCTGCTCTTCCTTTGGCCTTGATTCTCTATGTCTGATATCTAGGCCTTGGCATTACCTATAGGGTGGTAGTTTAACCAGATATATTAATTAAATTATTGATATTTCATTACTGGCCTCAGGACAAATGCATGTATCATCAGAAAACAGTAAATAGTGACATGATATTTCAAGTACCTATAAGGGAGACTATTTCTAATCTATTGATAAGATGGCCTAGGGAAAAGTGGACTTTCGGTTGCTCCTAAAAATGTAATATCTGAAAGCCTCTTAC
>NW_011888834.1:4984249-4995710 GCF_000151845.1 Pteropus vampyrus | reverse complement strand
TGGGCACATGGTGAAAGTGGACACTGCATCTGAGAAGTAGCCAGCTCCCCTGGGATCTCCAGCACTCTGAAGAGCTCTCAGATTTGACTCTCTTGTGCTGAGTTCCTAAGACACTATCCATCACATATCCATAAAATGGGGTACACACTTTTCTGAATTTTAGAGTCCTCAAGAGGCTGCACTACTGCTCGTGGGCCCCTCGTATTAACTGGTCCCATTCACCACTTGAATTGGTGTGTCAGTGGAAGTTTCTTAACTACCAAAAACCCAGAGAGTTTGTCTACAACTAGAAATTCAGACATGTTAGGTGTTCCATAAAAGCAAACTAGGGGGTCACTTGTCTAGAATGATCTAAGAAAGCTAATAACTAACCTCTTGTTCGAAATAAACTGATTTGTCTCAGAGTCTGAAATTCTATCCATGTTTTTTTTTTCCTTTTCTTTTGGAAGAAACCATATTATCATAAACATTCTCTAATAGAAGAGTTGGAAAAGGTATCAGAGTAAAATATCATCAGCCATTCACACTTGAGCATGAATTAATTTATCAGATACTTTCCTTGGAGGTCAATGTTAGCAAAATTCCAGATAGTCATGAGATGAGAGTTTTGATGTGAGAAGGAAGCAAAGAGCCATTTTGTGGCAGAAGACTTTTTTACACAGATATACATTTTTAGAATGCCACAGAGGGTGGCTCTGAGAGACTCACTTAGTTTGGTAACACTCCATGATTAAGCCTTTTTGTATTCTCTTTCTGCTCTTCCTTTGGCCTTGATTCTCTATGTCTGATATCTAGGCCTTGGCATTACCTATAGGGTGGTAGTTTAACCAGATATATTAATTAAATTATTGATATTTCATTACTGGCCTCAGGACAAATGCATGTATCATCAGAAAACAGTAAATAGTGACATGATATTTCAAGTACCTATAAGGGAGACTATTTCTAATCTATTGATAAGATGGCCTAGGGAAAAGTGGACTTTCGGTTGCTCCTAAAAATGTAATATCTGAAAGCCTCTTACCTTTTGAAAAAGCTGACTTTGATTTTTTAATCTGTTGTCTCATTGGTCATAGATGAGCACCTTGTTTTGAAGTTCTTAAAAATGTTTTAAAGTTGTTCTTGGACCTATGAATCTTATCATGTCAGTGGCGGATCTCAAGAAGATCCCACCTACCACGTTCTGAGGGCTTGAGGTGATCTTCTCTCCTCTGGGTGAGTAATGTGTTTCAGTGTAGCCTGGCCCCAGGAGATGCCTGTGGAGGCAGAAAGTTGCATGATACACTCGCTGTGGTACTAAAGACGCATGTTCTTGACATGACCTCCAGAGCTAAAGGAATGATAATATCTATAATGAGAATGAGCTGACATTCTGACTCATAGATCCTTTTCTGACATTGGAACTCTGCTGCTGAAAATGCAAATCAAAGCATTAGCTATACCTATTGGATCTGAGGAAAGAAATGCCCTCAGCAACTACTTAGCTGCAGATTCTCTATCTTCAAATGGGTTATTTTGAGATTCTTTGCACCAAGAACATAGCCTCCACAGTGTCTCTGAAGGGTGCATCAAGGACCATTGAGTCCAGAGAGAACTTTACTGACAGTTACAGAACTGGAGGGAGCCCCATTCCCTGGGACCTATTTCAAGACTGTGTACCCTGAATGATCCTTGAACAGATGTTATTATAAGTAATAGAAAGTCACATCAAAGGTTTGAGCTTATCTGGGTAAAAACTATTTTTAGTAAATTCCAAGAAGCATCAAGGAAAAAAGCTCTTTTTTTGTTTTACACTTTGCATATAAAATATGCATATACACTTTGCATATTTTTTCCTAAAAAAGCATCAACTGTCTTAGATATTAGCACAATCTAAACTTCATGTCTTTTACCTCATATCACACTTACAGAGTCTCAAGACTTATTTTTCCATATTCTTTTAATACATTCCAGTGATTAAACATTCAGGAAGTACAACTTACTTGATTTTTTGTAAGCAAAGAATGACTTCTTCTCCATTTAATATAATCTGATACCGAAGTTCAGGTTCGTATTCCTAAAAATATTTAATGATATTATAATATCAATTTATGTTTCTGAGTCTTTCTAAAATTATTATAATATACTGATATATGTTGTCTATATAGAATAATTATGAATATATGTAAGATAAAAACAGCTCTCTTATGCCTTTAATATATGTAAAATAAAACATAAGTCTTATATTTAGTTGGATTTCCAAAAAGGACAATAACATGGTAGTAATACTGGAAGATTAAACTAACTCTAATATGTAAGCTAGGGACTAATCATTTGCCTAATGTACAGTATACAGTCCTGTGTATCCTAATGAATCACTAATGGGATAATAATAAGGTATATATTTTTATCCTGTTAAAACCAAACCAAATATATTAAAGAAAACCAACCAAAAATCTGCTAAGAATTAAGTAAAGTAAAAATGATAAAATGAGGGACATATTGGCAACATTGTATGTGATAATGTTGAATTCTCCTTTATAGACAAAAAATGGCCAAGGAAAAGACAATTCAAAAAATTCAAAATTCAAAAAAATTTTGAGGGGACAGGGGTAAGGGTAAGGAGAAGACATGAGTTTAGTGAACTTGATAAAGAACTTCTTCAAAAATGGCTGCCTGTCCTGTACTCCTCCTCCCTCTCCCCCTCCAAAAAAGAAAAAAAAAAAACCCTTAAAGAAATGTTCAAACCGTTATATTCTTTCTGATTAAGTGGGCAGTTAACTCTCTTTCTGCTGCTTAATTGTAAAAGCTTTCTGAGAAATCCCATGGTCTCTCCTGGACGAAGGGGGAGATGTATATATGAGCTTCAGGACTAAACTGTTACATTTTTTAATAATACTTTTTTCAATTACAGGGATGCAATATTATACTAGTTTCAGGCATACAATATAGTTATTAGACATTTATATAATCTAGAAGTGATCACCCCGATAAGAACTACAAGATGTTGACTGTGACATCACTTCTATTAGTTAAAAGTCTCTTTATTGTCTCAAGATAATTGTAAAATCCTACTGTCATTCACATCACTTACCTCTTTGGCAAGCTTCTCTGTCTGGTTGGTTTGTATCCCTCTTTTTTGTACAATGTGTAGTTTTTTAGGATGAACTACTTCATAGAGTTTTAATTCAGGTGTTTGCTTTATGGCTATTGCTAGAGAAAGAGAGATAATATTGATATAAATATTGAAAAGATTTTGTTTTGTTTTTGGTTTTGGTTGGGCTGGTTTGTTGAAATGGCACAAAGACTGAATTCCCATGGAGAAGGTAAACATTAAGAAGAACAAATTCTTCCTTCTACTTAAATTTTAATAACAGATACTTATTTTTGCTCTCCACTCTCTCCCCATCCCATTCTGGAAAGACATCATGATGATGAACACAGTTCTTCAGATAATCTCCCAATATGTGTAAACTCTGGGCCACCAAGCCCAGAAAAGGCATGGCTTGGATTAGAATAAAGATTATGGGAGCCAGGAAATACTCCGATAGTAATCCAGTTTCTTCTTCCTCTATAGTCCTCCTCAAAATTGTGGATTTTTCTCTCGTTTTTCTCAGAGATCTCTGATTTTTCTTTCTCTCTTTCTCTCTGTGGTGCAATCTCTTACTTCACCCTCCAAAAATCAAAATTTTTATCTACAGACAATACTTTAGGAAAGATTCTACTATGTTATTTTATTTCTCAGTGTAACAATAAAACATTATATTCTTTCTCTCATTGGAATTTGCCCACGAAAACTTTAGATTCACAGGAAATAAAGCTTTTGTGATCCTCTGTTGGAATATTTTAAAGCATCAGAGAACAAGTAAAAAAATTGTCTATAGATTAAATGTTCTTGATGCACTTGAAATTGCATTGCGTAGGTATTTTTCTATTTTGCTTGCATATAGGAAAATAATTCACATTGGAGCAAAAATATATGGCCTTAATTCCTAGCTAAATGACCTTATAAAGGCCATTTTACCTTTCTTTCAGTTCACTTATCTAAAATAAAGGTTGGTATAAAAATTGAATAGTATAAAATATGTAAATTATTTAACACCAGTCTAGGAAGATGGCATATGTAAAATGGATATATACTTTATCCATTTTTTCTTCTAATTGTTCAATCATCCATACAAGGTCTGTCTCATATTTAAATGTTCTCAGTTCCATAGATCGGTGTCTCTGCTTGGAGACAGTTTCCCACTCAGTGTGACACTCAGTGTGACCTTCAGAACACCAAGCAATTCTATACCTGACTGATGTGGAGAAACTAAAAGGAAATACTAAAGCAAAAAATCTCTTTTAGTCAGCCCCCAAAGTTCTGCTGTGATGCTGGCCTAAGAAGGATTCATTACATATAAAAAAAAAGAAATTTATAAATATATTACTAAAAGTTCTTTATCAAAAAAGAATACGAATCTCGTTAAGTGGAAAGAATTGTGGGACTGATATTAAAGTAAATTTTAATAATTTTTAGTCCCAATTCTAGTACTATTTGGTTGTCAATTAATTTTTAATTTTGTATAATAATGCAATGCTGTCTAACTTAACTCTGATTTTACTTAAGAGCCATCCTTGTCATCCACCCTAGTGCAACCTTTGGATAAATTGTGTCCTCAGATAAATGACTGTCTTTTTATGGGGTAGAAAGTATCAATTCTATTCAAGGTAACATTGGAGATGGTTAGAAAATTCTTGAATTTTAGCCTGGAAGGTAATTTTCTGGTGTCATTAGGGTCTGTGTGTTTTAGAAAATAAAATTATAGCACATAGCACTTACAGAATTATTGAATGAGGGATAAAATTTCAGAGACATCTTAACTAAATTATTAGGCCAATCGCAATGCCTGGACTGTCATGCAAGCATGTCACTTTCTTAAGGTTACTTTAAAAAATGCATTAAATAATTTGACTTTTATATAAAATGTCAACACATTAGTGCTTACCTTCAGTTTGTACGATGAGCCAGATGACAGAAAGCAGGACCAAAGACATGTTGGCGACTGCAGGTAGCTGGCTGAGAAGTCCCACACAGCATGAAGAGGTGGTCTCTCCAGCTATTTATCTTCTAGTTTTATCTTCCCCCTACTTCTTTTTACAAGTTGAGAAATAAAATTCTCAAACCTTATTTTTGAGATTGGGGAATGTTTCCTAATGGTGTTGGGAAATTTCCAAGTAACTGCAGTGTCAAGATCATAAGAATGTTCCTTCCTCATTGATGAGAGGTGTTTATGTCTGTGGTTACAGCCTGCTAAGGAATTGTTTCTGGACATCTGTTTGGCCTGGTGTTCCTACAACAGAGGGAAAGTACAACTGGACTTAGATGACCATGAATATATTTGCATACATCACTATTCCTGTTCAGTAACCTTACAGAAATTGATCTACAAAGTTAGAAAATATGAGTGGCCTGTACATATTTTGAGAAATTAATTGGCACAGAGAACAAACATCTATAAAACAAGTACCATGCAAAGTCTTACAAGCTAGCATATTATAATCTCTCTGACTCTCAGTCTCTTTTTTCTGTAAAAAGGGGATGATGATAGCAATACCTACCTCAAACTTCTTATAAAATTCATGTAAAATAACACACACACATGCATGCACACACATGGAACTATAAAGAAATGTACAAATGTAAATTCTCTTAGTCTCAAAGAAACAATATTGCATATAAAATATATTTGAAGTGTACTTCTATGAGCTCTACTGGAGGAAAATAACTATATTTTTCTAATTACAAAAATAACACATTTTCATGGTCATAAATACCAAAACTTGATCACCCAATGCCCCAACATCAAAAAATGACTTCTGTTAACATTTTGATAATTTATTTTATCTCATTTCTATGCATTAATAAAAGATGAAAAATAAAAGAAAATTAAATTTTATTAATTTTAGCTCTTATTGTATAAAGGGTTTGGGGAACCTATTTTTTTCCTATGGCTTTATGACATAAGTATTTTCATGTTGAATATTAAGATGTTATTTTAATAACTTTGGAATTTTGCTTTGTATGATACGTTATGTATCACTCTGTATATATCTTTGATTGTATTTCTTATTTTTTTTGATAAGTTACTAGAAATGGTATTATTTAGTTTAAAAAGGTAAAGGATTAATGCCAAATTACATTTCCACTTATAGAGTTTTCCCAATCTAAAAACATCTCTTTAACTACTGAGCATATTTTTACTGATATATTTGGGAATTTGTTAGCATCTAATTGTAAGTTTTATGGTTACCTCTCTATTTCTAAGTTGTTGTTGTTGTTGTTGTTGTTGTTGATGTTCTATGTAATTTTGAGTCAGTTACATTTTCTCTATAATTTTATATTTATTTTGCTGGTCCAGAAGATCAACATTCTACATAATGTATAGTGGCTACCATTAAATATTAACAAAGCATAATCTTAATTAATTAACATCCCTACCATCAAACAATGAAAGACTCTGAAATAGTTTAACTCTTATCAGCATCTCCCCTTTGCCACATATTTTGTTGTTGTCACATATTTTGGTTCTTCTATGATTTTGACCCCAAAGTCTGTCATTATTATTAGTTTTGTGTTTTATGTGGATGATCTATGTGGAATTACTTGCGTGTATACCACCTTCTTTGCTCACAGGTCCTTTAAGTATCGGTCCTTTTTAAAAAATAAATTCGCTTTGTGAAACATATTCTTTAAAAAATTCTTTATTAAAGTTTTCTTGAAGTAAGCACTTCTATGTGTTTTTATTTTCTGAGAGTATATTTATTTCACCCTATTCTTTAATGGTAGATTAACAGGGAATACAGTTATGAGATGACAATATCTCTCAGCACTTGGAAGCTCTTTTATTATCTCTTGGCAATTATTGTTTCTGTTGAAAATTCTGCTTTCAGTCTATTAACTAGAAATTAATTTTACTTATTAATTATACAACTGGTGTAAGATCAGTTAAATATTTATCAAGATCATGTTAAATCTGAGTTTATACTAAATTGATATTAGTTTATATTAAGTTAATATCACTTCTGGGCATTCCAAGATGACCCTGATACTACCCTTACTATTAAGATATTCCTTATTAAGGTATTTCTTAATAAAATAAGACTAATAATTGAGATAAACCTATACATACAGTTTATGAAAACAGTAAACATTATGATTGAGGATTACATATTGTATTCAAGTAGATTTTAGATGAACGTCATTTGGGGAGTAGAGAGAGTCAGGTAATAGATACATATCATCTGGGGAATAGAGAGAGTCAGCTGGAAAAGACATAGGAAAATGGGTATTCTGGTGAGAAAAAAACTATATGAGTAAAGCCATGAGGTATGCAGAAAATCATAATATGTTTGTAGATCTACGATGTGTTTTCCATAACTTGAATATAACACATAAGATTAAGAAGTACAAATGGATAGTTACAAAACAGACATGGAGATATAAATTGTAGCATAAGGAAAATAGTTAATAATGTTATAATAAATACATAAGGGGTGATAACTTTGTGAGTTATATAAATCTCTGATCACTATGCTGTACAACTGAAACTAATATATTACTGTATGCCAACTATAATTGAAAAAAACTCGGTGAATTATACAATGTAAATACAAACAACTGTCTATTATATTTTAATAAAGCCAGAAAAAAAAGTTGTAAAAAAAAAAATAAGTAACAGGTATTTGAATAAAGCTTGTGAGATATGCAAGGGTCAAATTATGAAGAGACAAACGCTAAAGTCTCTCAAGAAGAAGGTACACATCTGAGAAATATTTAGCTCATAAAATTATCTGACTTGTTATTTGATTGGATGTGACACCTGAGGGAGATAGAGAAATCTGAAATGATTTCTAAGGTGCAGCTTGAACAACTATCGGCAACTTATAGATGACATCTTCCAATTTGGTCATTTGACAGGAGTTGCACTTTAGTTATACCCCTTAAAGGCAGGACATTCATCTCCTGGTGTACAGTTCAGGAGCTCAGCACCTCGAAGATTATAGATGTTCAAAAATATTCGTTGAAAATTTGGACCATGAAAGAAGTTGGTAAACTGGACTATCTTCTTGGGATATTGATGTTGTTTATTAGATAGTTGAATATCAGGCTGTAAATTAAAACTGTGGAAATAACAGTGAAGAGATTGTTTACTTGATAACATCCATATGGAGCCTTATGAATGCAATAGCCAAGGATTGACTAAACATAGGACTTAATTTATGATCATGAACTAAGAAACCATGACCAACATCCTGACCACAAAGAATTTTATTCTCATAAAACTTACAACTTAACATTCTGGAATGTTTCATATTAAAGTACATTTGATGATTTGTGGCGGATGTTTAAACATTGTTTAACTAGAAATGAAAATTAAATAGCAACATGGACAAAATTACAATAATCTCTTAAAATATAAGAATTTTCATATACATTATTTTACTTAGTTACCATAATAGATCCAAGTAGTTAGTGAAAGTTAGAAGTGACATAGAAGGTATGTTAGGACTCTTTAAATCAGAATCAAAATGCTTAAGAAAAAAATAAGTTTTTGTTATTATATAACAGAAAAAATTAACAATCTCAATCTCAGTCTCTCTCTCTCTCTCAGAAGTCCAAGGGACCAAAGCAAAAATTGTGAGTTCTCTTAAAGGTTACAAATGGCTTAGAATCACTTCAGCCATACTCTATTGGCCAGGCCACCAAAATACCAAAAAAAAAAAAAAAAAAAAAAAAAAAAAAGGGATGGGCCCGCCTCTTGATCAGAAAAAACGTAAAACTTTTGTATCACTCTTACTCTGCTTCACCCTTTCATATACATTTTAGAACAATTTTGAAATTCAAACCAAATTTCGGAAATTTTATTAATATTTTGTTGAAGCTATAGATCAAGTTTTGGATAATCGATACATTTAAACATTAAGTTTTCCTATGTAAGGTCATGATATATCTCTCCATTTGTTCATTAATTATTTTATTATATCTGCAAAATTTATAATTTTCTTTGTAGAATTTTTAACATCTTTCAGATTTATTCCTACTTGCTTGGCACTGTTGTAAAACTATCCTATTTTATTTACCTTAGTTACTTTTCCTGATATTTCTTAATTTGTTTTTCATGTATTTATGCAGTTGTCTCAGCAACATTTTTTATAAAGACTATAATTAAACATTTATTTATCTTGGTGACTTTGTTAGCAATCAATTGACCTTCTAAGTGTAATTCTATTTGCCTGTTTCTTCACCAATATTTCACTACCATCATGATAACTGTAGTTTTATCTAAAATGAATAAAAATTAAAACCAACAAAACCAAACAAAATGAAACTTGAAATCGAGTATTGTGAGTACTCCAATTTTCTTCTTTTATAAGTTCATTTCAGCTCTTCTAGGATCTTTACATTTTCATATCATTTTGGAGTCAATCTGTCAATTTCTATAAAATTTGTGAGATTTTAATTGGAATTGCCTTGACCTAGTGGATCAAACTGGTGTTAACTCAATTGAGTAAATGTGTTTTTAAATTAATCTTTTTTGAGATAACAGCAGTTTCGCATGAAATTATGAGAAATAATACAGAGAGATCCCATTGCCCCACAATGATAAATCTTACAAAACTGTAGCACAATATCACAACCATGGTATTGACGTTGACAGAGTCAAGATACACACTGTTTCCATCACCATAAGGATCCCTCTTAGTGCCATTTTATAGCCACATTCAATTCCCATCCACTGCTTCACCCTCCCTAACCTCTGGCAACCATTAATTTGTATTCATTTCTATAATTCGTCATTTCAATAATTTTATGTAAATCAGTTATAGAATATATAGACTTTTGGAATATTTTTTTCACTCAGCATAATTTTCTGGAGATTCATACAATGTTGTGTGGATTAATAGGTAATTCTATTTTATTCCTGATGGGTATTTCACGGATGGATATACATTCATTTAATAACTCATTCATTGAAAGGTATCTACATTTTCCTATTTTTAGCTACTAGGAATAAAGCTGATATAAACATTCAGGTAATGTTTTGTGTGACATAAGTTTTCATTTCACAGGGATAAATGCTCAGGAGTGCAATGGCTGGGTTATTTGTTAGTTGCATTTCTAGTTTTTTTAAGAAACTGTCGAAACATTTTCTAGTGTCTGTACCACTGTAAATTGGTAACCCCATTTTATTCTCACCAGCAATGTATGAGTGATCCAGTTTCTTTGCATCCTTGCCTGCTTTTGATGCTATCACTACTTTTAATTTTAGTCACTCTGATAGGTGTGACTAATTTAAATCACAATTTTTTTATTGTGATTTAAATTTAATATGACTCTGAACATTTCAACTGCTATCCATGTATTTGCTATCCATGTATCTTTGTCAGTAAATGCCCCTTCATGTCTTTTTTCCATGGTCTAATTATATTGTTTATATAATTACATTGTTGCATTGTCAAAGTCTTTATATATTCTAGATATCAGTCCTCGGTCAGATGTGTAGTTTGCAAATATTTTATCCAGGTCTGTGGTTTGTCCTTTTTCCTCTTAAGTATTTTTGCAAAGCAAAATTTTAAACTTTTAATGTAGTCCAATTTATCAATTTTCCCTTCTATGGTTTGTGTTTCTGGTGTCATCTGAGAATTCTTTGCCCAGCTTTAGATCCTAAACATATTATTCTATGTATTTTCTCAACATTTAGAGTTTTGCATTTTATGTGTAAGCCTGAGCTTCATTTTAAATTAATTTTAATGAAAGTTGTGAAGTTTAGGGTGAAGTGTTTGGAGGGTTTTTTTTTTGCCCATGAATGCTTGCTTGTTCTAGCACCATTAATTGAAAAGACTATTATTCCTTTATTGAAATGCTTCTGTCCCTTTGTCAAAATCAGTTGGGCATGTTTGTAAGGTATTTATGAGTTGTCTATTTGATTCATTTATCAATGTGTCTATCCATCCACCAACACTTCACAATCTAGATTACTATAGCTGTGTAATCTGTCTTGAAATCAGGTAAATAGATTCCTCTCACTTTATTTTTCTTTTTGAAGATTGTGTTAGCTCTACTAGTTTCTATGCCTTTCCCTATAAATTTTAGAGTAATCTCATTTGTATTTAGAAAAATCCTGATGAAATTTTGTTAGGAATCATGTTGAACTTAATACCAGTTTGAAAAGAATTGACGTCTTAACACTAAGTTTTCCAAATCATGAACATTGTAGGTGTCCCCATTTATTTAAATCATTGATTTATTTCATCAGTATTTTTTTAGTTTTCAGCATATAAGTTCTATACATTTTTTAAAGATTTTTATTAAAATATAGCTAACATACAATATTGTATTAGTTTTTGGTGTACACCATATTTATTCAACATTTATATACCTAAAAAAATGATCACCATGATAAGACCAGTGATCAGATTTACATAAGTATTTAAC
>NW_011888834.1:4973423-4984199 GCF_000151845.1 Pteropus vampyrus | reverse complement strand
TTATAGAATATATAGACTTTTGGAATATTTTTTTCACTCAGCATAATTTTCTGGAGATTCATACAATGTTGTGTGGATTAATAGGTAATTCTATTTTATTCCTGATGGGTATTTCACGGATGGATATACATTCATTTAATAACTCATTCATTGAAAGGTATCTACATTTTCCTATTTTTAGCTACTAGGAATAAAGCTGATATAAACATTCAGGTAATGTTTTGTGTGACATAAGTTTTCATTTCACAGGGATAAATGCTCAGGAGTGCAATGGCTGGGTTATTTGTTAGTTGCATTTCTAGTTTTTTTAAGAAACTGTCGAAACATTTTCTAGTGTCTGTACCACTGTAAATTGGTAACCCCATTTTATTCTCACCAGCAATGTATGAGTGATCCAGTTTCTTTGCATCCTTGCCTGCTTTTGATGCTATCACTACTTTTAATTTTAGTCACTCTGATAGGTGTGACTAATTTAAATCACAATTTTTTTATTGTGATTTAAATTTAATATGACTCTGAACATTTCAACTGCTATCCATGTATTTGCTATCCATGTATCTTTGTCAGTAAATGCCCCTTCATGTCTTTTTTCCATGGTCTAATTATATTGTTTATATAATTACATTGTTGCATTGTCAAAGTCTTTATATATTCTAGATATCAGTCCTCGGTCAGATGTGTAGTTTGCAAATATTTTATCCAGGTCTGTGGTTTGTCCTTTTTCCTCTTAAGTATTTTTGCAAAGCAAAATTTTAAACTTTTAATGTAGTCCAATTTATCAATTTTCCCTTCTATGGTTTGTGTTTCTGGTGTCATCTGAGAATTCTTTGCCCAGCTTTAGATCCTAAACATATTATTCTATGTATTTTCTCAACATTTAGAGTTTTGCATTTTATGTGTAAGCCTGAGCTTCATTTTAAATTAATTTTAATGAAAGTTGTGAAGTTTAGGGTGAAGTGTTTGGAGGGTTTTTTTTTTGCCCATGAATGCTTGCTTGTTCTAGCACCATTAATTGAAAAGACTATTATTCCTTTATTGAAATGCTTCTGTCCCTTTGTCAAAATCAGTTGGGCATGTTTGTAAGGTATTTATGAGTTGTCTATTTGATTCATTTATCAATGTGTCTATCCATCCACCAACACTTCACAATCTAGATTACTATAGCTGTGTAATCTGTCTTGAAATCAGGTAAATAGATTCCTCTCACTTTATTTTTCTTTTTGAAGATTGTGTTAGCTCTACTAGTTTCTATGCCTTTCCCTATAAATTTTAGAGTAATCTCATTTGTATTTAGAAAAATCCTGATGAAATTTTGTTAGGAATCATGTTGAACTTAATACCAGTTTGAAAAGAATTGACGTCTTAACACTAAGTTTTCCAAATCATGAACATTGTAGGTGTCCCCATTTATTTAAATCATTGATTTATTTCATCAGTATTTTTTTAGTTTTCAGCATATAAGTTCTATACATTTTTTAAAGATTTTTATTAAAATATAGCTAACATACAATATTGTATTAGTTTTGGGTGTACACCATATTTATTCAACATTTATATACCTAAAAAAAATGATCACCATGATAAGACCAGCGATCAGATTTACATAAGTATTTAACTTTTAAAAAACTATAAATGGCATTGTATCTTAAATTCGTTTCCTTGTTTTCATTGGTAAGATACATAAATACAATTTATTTTCATAGGTTTATCTTGTATTTTGCTGCCTCATTGAACTAACTCATTAGTTCTAGGATTGCTCTGTAGATTTTTTGAGTTTTTCTATATAGACAATCATGTCATCTGAAGATAGAGTTTAGTTTTATCTTTTTTGAACTTTTTTGTTTTTTAAGTTTTCCTTTACTTGCCTGTTGCACTGGTTAGAACTTCTAGCACATTGTTAAATAAGAGTTGTAAAAACATATCCTTGCCTTGTTCCCAATTTTAGAAGGAAATGTTGAGTTTTTCATCATTAAATATAATGCTATATAATTAAATGTAATTTTGTTTTGTAGAAGCTCTTTATCAAGTTCAGGAAGTTCTATTCCTTTTTTCCCTGAGGGTTTCTTTTTTTAATCATGAATTGCTGCTGAATTTTGTTAAATTTTTTCTTCATTGATTGGTATGAACATGTGATTTTTTTTCTTTAATCCATTAATGTCGTGGCTGATAGATTTTCATATATTAGCTCAATCTTGGATTCTTAGAATAAACTCCACTTAATCATGGTGTATAATTCTTTTTATATATTGCTGAATGCTATTTACTAATATTTTATTAATAATTTTTGTGTCTATGTTTATGAAGAATGTTGATTGGTAGTTTACTTTTTCAGTACTGTCTTTGACTAGTTTTGATTTCAGGGTAGCACTAGCTTCATAAAAAATTGAAAAAAATTCCTTCTCTGTGACATAAGAGGTTATGTACATTGGTGTTATAAATTTTGCTTTACCCGATGCACATAATTAGAAAACTCAAAAGAATTAGGATAGTCTTTACACTTACAGTTTTGTTTGCTTCTTCTTTCTTCCTGATGTTTTCTGATTTCTTCTTTATTTTTGTTTTGTTTAGAAAATTTTCTTTAATCATTCCTTTATGGCAGGTCTGCTGGTGAAAAATTCCTGTAGTTTTCCTTCACCTGTGAATGTCTTGATTTCCCCTTCATTACTTAACAACATTTTCATGGGATGCAGGATTCTAGATTGACAGGTTTTCCCAGTATTGTTCCTGATAAGAAATCTGCATCATTTAAATTGTTTTTTTCTCTTATGATCACTGTTTTCAATTGTGTGTGTGTGTGTGTGTGTGTGTGTGTGTGTGTGTGTGTGTGTTTAGTTTTCAAAATTTGACTACAGTACATCTTGGTGTGGATAGCTTTGGATAGAATCTGGTTAAGTTTTACTTAGCTTTTTGAATCTGTAGGTTTGGCCAAAATCGAGATGTTTTCAGCCACATTTTTTGGAAGAAATTTTAAGCTCTGCTGTTTTTCTCCTCACTTTCTGGGTAATGAAATGAATATTATTATTATTTTTTAAATTTCCCACAGGTATCTGAGGATCTGTTCATTAATTTCAGTCTATTTTCTCTATATGGTTTTGACTGAATAATTTCTATATTTCTATTTTCCAACATGGACTCTTTGTCTTTTTTATTTTGCTGTTAAATTTATTTTTTTGAGTTTTTAAATTTTAGAGGCCCAAGCTTCCACTCAGCCTTCTCTGGGATCTCCCCAGAAAGGAAGGGGGTAAGGGGGTTTTGAGACAGCCTAGCAAGTATGGCTACACTCCTACTATCCCAACAAAGGCTGAATGAAAAGTTTAGATTTCCATACTTACTACAATCCCATATATTGTTTTTTCTTTGGAAATGTTTATATTCTCTAATGTGTTGTTTTTGAGCATTTTAACATGACACTACTGCTTATTCTTTCTATTAGCTATATATAAGTAGAAGGGCAGCCTCAGCTCTCATCAACTCGAAAGTTTAGGGAAAGGAGAGTTGATGTATCTCCCACAGAGCAGAAAACCTCAGATACCAGAAAACCCTCATTTACTCCCTATAGACAGCTCTCAGGTCCGATCTTCACCTTTTGCCCCAAGAGAAGCAACATCAGGAAAATAAACTCCTTAGGTGTTACTTCCCTTGTAGGTTTAAAGCGGGTAGAGTGAGAAAGCAACTGTGAGGGATTAGTTAATCCCATTTCCCCTGGCTTCTCACTGCATGGGGTTTCTCTATTGCCCTGATTTTATTCTTGAGTCTGCCAGGGCAGGTTCCAGTTGCTGCAAGACAGCACTGTGTGTTCAAGACAAAGCGGGCAAGCAGCTGGAGAAGTACACACAATAATGCATTTTACAACTCTTCTACCCTCTCACAGACTTACCAAGCTGCCTTCTATCCAAGCCAACCACACACAGAAGTATACAAACAGATTCAAGAGCAGGACAGCTGTGCCATATCAGCAATTTGCTTGAAATCACTGGATTTATTTTTTAATGTAAATAAGATATTTTCTTTTCTCATTAAATTTAATTAAAGCATTCAACTGAGCGGGTTTTTCAACACCTCCTTTTTAGTATAAAACCGTTTTTAGCCTAGCTTTCTTTCTTCCTCTTTGTTTCTCTATTTTGTGTTCTAAGAAGAAAGCAGAAGTCTAAACCAAACTGCTCATGTGTCTTTAGTTGTGAGACCCTGTTGCACAAAGCCACACAAATTGCTTATGAAAGGTTTCTTTGAGGTCAGTGTATGGGAGATTCCCAATCCAAAGAGAAATTAGAGAACTCAGATAAATATAGGTCTTACTGTGACATTATCTCTAGTTCCAACGAATTAAGAGGTGTCTGGATCAGTTCAAAAGGCTATACCTGGCAAATAAACATATGAAAAATGCTCAACATTATTTAGTAGGAACTACAAATTAAAACAGAAATAAAATACTACTACACACTTATTAGAATAACCAAAATCTAAAACACTGACCACACCCAATGCTGGCAAGGATGTGGAGCAAAAGGAATTTTCATTCATTGCTGGTTGGAAAACAAAATGGTATGGTCACTTTGGAAGGCAGTTTGGCATGACATACTCTTACCCTATAATTCAGCAATGCACTCCTTGGTATTTACCCAAATGAATAAAAATTTATGTTCACACAAAAACCTGAACATGGATGTTTATATCAGTTTTTTTCATGATTGCCAAAACTTGGAAACAACCAAAATGCCCTTTAGTAGGTGAATAGATAAATAAACTGTGGTACATCTAGAAAATAGAATCTTATTCAGCACACACACACACAAAGAACTATAAAGCATAAAAAGGCATGGAGGAACCTTAAATGCATATTTCTAAGTGAAAAAAGTCAATCTGAAAAGGTTACATTACATACTGTACGATTCCAACTATATGACCTTCTAGAAAAGGGAAAACTTTGGAGAGAGTAAAAGGATCAGTGGCTGCCGGGGATTAAGGGGAGGGAGGAATCAATCCATGTAGCAAAGAAGATTTTTAGAGCAGTTGAAATACTCTGTAAGGTAATTATACATATATATTAGTGGACACATGTCATTATACATTTGTCTAACTCATAGACTTTGTAATACTAAAAGTTCACCCTAATATGAGCTATGGACTTGGGTGATAATGATGCGTCAGAGTAGGTTCATTAGCTATGACAAATGTACCATTCTGGTGAGGGATGTTCATAGTTGGGGAGGCTGTGCATCTGGTGGGGCAGGGGCCTATGAACAATCTTTGTACTATCCACTCAATTTTGCTATGAACCTAAACCTGTTCTAGAAAACAAAGACTATAAAAAAAGGCTACGTCTTTTCTGTTTGATTATAGGAATGAACCACAAAGAAGTGAATGAACCACAGATGTACCTCACAGCTGATCAGATTATCCCAAAATGATTTGAGTTCTGCTGAAGTTGCATATATTTTCTTGTTTATGCTTGAAACCTTCATACAATTTTTTTTTGTTCAGCAACCATCAAGAGAGAAAATGATAGTCTCAAGTCAAAATATTGCTTGTTCTTTGTTTCTAATACTTAATTTTTGTTGTTATTGTTTACCCCAGTTAAAGCTCCAAAGTTTTATCAGTAGCACCAATGAAATGTCCTCCATTTAGATTTAATTGCAATGCTTTGAATAAAAAGTTGAGATTACTAAAAACCATATATTTTAAAATATTTTTGTGATCGAATTACTTTTGCTATTCCTGATGCTAATTGAGATGGTCAAGATCAATAACAGGAACAGGAGAAGGGAAGCCAATGATGGCTGAGATATTCCCAATAAATCTTTAGTTCTTTCACCAAGAGTACATATTAGGATCACCTCTAGAACTTATTAAAAACCTAACATCTTGATTCATTTAACCTGTGTTCGGGTTCTGTTGCTATAAAGTGGGGCCTCTATTTTTTTAAGTAATATAGATTATTTCAACACTTGCCTTTGGTCAAGAGTAACAATTTCAATACCGATTTTTACAAATGAAGAAAAAATTATGTATTACTTTGCTGTTATTTATTTTACTCCAAGCAGAATTGATTATAAATAAAATTAGTGTAACAGAGCAAATATTGTAATATTCTACACATACTTTAGTGACCAAAAAAGGTCAATCCAATGAGCCTAGGAATAATTCTATAGAAAAAAAAAAAGTAGATTCAGGCTCGCAAACAACTGAGATAGAAACATTTATTACTAATAGCTGTGCAGTGATACAAAATGCAATCTATATCACTCAGTATAAAGCCATTGTGCTTTCAGACATTAAATTTCCTTAATGACAAATTTAAATATGTCATGGTGTACATTTCAAAAAAAATTTTAAATACTCTTAAAACAGTTAAAAATACTTATTTTATTTATTTAGTGATGATATGAGATCCTAACTTGAGAAGGAGCTATTACTTCTTTCTCAATTCATGGCACCCTGGTCAGTTAGAAATAATCACTCCATTACCATGACAAGACATAAAAGTTACTGGGGAAAGATTCGGTGGATGCCCTAATGTGAGCCTATGCATTGCTCCTTGCTGGGGTTCATTTCTTACTGGGTGTGACCAGAGTACAGGATAGGACAAGCAGCCAAGAGTCTGGAAATAGGAAGACCTAGGGGCTAAGAGTGTGAGAGCCGGGAAAAAGGCAGTGTCAGGTTCTCAAGTTTGATCCAACAGTCACATCATCATAAACACTTCTTTCAGTCTCTGAAGCAGGAAGAGCTGTGTTCCTTCCGAGCCACTGTTTTTTTATTTATTTGGTTGGCTGGTCTTGCTCTGTTTATGTGGTTTTATTAGCCTTGTTTATAGTATGTTCTTTTTACTTTAGGGACACTAAATCTGTCAATTTTGTTTACCACTCTTGTTTACTTTATTTTTTACATAGTTTAGAGTAAAACTTGGAGCTCATACTGATCAAACACGTGAGGCCGTACATTTTATATTTCTCTGGTCTCATCCGATCCATGGCTTTAGGATTTCTACAACATTCCTGTTTTCTAATTCTCTTAACTGTTCCTTTTTCTTTCCTTAGACTTCTCTAAACCTCCTCAATTTGTCAATGCACACATGTGTGTGTGCATGTTTAATGAAGGGTGGTACATATAAATATATAAAGGGACTCATTAAAAATAAATAAATACAATGTTTTAGTTCAGTCTAGCCTAAATAAACCTAATGTATCATGACTTTATCTGGGCTATTGTTGAAACTCATTATCTCCCTCAGAATGCCCTTTTTCTCTTTTTATTTTACTAGCCTGATAAACCACCTATAATTTGGGATTTAAATAACACCTCCCTGAGACACTTCTCATGCCTTCCCCTTATAAACATTTCCCCTGTGTTCCCTTTGCTGGTATTTTAGTGATTTATCTCTCTTTTAGTGATCATTTTATTTCTATATTTATTCATGTAAGTCTTTAGAATGAGCCCGTGAGTCCCTGGATAGCAGGAGAAGAGGTTAGTATTTATATCCCCAGAGTGAACACACTAAACGGGGATTTCGTAAATGTTTGAATTAAAGAACCAAAGAAAAACAACCAGATAAGTGTAAATTGCATAATCCATGAATTCAGAATCTTGATGTAACACTTTTGTTAAACAAAGACTTTCTGAGAAAATATCAGTTTTCAGGCTCTGTACTAATCACTAGTCACAAGGGTGGGGAAAAAAGTCAAAAGCGATTTTCAAGAGTGAACAGGCAAAGGGCATACAATTCGACTGCAACATGAGACAAATTTTCACTGGTAACATTATATTAAAGAAATTGTAGCTGGAGATAAAATGGAACTGAATACTGTAATATTGAATGTGCCTTTCTGTGTCAAATATTTTGCTGCAGTCAGTGTGGTTGTGGACAAGAAACTAAAAACTTGGATTTAGAATACTTGGGTTGGTGTCCCTATTCCAACACCTACTAGCTGTGTGTCCTAGAGAAAAATCACCTATTCTCATTTTTTTATCTCGGTTTTCTCATTTGTAAAATGAGGACAATGATTCTTCACATAGAATTATTAGAAAGATTAAGTTAAATTATACACAAACACGCACACAATCTTGTATAAATCAGTGCATGCTACAGATATAAACTGTATTATTATAAGATTCTGATTTTTAAAAATAAATCAAATTTATAATCGGTTGTAGTTTAATTTTTTCTAAAAGTTTTGTGGCTTCGGTGCTTGTTGATCTCTCCAAAATATCAATTCAGGGTCACTGCACAGGGCAGCCTCATATCTAGGACAGTGTTTGATTTAACCCAGAAGTTCTGGTTGAGATTTAGACTTAGACTTAACATAAAAGGAAGAATCTGAATAGAGATGTAAAGATAAATTCTAAAACACTTCAGAGGCAGAATAAAACAGCAAGAAAAATGGAGACTCACCATGAAATACGTACAAATAATAAGTAACTTTGCCCTCCTTTCTGCTCTAGGAAGTGTGAAATAGCCTGTACAGAAAGGGGTCTCGCCTCTGTTACACCTAAGGACAGAGTCAACCTGTGGCTAGATCATTGACAGGAGTTCATTATCTCCCTTTCTAAACCATGGCCAACTTTCTCCTTTTCTCTTTTTCTTTTTATACTTTCATACCGCCTTCACACATTTCTTAGAAAACTTTCTTTGAAAATTGACAAGTCATGAACTAATTGCATTTCCTAGATGAGAAAATTTAAAGATGCCTAAAGAGTTTAAATTATTTACTAAGTCTAAAAGCTAGTTCTTGGCGGAGCCAGGGAGACTGTCTCTGCTTTTATTCCTGTGAGCTGTCTTCCTCTTCCATATAATGTTTATTCACTCATTCATTCATTCATTCATTCATTCATTTTACTCTCTCTTATTCTCTTCTGTACATTTCTATTAAATTTTCTCTTGACTTTCCTTGGTTCCCTTACCTGACACTTTAGCTTTCTGCTGGATCTGCTCAGCCTTGCCATTGACAAGCAGGACTAAAAGAGTTTCTGCCTGGAACTGGGCTCTGTAGACTGTTCCACTTGCAATTATAGTTACAACAAGTCCCAAAAGACTCACAAATCTCAGTGAGCTATTTTATAGCAGTTAAAGAGTTTAGAAAGCCAAATTGGTGACACACGTTGATTTACAAAGGAAAAACACTATGTGCCAAGTCATAACACTTGGCCTGTGAATCAGGAGCATTCCCTATGATAAATGCAACAATTTTTACAATTCAGAGGTTGAGACCATCATTCTCAGAAAGTGTTGAAACATCAGAAGGAAACCATTATCTATAGTCATATTGTCATCACCTTGGTTTTTACTTAGATAAATTTCTGAACTTCCTTTTGTTGTTATTCCCATCAGAGTTGCACACCAAGGATTTCAACACTGAACTGATGCGGTGCTTTAAACGGCAAGAAAGCTACCTTATTGATATGGTTCTTGCTAAGAAGGGTATAGCATTAACTCTGATTTAAAACCAGGTTTTAAATTACTAGGAATAAAATCAGTAAAATTATCAATTAAAAATATATTTGTCATCAAAGAAGTACAAATTAAAACAAAATATAAAAAAAGTTATTATTTGACTACAAAAAGAGCAAAGATAAAAAAATGTTAATATGAGCAATGAGAATGTTGAGTCCCAGAAATTGTCTCCAGATGTTTTCAGCAGAAAAGAAATAGATTAAAGTGATATTAGGCCTGAGGGAAGGAGGAATGGAAAGTTAATGAATACAGAGTTTCTGGGTGATGAACAAATTCAAAATGATGGATAGTAGTGATGGCTATGTAGTGTGGTGAATATACTTAATGCCACTGAATTATAAACTTGAAATTAGTTAAAATGGTTAATTTTTGTTATGCATATTAAAGTGGGCAAAGTACCTAAATAGACATTTTCCCAAAGAAGACATACAAATGCTAACAGGTACACAAAAAAGTGCTCCAGGTCGCTAATCATCAGGGAAATGCAAATCAAAATCACAGTGAGATATCACCTCACACCCCTTCGGTTGGCTGTTATAAAAAAGATCAGAGGTAATAAGTGTTGACAATGGTGGGGAGAATAGAGAACCCCTGTGCATTGTTGGTAGGAATGTAAATTGGTGCAGCCATTATGGAAAACAATATGGAAGTTCTTTAAAAAATTAAAAATAGAACTACCATATGATCTAACAATTCTATCTCTGGATATTTACCCAAAAGAACTGAAATCAGGATCTTGAGGAAATATCTACAACCTTGTGCTCATTGCAGCATTATTCATAATACACCAAATGTGGAAACAATACAAATGTCCATGGAAAGATTAATGGATTTTAAAAATTGTGGTCTATATATAAAATAGAATATTATTCAGTCTTTACAAAGAAAGGAAGTCCTGTTACATGCAACAACATGGGTGAACTTGGAGGATATTATGCTAAGTGAAATAAGTCAATCACAGAAGGATAAATATTGCATGATTTCATTTATATGAGGTATCTAAAATAGTCAAACTCATGGAATCAAAACATAGAATTGTATGGTTACCACAGACTGGGAGGGGAAAGTGGGGAGTTGTTAATCAACAGGTATAAAATTTCAGTTATGTAAGACAACTAAGACCCGCTGCACATATTGTGCCTATAGTTAATAATACCATGTGTGCACTTAAAAATCTGTTAAAAAATAGATCTCATGCTGTGTTCATACCACAATTTTAAAAATTATTTTTAAAAAAGAATATGGACTTTGGCAATAGGTGAGAGAAAAGAGTTAAATTTTAACATGGAGATGACTTCACATAATTTTCTTCTGCTTAGAGCTTTAGTTTC
>NW_011888834.1:4964077-4973373 GCF_000151845.1 Pteropus vampyrus | reverse complement strand
TCATTGCAGCATTATTCATAATACACCAAATGTGGAAACAATACAAATGTCCATGGAAAGATTAATGGATTTTAAAAATTGTGGTCTATATATAAAATAGAATATTATTCAGTCTTTACAAAGAAAGGAAGTCCTGTTACATGCAACAACATGGGTGAACTTGGAGGATATTATGCTAAGTGAAATAAGTCAATCACAGAAGGATAAATATTGCATGATTTCATTTATATGAGGTATCTAAAATAGTCAAACTCATGGAATCAAAACATAGAATAGTATGGTTACCACAGACTGGGAGGGGAAAGTGGGGAGTTGTTAATCAACAGGTATAAAATTTCAGTTATGTAAGACAACTAAGACCCGCTGCACATACTGCGCCTATAGTTAATAATACCATGTGTGCACTTAAAAATCTGTTAAAAAATAGATCTCATGCTGTGTTCATACCACAATTTTAAAAATTATTTTTAAAAAAGAATATGGACTTTGGCAATAGGTGAGAGAAAAGAGTTAAATTTTAACATGGAGATGACTTCACATAATTTTCTTCTGCTTAGAGCTTTAGTTTCCATAACAATGTTACTGACTTGTCATAGTAATAGCATATTAGTGTTGACTATAGCAAACCATCCAGGTGAGTTGCTAAGCAAAGACTAAAGTTGTCATTGGCAAGGAAAAGTCTTTTTATGGAAGCAGCAGAAGAGACTAGGGGAATTCAAAAGCAGATGTGCCAAGTGATTGCAGGTTTTGTTGGTATAGGCTTTCCTCTTAATGAATCAAGAGTTTTCTTGAGGAGATAGATCTCAGGATCACCAATAGGACTGTGTTGCTCCCAGTCTGGCCCTGGTAGATGGCTTTTGCTAAGAAAAAAAACAAAAAAGAATCTGGGCAGAAAAGAATATGCAAGATTTGCTCATGGCCTCACCTATACCCATATTACACTCAGAATGCTAGCTAGTTTACTAAAGTTCTTTAGATTAAGGGATAGACTCTAACATCGAAGATATGAAATAGAGAGTATTTTACAGATCAGTATAAAATTTTAAAACACAAAAGTGAGCCAACTGGAAAATAGCAATGTAATACCTATGAAACAACTGTGTTTGTGAAAGACTGGAAGCACAGTGCTCGAATGGCTGAGGAAGAATGTACTTTGGAAAAACAGTTACTTTTTTTAGACAAATTAATAAAGTTTAGACAAAATTTTTTATATATTTTTTAATTTAAATTTAGAAGTAAAATTGTGGAAACAGAAAGCAAAAACAGTTAATTGACAAGCCTTTATAAAACTAATGTGACATAGGAAAAAAGAGAACATTAAGCAAATATGAGAAACAATTATAAAATGCCTTAAAATTAGTGAAAAGGAGGATCGACACTATTGAACACAAAATCAAAAATTGGGAAGATAAGTTTAAGAAATTCTTCAAAAATGTGTAAAGAAAGGAGAAAGAACATATTTGAGAAGAGTGAATATCAGAGATGTCAAGCAATTAATCAGTGCCACTATAAAAGAGAGAAGAATGAATGAGAATATAGAGAGACAAAGAAAGGGGAAAAAATTGAGATAATGGAGGTCCTGTTTAAATACAGTGGTTAATTCTATGTAAACCTGTCTGGAATATTTGAAACATTTGCTCTTTACACTCCTTATAG
This sequence comes from Pteropus vampyrus, assembly GCF_000151845.1. Taxonomy (NCBI): domain Eukaryota; kingdom Metazoa; phylum Chordata; class Mammalia; order Chiroptera; family Pteropodidae; genus Pteropus; species Pteropus vampyrus. The sequence goes on along the minus strand of NW_011888834.1, from coordinate 4,971,717 downwards.
GAGTTACTATTGTCACATAACAAATTTCCCCCAAACCATAGCAGCTTAAAAGAATACAAAGTTATTACCTCACAGTTTCTGTGTTTGTAGAATCTAGGCAAAACTTAGCTGAGTCTGCTGCTTCAGTTTCTCTCACAAGGTGTCAGTCAAGATCCCATTGGGTCGAGAGCTGTTTTCAAGCTCATTCAATGGTCATTGGCAGGATTAGGTTCTGAAGGGCTGTTGGACCGAAGTGCTTGGTTCTTTGCTGGCTGTTGGTCAGAGGCCACTCTCAACTTTTTGCTACACAGGTATCATTATTACCAACTTAAATAATAACATAGCTCCACCCTTTCCATAACTTCTGATTGCAACTAAAATTTGCTTTCTTTTTCATGTATACTTCATTATTTCATAGGAAATTAGAAGCATTCCCAAAACTCATAAAAAAGCAGTAACTGGGTGAAGTGCTAAAGAATATTTAGAGAAACCCCATGGTTCACTATAGAGTACATGGAAAAGACCACAATTTTATCTATTAAAAAAAATAGTAGAGAAGGCAAAAATAACTAATTATAAAAATAGGCTTGGTGGCATAACTGAGGTGGTTAAATTTAATATCAGTGGAATTCCCTTAAAGTTAGCTGCAAATTTAGTTTGGAAACAGGACTGTGTAATCAAAGTCTTTGCTTTAAAGTGTCTAAATTGTTCTATAGTTCAGCCCAATAGGAAACGTAGGGCTTTGGTTCAAAGTGAGGATAAAAGAATGGTTTTCTTGTCATTGTCCTTCAATCATCTGTCTCCATAAGGGACCTATAGTGCCTATGCCTCAAGAATCTACTGTCATTATTTCAGAATCCACAGGAATGTTCAGATGCCACTTCTCGAGAGCATAGGTTTTACTTTTAGCTCGGGTTATGCAAATGGCTAATCGAAGATTTACAGGTTCAAGATTTCCATTCCATCAATATTAAAAAGACAAAACAAACAAACAAACAAAAAAGACAGCAAAGATCTATAGTTTGATCACAAGTAAGATCATGGCCTTACTGAAAATAGGGATTTATTGCTAGGTCTGTCAGGGTCTTCTGAAACCTCACACTGAAGATAACGTTATATTTTAAATGTATTCTTGAGTAAATTCCCACATGGAAAGAAAAGATAGCACCGTGAGAATGATTTGATGGGTGGATACTGGGTTTGCTGGGGATTGAGTTTCACTTTAGAGGCCAAATGAGCCTATGTAGAAATTCACACTGCAAGGCCCCAATGAACTTCTTGTGGGCAAATCCTTCATGTTAAAAAAATGGCCTGCAGGGCCAGGTCCTTGTTGCAAATGTAAAACAAATCAAGTACAAAAAAATATATATATAGCAGTGATGATGAATTGAAAAGTATATGTTCTAATAATGGAAGTAGCTATTTATGAATTGGGATGACTTCTGTTACAAGTAGTAAGAGAAAAATACAACTTGAAATGTCTTAAACAATTAGAAATTTTATTGATTATATAACAGGAGGTCCCAACAAAGTGTGGGGTGACTCTAACATTTACTAATCTACCAGTTCAATGACATCATTAAAAACAGGGGTTTTTTTCCTTTTCATTTTTCTGCTCTACCTTACTCAGAATATCAGCCTTGACCTCATAATTGCAACAATTAGAGATAGACTATCCAGATGCCAACATCCAGAAGAAGGGATGAGGATATCTTTCCTAAAAATTCCCCAGCATATCTCTTCTCTTGTCTCATTGACAAAAAGGGCAGAGGAGCATATACTCACCTCCAAATCAACAACTGGTAAGGGACACGAGATTATTATGTTGATATAGAGTTATGGAAATTTACCCTTGAGGAGGTATTAGGAGTCTCCATTTTGAAGTATGGACAATGGAACAAATAGAGGGGTTGAAAGCAGAGAAGAAGAGGGTTATTTGGTGGACGACCAACGATGTTTGTTTTACCACCAGCCAACCAAGCTGATGGTTGCTATGAGCAATGTGATTCCAGTAATCCAGTTTGATTACTTTTAAAAAGCTGGAAATCTAGATGTTTATGCAAAATGTCCCAATTTTAAAATATTGGCAAAAAATTCAAAACATGTTACAATACTTTATGGCCAAAATCATTCATGTCTAATAAAATAAACCTGCAGTCCAGACTTGTTCTGCAGGTCACCAGTTTACAATCTCTGATTTTTAAAAAATTTAACTAAAACATTCTCTACTTAGAAAATGAAATTCACTTTAGCCTTGCCAGTAACTGAATTTCACAAATTTCTAACAAAAAAATTTTAATTAATAATAAATTTTATTCCATTGTAGTAAACCTCAAATAGCACAGCTAATAAGGATTAAAGAAGATAGTGTAGGAAAGAGATATTATATAAGTCAAAAATGTTTGTATAATATTCTTACTGAGGGCTCTATTTTGACAGGCTAATAGTTAAAACAAGCAAGTTGTTGTTAGTTTTCTAATGATGAATGTATAATTTCCTCTCATCTGTCCCACTTTCCTGTGATTTCTTGTTTTTGTTTTGTTTTATTGTTTTATTTTATTTTGATTAGAGAGTAAATTAATTCCTACCAAATGAGAAAATCAAGGCATTCAAAATATTTGAACAACTATTAGTCAACATTACAGTAAAAAAAAAAAGGGGGGGGGGAGTGTCTAAAAAAGTCACTTAATTCGAGATTTCAGCTTCATAGCTGTATCTTTAGAGTCATCTTCCTTCTCCTGAGTAGGGAGAATAGAAATTTAAATTCAGACAAAGATTCTCAAGAATACGTATCTCTTGAAAATTTTTGTTTATCTTTCAAAATGTAACACGAATCAAGAAATGTTGACCTCTTTGGGTATCAAGACCAATAGCAGTGAGAAAGTTTGTATATTTTTCTTCCATCCAGATCGTCCAGTCTTCCAAGTTGATCATTTACCCACCAATCCTTGCTTAGCTGTTGCTTCAGACATTTGGATTGGAGTCCTAAAAAAGACAAAACTCTTGAATGATCATCAACGTTTCCTAAAAATTTATGTATCTCATAACTTTGAAATATTGAGAAATTAAAATCAATTCTCTATAGTCACAGTTCCTAGTTTATAGATTATTTGATACATCACAGTGAAGGAGTGAAAACATGGATGTGCAGGGAAAGAAGGTGAGCAAAACACTACACCGTGATCTAAATATCCATCTGGCTAATTAGCATAATATGAAGAGGATGGGGAATCAAGAGAAGAGTTATGAGATACTTAGTAATTGTTTTGTATGTATCTTCTTCCATTTCATATCCTTGGTGAGTATTTCTGAGAAAATTGAGAATGTTTCAATTATCATCACTTTTTTTGCTAAGATCCTTCCATCTTGTTCCCTTTGGTTATTGGCCAACTCAGAAGGAAGACATGTTAGTATCCATTCTACAAAACCGCACCAGTGCTATTAGTGAACATCTCCTAGGAAAACATAGAACTTCTCTCCTTGACACAAGGTTGTCTACAAGATTATAATAGTTTGGCTATGCATCTCATGGATCTCTTACCTTAGGTGTAGACATTGGCTTATCCTTAAAAGCAGTAGAAAGAAATACTTTTGAGTCTTTATGCTATATTAAGGACAAAAATAATGGTAAGTCATTAGAAATGCTACGTATTTCCCATCTTAGCTATACTGATTTGCTTATTTAAATCATTCTTTACCTCTTTGTCACTCATTTAAATAACACACAAATTTCAGGGTCCAATTTAAATTTCAACTACTTAGTCAATGGATCTTTCTCCTGCTTTAACCACTCCAATCCCATTCATTCATTACCCTTCACCATATTCTTCTCATTGGTATTACCGGCTTTGACACACAAATAATTTATGAGGAATTAAGTGCTTCATATGTATATGACTGGTTTTCCCACTAAAATTGTAAATATTCTTGAAAAAAAAAACAACCCTTAAATTTTAGTTCTTTCATTTACCCACAACAGAGTACCAAGTATGAGAAAATATACTCAGTAACTACTTGAGTGAACGCATTCTACCTTTTACTTCATATGTGCCTGATTTTTATCTCAGGTTTGCCTATATGTTGTCTATTCTTCATGTCCTACCCTCTATAGAAAACTGTGACTAATACAGGCCTTATTCTATCTACAACAAATAAGAAAGTAAAATATAACTTATAATAAAATTTTATATCCTCCAGTCACCATCTAGAAACTATCCTTTGAAGGAGATAGTTTGCCCTCTATAGTAGAACTACATTTCATTTCTTAATAATTATATAACAGGACTACTTTTAATAATAATAAATACCCATAATAAATTATAGATATTAAGTAGGCTTTACTTTCCCAAATATATCTATGTGCTATGACATCTCAGGTTGTCCTAGAGAGCACAAATCTTGATAACAAACCCATAGATTTAGAGACAATATTTGCCTTGGGCATAAGAGACATTTAAAAAATCACCAGTGACCATCTGATACTTACAAGGAAAGAGGAAGATGATAGAGATGTAGGAATTGGTGGTGGTGGAAAATCTGGCTTTGTAATTAGCTATAATAGGTAAAAATAATAATAATAATAATTCAAAGATGGGGTCTTGAAAACACATGTGCTTAACAGAAAGGCTTAAATCATTTTCTGATATAGAGAATTTAGGACTGTACCCATGAGAAGAGTCTAAGCCCATAAGTTCAGTTACTTTTATTTAGGTATACACAGACAATTCAGACATAAGTCCAGTGCCAATAGACACATGATGAAGATGGCACTCTGTGAAGCAGACTGGCACTTTTCTTGTAATGAGGTATCAGCTTTATCGACCTGGTAATTCTGGTTTAGGGGATAACTGTAGGAATATAAGGGGGAGACACACGTTCTCACATTTTGTGTTTTTAAAAAGTTTTGCAGAAGAACCTATATTTTTATTAATATTCACACAGATTGTAACATTCTTCCGAAGAAATAATTGGGCACTGTGGGTTGTCTTTTATGAGCATTTCCATGAAGTTAGATTAGAAGTGATACTTAAGAGAAGTTGCTAACTTACAAAAGAAGCTGGAGGCTCACTGCCCTCTACTGGCAGACCAGGTGCGTGAAGCTTCATCTGACTGATCTAAAAAGAACAAAGCAAACCTAATTTTAAAATGAAATTATCCATTTTCTAAGTTCAGTTTTCAAACAGGTAGACCCTTCAAGATAGGGGAGATGAGAACTAAGATGACAATAATAGACCAGATGGGAAATCTCTTGGGCTAGCTGCTTGCATTTTTGCTGTGGCCAGATTAGAGAATGGTAAATTTCCATCAAACACATTCTTACCAATGTCATTGTCATTAATCAACTTCTGCTAAAATTTCTAACCTTGCAAAACACAACCATAGCATGAGGGGTTATACATATTACATATATTATCATACATATATACATACTGCTATCTTCACTGGGACATTTCCAAAAGGAAGAAGGACTCACCAGAGAGAGAGATCTGACATCTGCCTTTTTTCTTTATTCCCTTTGCAATTTGTAAACCCTAGCAAAGCAGCCTCTGCATTTTAGGGAGCCTCTTCTGCATTCGATAAAAGGCAAAGGAGAACTTTCTTCCTGAATTTGTAGTTGTGGAGCCCACAATCCTTGCTACATATTCACTAGTGAGGTGAATTTATTAAACACTGCTGAGTAGAAGTGATAGATAGGTGGTCAGGAGAAGAGAGGGAGAGAATCACAAACTGGGGTTCATAGCAAGCACAGCACAAACTATGATTCACCTCTTGGGGTTGAACAGCCTTCACCGTCTGTGGTTTCTTCTTCTGTCGATGAGGTCTGATGCCAGTGGTAGATAGTGACCTGTTGGTGAAAGTGTAGCATACAAATTGACTTAGTAGTTCCTCCACCATGAGCAGGAAACTCAAGAGAAGTTTGCCTATTTCTTTCGCCCACTGTGTCGTCCTTGGCTATTGATTGGGTTTTCATATGTTCCACAGAACATTCTGCAGGTTTCCATATCCTGTAATTCATAATCACCACCATTGATTTTCTTTTTGATTCTCTTACAGAGCCCTATAATAATGATGGTGTCTAATCCAACTTTTATCTAAATTCGGTCATTTGATTAATTATTTATTTTATTCATTTAATATTTATTAATTGCCCATCATGGGTGAATAAGTCAGTCTTTAAAACATGCAAGAATGATACTGTGTCAAGACCATGTTTGAAAGACTGACCCATCTAGGTGAAAATCAAGGCTCCACCACTTACTCTGTATGACTTTGAACATGTTTATTAACATGTCCGAATTTGTTTCCACATCAGTAAAATGTGAAGTGCCTGACCTTGTGTGTTTGTTATAAAATTGATGTATAACATCTTTTTATCTATGAGATAGAAATAATACTTATAATCTCATGAAGTTCTCATGAAGATTAAATAAGATAATATATATAAAAAGACTTATCATAGTGCTCGCCATAAAGATAGTGATCAATAAATGTTAGATATTGTATTCTCATAATCGATGCAAAATCTTTAATAATGAGTTATTAATCTTATTATTAATTATAAATACAGTAATCAACAGAAGCAAAAGACATGTCTTGCTGTGAAGGATTTCCTAGTAAAAGGGATATACAGTCTCTGGTCCAAGAAAAATGTATCTGTACTTATTACTATTTGATGTAAACCAAAATTAAATTTGAAAATTTGGGTCATGTGCTTGAATTTAAAGTAAATTAAAAGCCAACAAGCCCCCAAAGCAAAATAAAAACCTACCTCTGGACTTTCTTCTGTTTCCCTCTGATGCTTTGGTGCTTGATTACTATAGCAACCACCACAAATATGATTGCCACAGGGAACAGCACCCCAACCACAATGGAGAAGTCTGCAACAAAGAGAGCCCAGGCCTAGTGAGAATATGAGAAATTCACAAATATACACCACTCTAGTCCTTATTACTTTATTTGTTACAAATTCCATCTGTCCTTTCCCTAGAGAACATGCATTCCCTAGAAAATCCCTAATAGCCAGTAAAAATGCATTTTGTTCATGAATATTGTAATATTATTTAGATAGAGGAAATAAAGAGGAACTGTATAGAAATCTCAAGCAAATATTACTGAGAATTCTGAGAAGGAATAATGTTTATAATAATTGAAAATGAATGACTGGTAGATTAGAGAGAATATAAAGTAAGGCGGATGGCAGAAGAGTAGTGAAACATTTTTAAGATTCAGCCTTGAAATAAAACAAGGAAAAAGAAACTGAAGTTTGAAATCATATTCCAAGGAACTGAGACATGAGTAAGAGACATAACTGAGTGTTCTGATGATTGCTCTGTATTGCAGTTAATATGGGCAGAAAAAAAATATGTGGTCCTGTGAATTGGAGAATGGTTTGAATGAATTTCCTGGGTCTATATAGTGTTTTTTCTTTTATCTACTAACCTAAGTAATGAATGTAACTTCAACCTTTTGCTAGCTCAAACATTCAATTTTCTTAAAATAATCAGAAACTGCAGGAACCAGGAGGCACAAATTTGAAGAACAATTCAAAGAGCTCCACTCTATTATTACAGAGATCAGCAAATCAATAATAAGATTATTTTTTGTATAAATGCAACAAAAGTTCACAAATGCAAACACACATACATGCAGACAGAGGTAGA
>NW_011888834.1:4959784-4962917 GCF_000151845.1 Pteropus vampyrus | reverse complement strand
TAATTTTAATCATTTCATGCTGGAACGTGGTATCATACGAAATTATGTAAGCTTCAGCAAGCTTGGGGAAACATTTTCAAAACTCACAGCATGTCCTTTGCACTTAGATGAACAATTGGTTGATTTGTAGGCTCTCTCGATATCCACACATTCTGCATTAATGCAAACCTGAAAGTGATGTGAAACACGTGAAGTTGACACTAACGTCCAATGGCTTTGGCTCTGCAAATTGTTGACTCTTTGGAATTTAGTCTTATATTATTAGCCACTATCATCTTTATCAAATTCACTTTTTTCTTAGAGAAATCAGCATTCTTTGGAAAATGGGAAGATGGGATCTAGGTAATTTTTAGCATAAAATATTTGAAAGTCCTCTTTAAAGTTTCCTCACTTCACCCCATTCCTCAGGGGTTATTCCCTTAACGCACCTCTTCAGTCCAACTCTTAAGAGTGACATTTAGTACTGAGCTGAGTACTGCTCATGACACAAGGTACCCATTCCAAACAAAACTATTATGGAAAATATGTCAATAGCACATCATCTGCAATAGTAAAAAATATTATTTATGTAAAAATGAATATCATTGTTATTATTCTCTTTATTATTATTAGAGCCACTGTCGTTCTTTGAGAACCTACCATTTGGGGGGCAATAAAACTTATGTAAGTTTAACAACCTACCACTAAACACATAATTGGTACTTATTAAATAATATTGAAGAAAGAAATTCAAACAGGCCCAAATGAAGGACATAAGCTTGAAAACTGCTCCCTTGAAACACAAAAAGGCCTTGAGAAATAAAACACAGAATAAAAACTAAAAAAACACTTTGAATCAAAGCCATAATTTCAACTTACCTTCTTGTTTCCACACTTCGTTCCGTTGGCTACCATGCCTATTTCTTGACTGCTTTCTTCAGGATCAAATGTTTTACATGTCAGGAAAGTTACTATGCGTCCTTTCCAGGGCAAATTGTTTGACCCACCTTGACAGAACAACTTCCCACACGTGATATCACTGAGGAAAAGCCAAAATTTGCTGCAGTTGAAATACTAGGCTCCAAATTGCAGTTTTATACAAATGTAAATAAGCTCCTTGACTATCAATATTTAACTAACAGTGTTTCTCCCTATAGCACAGACTCCTAGTTCTCCTTCAGATCAATTTTACCCCTTATTCTTCAGTGAAAGAACCATTGAATATTGGCAGGCACATTGTTGCTATTAAAAAAAGAAAATACACACTCATTTCCCAGATTCTCATGCAGCTACTTTTGGCCAATTGCCTAAGGTCTAGCCAATGGAAAGAAAGCAGAGTTTAAGTGTCTTAAGTGTTAGGGAGTATGTCCTTCTCTAATTTTTTTTCCTTTTTCTTTTTGCTTATTGGAAAGTAATAGCTAGAGCTGGAGAAGCCAACATAGACTAAGAGAAACAGTTGAGAAAGGTGGTCATATCCACGATAGAGTTAGAAGATATGAGGTTGGCCTTCTAACATCATGGAGGACACCTAGGAAATTGATTTCTATCCTGTTTTAGCTAACATTTCTTATTTACTTTCATGAATTACAGCAGAATAACTCTCTCAGCTATGGTTGTGTTAATATAAAGCTGAGCCTTGGTGTATACTCCAAGGCATCATGTGAGGTTACAGAAAGGACTGTCTACCTGCAAATACAGATGAAACTGCTCAGCACTCAATGAAACCATTCATCTACCACTAAGGTGAATAAAGTCAATGCCAATAAAATTGCAGTCAATTTTAGAGAATTCAGAGGAGGGCTGTGAAAAAGTATTCTGAGAATAGATAGAATCAGATTCTTCTGATGTCTTTGGTGGTTGTTAGAAAATATAATTGAGAAGTGGAGAAAGACATGCATTCTCTCCAAACTTGAGAGGGTGTTTTTCTTGAATCGTTTAAGTCTTATAAGGAAGATTCGAGGGCACAGGGAATTCCAGGCTTACTCTCCAGTCAGTTACTATTAACAAGTGATAAGAAACCCAGGTTGAGGGAAGAATGAAATGCTTGTATTTCTAATCGCAGAAATTGTCCAGCGCTCATACAAATGGTGATATGGGACAATGGTGTGTGCACGTGATGCAGAGGAAAATAACCCCACTCTCTTTTCCTACATGCTAGCTCTCATACTAAATATTGCCTAGTCTCCCTTTATTTCTTTTTACATAATTTTTTTCCTTTTGAATCTGGCCTGATATCCTATAAAAGATAGACCACAGGAAATGACTATCCATCCTATAGGCCCAAACTCCCCAAAAGATGAGGCTATGTCCAAAATATAGTTTGTTTGGTAATATCTATCATCTAGGAAAGTTCATGTTTAATAGAAAAACTTTGAGAAATGCTGATCTCATTCAACCTTTTGTTGTATATTAATTTGTATCAAAATTTCGAGCAGGTACAAGGAATTTAGTCTATTATAATTTGAATTTTAAACATCAGCTTAAAATTGCAAAATCAAAAAAAATCTTAAAAATCTCAAGTTCATTGAGCGTAATATTCTATAATTTTCTAGAATATCAATCCAAAAATTAAAACAAATTCTTCAGGTGAACTGACAATTTTTTCTCTTACCATGTTTTTTTCTTTATGTAATTCTATGGCAAGTTTAAATAAAACTGTACAAACATTGCATTAGCTATTTCTCTGGCCGAAGTGAGTATCCCTAGGAGTGGAACAGAAAGATTCAAACAATAAGGTCACTTACTCTGCTTTACAAGGCAAGTGTGTGTCGTTCACTTTGCGACAGTACCCGTACTTTGACCCACCTTCATTCTTGCTGTAACATGATTTATCTGCAACCTCGGTTCCTGGGATGAGGCACGATCAGTAGGGACATATTTAAAAAGAAAAAAGATAGAAAATTCAATGCTACAAATTATTAATGAAATATAAAACCAGCAAGAGAAATACTATTTTAGCATACAGTCTTGCATTGCTTAACAATGGCACTTCTCAGTAACAGGTCATTAGGTGATTTTGTCATTGTGAAAACATTATAGAGTGCACTTACACGAATCTAAATGGTATAGCTTACTACATACCTAAGCTATATTGTAGAGCTGTACAAAAACATTTTCTTTCTTTATATCTTTATTTTGTAAGCTTTTTCAATTT
>NW_011888834.1:4955801-4959734 GCF_000151845.1 Pteropus vampyrus | reverse complement strand
AGAGGAAAATAACCCCACTCTCTTTTCCTACATGCTAGCTCTCATACTAAATATTGCCTAGTCTCCCTTTATTTCTTTTTACATAATTTTTTTCCTTTCGAATCTGGCCTGATATCCTATAAAAGATAGACCACAGGAAATGACTATCCATCCTATAGGCCCAAACTCCCCAAAAGATGAGGCTATGTCCAAAATATAGTTTGTTTGGTAATATCTATCATCTAGGAAAGTTCATGTTTAATAGAAAAACTTTGAGAAATGCTAATCTCATTCAACCTTTTGTTGTATATTAATTTGTATCAAAATTTCGAGCAGGTACAAGGAATTTAGTCTATTATAATTTGAATTTTAAACATCAGCTTAAAATTGCAAAATCAAAAAAAATCTTAAAAATCTCAAGTTCATTGAGCGTAATATTCTATAATTTTCTAGAATATCAATCCAAAAATTAAAACAAATTCTTCAGGTGAACTGACAATTTTTTCTCTTACCATGTTTTTTTCTTTATGTAATTCTATGGCAAGTTTAAATAAAACTGTACAAACATTGCATTAGCTATTTCTCTGGCCGAAGTGAGTATCCCTAGGAGTGGAACAGAAAGATTCAAACAATAAGGTCACTTACTCTGCTTTACAAGGCAAGTGTGTGTCGTTCACTTTGCGACAGTACCCGTACTTTGACCCACCTTCATTCTTGCTGTAACATGATTTATCTGCAACCTCGGTTCCTGGGATGAGGCACGATCAGTAGGGACATATTTAAAAAGAAAAAAGATAGAAAATTCAATGCTACAAATTATTAATGAAATATAAAACCAGCAAGAGAAATACTATTTTAGCATACAGTCTTGCATTGCTTAACAATGGCACTTCTCAGTAACAGGTCATTAGGTGATTTTGTCATTGTGAAAACATTATAGAGTGCACTTACACGAATCTAAATGGTATAGCTTACTACATACCTAAGCTATATTGTAGAGCTGTACAAAAACATTTTCTTTCTTTATATCTTTATTTTGTAAGCTTTTTCAATTTTTTTTGCGTATGTGTGCTTTTTACACTCCAAAAACCTGTACACAAACAACAACAGAAAAAACTGACACAAACGCACACAATAAACAGGGTCAGGGTTGTCAATATCACTGTCTTCCACCTCCATGTGTCCTCTCACTGGAAGGTGTTCAGAGGCAACAAAACACATGGAGATGTCATCTCCTAGGGTAACAATGCCTTCTTCTGGAACACCTCCTGAAGGACCTGCCTGAGGCTCTTCTTGAGAAGGTATCACCCTTTTCAGAAATATGTCCATGGTGGTTTGCTTGGTTTCTTTTTCTCATCATAGATTTGCTTGTAAATGTATAATGCACCATGAGCATTCCTCCCTACTAATGAAAACCTTTCAGTGTTAGAGTCCATGTTTTCAAACTTTTAAAGGAGCTTGTTGAATTCTGCAAAATATTCTCTTTTTAAATTTTATATTAGTTTCAGGTTAGACATTTATATAATTTATAAAGTGATCACCCCGATTACTCCAGCACCCATATGACACTACAAAAGTTTCGTTTAAACCCTTAACTATGAATTTTTAGGGGCGTTCTTCCTTTTCTTCTCCTACAGTTTCCTTTTCTTTTGCCTCTTCTTCAGCTTCTGTCCCAGTTCCAGCTCCAACTACTCTTCATTAGTCAGTTCCTTAGGAGCCACCTCTAGGAGCTCCTCAATGTCATCCTCATCCACACCCAGGTTAAAGTTTTTTGCTGTCTCAACTATAGACTTATTGATTATTATAGCCTCCTCATCCTTGGCAAATCTTTTGAAGTCATGAATAAATCCTCTAAGTATCTTCATCCAAATGACATTCATACACTCACTTCTTGGTCATGTCACCCTAAGCCTAAGCAAGGTTCTTTTCTTAAAAAAATTTTTTTGTTTTATTGAAATATAATAGACAATTATTTGCTTGTATTTACACTGTACAATTCAATGAGTTTTTTTTCAATTATAGTTGGCACAATTATAGTTATGCCAATAATTGAAATTATAATTATTTCAATTATAGTTGACAATAATATATCAGTTTCAATTGTATAGCATATTGATTAGAGGCCCACATAACTCTCAAAGTGATCACCCCACTAAACCTAGTACCCCTTTACCCCATTATGTATTTATTCCAACATTATTAACCATCTTCTCTATGCTACACTCTACATCTTCATATGTATTCTGCAACTATCCATTTGTACCTCTTAATCCCTTTGCCCATTTTTGTCCCCCAACACCCCTCCCATCTAGTATCCCTCTAAATATTTATGAATTTATTTCCACTTTTGTTGTTGTTGATTTTGCTCTTTAGATTCCACCTGTATGTGAAATTATGTGGTGTTTGTCTTTCTCTATCTGACCCATTTCATTCAGCGCAATACCGTCTAGGTCCATCAAGGCAATATCTTTTTCTATCCCCTTCCTTTTACTCTGTGTGTGTCTTTTATTCTAAAGTGAGTCTTTTGTAGGCATCATATGTGAAGATCTTATTTTCTTATCCATTCAGCCACTCTATCTTTTGGTTGGAGCGCCTAGTTCTTTTCCATTTGAGGTACTCATTGATAGGAATGTAGTTGTTACTATTCTTTATCCATGTTTTTGATACATGTTTATTCTTAAAGAAGTCCCTCCAACATTTCCTGTAATACTGACTTGGTGGTGATAAATTTCTTTAGCTTTTTTTTTTTTTTTTTTTGGTCTGAGAAGCTCTTGATCTGCCCTTCGACTCTAAATGATAGCTTTGCTGGATAAAGTATTCTTAGTTGTAGATCCTGGGTTTTCATCATGTCCAATATTTTGTGCCAAGCCCTTCTGTCCTGCTAGTTTCTTTTGAGAAATCATCTGCAAGTCTTATAGGTGCTCCCTTTGTAGGTAAATAACTGCTTTTCTCTTGCTGCTTTTAAGATTCTCTCTTTGTATTTAACTTTTGGCATTTTAATTATAATGTGTCTTGGTGTGGGCCTCTTTGATTTCCTGGGTTTTGGGACTCTCTGAACTTCTTGGGGCTTTATGTCTATTTCCTTCACCAGGTTAGGGACGTTTTCCAACATTATTTCTTCAAATAGCTGTTCAAAACCGTTTTTTCCTTCAGGTACCCCGATGACATGGATATTTTTACCTTTAATTGTGTCCCATGGGCTCCTTAAATTATTATATTCTTGGCTTCCTTTTTCTTGCCATTCTGATTGAGTGTCCTTGGCTTTCCCATCCTCTATATAGGTCATTTGATTCTCTTCTTTATTCACTTCGTTTTTTCCATTTAATACACTTCTCATCTCAGATAATGTTTTCTTCATTTCAGACTGGTTCCCTTTTATAATTTCCACTCCCATTTTTATGTTTTTTATCTCTTTGTTGAAATTCTCACTGAATTTATCTACACTTCCCATAAGTTCATCGAGCAACTTTATAATCAGCATTTTAAACTCTGCATCTTTGAGATTGCTTGACTCCATTACTTCTGGATCTCTGTTCTGTTCTCTCATATGGTTTCTGCTTCTTTATCTTCCCATTTTGGCTGCCTTACTGTATCTGTTTCCATGTACTAAGCAAAGCTCCTAAGTCTCCCAGTCTTACTAGTGTAGATTTGTGAAGTAGGTGTCCAGAGGCACAGTCCTGAGAGGCATTCAGCTGCAAGCCAAATTTAGCTCAAGCCTGTGCCCCTTCAGGGCCACCTGTTAAGATTCAGCAAGCAATCCACAGATGCTGTGCTAATAGTTGCCTCAAAAGACCACACCAGAAACCGAGGCCAGCTGCCTCCGGTGTGAGTCTAGGTGCTGCTCAGCAAGGAGTGCTTGACTCACAGGGGATACACCTGGATATGGTGTAGCCTCTTTGGTGGGGCTGTGAGTTGGGAGAGGCGGGGTTTCAAGGAATTCTCTAGGTGGAGAGA
>NW_011888834.1:4951774-4954106 GCF_000151845.1 Pteropus vampyrus | reverse complement strand
CAAAATAGTCACAGGGATATAAAATATAGCATAAGAATGTAGTCAGTAATATTGTAATGACTGTGTACGGTGTCAGATGGGTCCTAGATTTATTGGGATGATAACTTTGTAGGTTATGTGGATGTCTGATCACTATGTTGTACACCTGAAACTATTATAGTATTGTATATCATTGAAAAATAAAAAACATATATATTTTAAAAAAGAGATTTGGTAAACATGAGACTTATGAGGCTGCTGCTGGCATAACCTGGCATATTGTTTTACAGCAAACATTTTTTATAAGTAGAAAGAGTACACTCTAAAATAATAATAAAAAGTACAGTATAGTAAATACATTAAGTAGTAAGTCAGTTATTATTATTATCAAGTATTAAGTACTTACATAATTTTATGTGCTATACTTTTATACCATTGATAATGCAGTAGGTTTGTTCACAGCAGCATCACTACAAACACGTGAGTAAAGCATTGCGTTATGATGTCGCAATGGCACTAAGTAATAGGAATTTTTCATCTCCATTATAATCTTATGGAACTGCCATCATATATGCAGTACATTGTTGACCAAAACATCATTGTGTGGCACATGATGTAATTCCATTGATCATTCTAGGAAATATAGGCTGCAATATTGGATATCAAGAGAGCTGGCTGGATTTAAAAAAAAAAATTATATTTTATTTTTGAATAATGGATACATATTTGGAAACATCTGGATGATTTGCTGAAGGTTAAAAGAAATTTATATAAATATGAAGATTTAGCCAGGAGAGCCACAGTCATTATATCAACAGCCTATGGGCAGATATTAGAACACTACTCTGCTCTATATGCTACGGTGACAGCTACATGCCATGCTTAGTTATGTAGCTGTGCCAAGTACACAGACAAGCATTACATATTTAATTTCTCTTGTGATCTTCCTCAGATCTCCATCAGATAAGCAGAACATGGTGGTTAGGAGCTCAGGCATTAAGACTGAACAGCTGTGTGACCTTGGGCCTTAACCTCTCGGTTTGCTCTGCTGTAAAATGAGGGTATACAATAGCACCAACCTCATAGAGTTTTTGTGAGGATTAAATGAGTTAACGTATGAGAGTCACTTAGAATAGTAATATGTAGCTGAGAAATATTAGCAATTCTTATCATTCCATTTTATCAATAAGGAAATGGAAAATCATATTGATTAAGTCACAGAAAGAGATGAAAAACTAGACTTCATGCCCAGTTCTATCTGAGTCTAAGACTTGTGCTCCTATTCTGTGTGGGATGCCTCTTATAAATATCAATAAATAACATAGAAATTTGAATCCAGATTTTCAAAAAAAACAAACTAGGTTAAAATGATGAAATATCTATGAAAATATTGCATTGGTTTCAAGAAAAATGATTATAATGATTTGTAAACTCAAATCATTTTAAATGAATTGGGTATTTCAATGTTCAAGATGATAAAATGAGTTTATTCCCATATTTTCTTGATTATTTGCATCTTAAGAACAATTTAGTTCCTCATTATAATAAAATATCTACACTAAAAAACTGAATAATTAGACATAAATAATTTGGAAAACACATATTCCTAATCCCAAACTTCAGAGTTACTATGGCTAATATTATAGAAAATATCATTCATATACCTGTTATCACACAGCTTCACAAATTACTTTTTCCCTAGTATATTTATCCTTTCCCGAGGCATTAAATATTCTATAATATCATAGCTGCAAGAAATCATTGGATATATACATGATAATTTATTTGACTAATACTTGGTCTTGGACTTTAAGATGTTTCTCAATTACTCATTATTATTTTTTAAAGTGCTGGGTGAAAATACTTGTAAATAAATATTCTTGGGTACAATATTTAGGGAAAAGAGTATGATTTTCAGGTTGTATTTCTAAATTCTCTCTGGAAAGATTATATTAAGTCATATTCTTACCAGAATGTGTGGAATTAGCTGTTCTGTCACATTCTCACCAACACTAAGCAGTAACTATAACTGAGCTTTGCCAATTTGACAAGTGTGGGAGATTAACTCATTTTCACACTTTTTTTTTTTTTTACTGTATATTGTACTTGCTGATGTACTTATGGTATCAAGCTTTTCCTCAAATCGTGTCTCAGCCCACCCTTGCCTGACACATAGGATTTTACCAAGGAATTTTTCAAAGTTCTTGTCCATTTATTTCCCAGGTTTCTTTTATTCTGGGTGAATCAATGATTTCTGTTGATTTCCTTAATCTTGTCTTTTGTCTATTTTCAGGAATTATGAATTGTTTCTAGCATGTGATAACTCTCTTCAAATACTTTTAGAAAGATGTAT
>NW_011888834.1:4941448-4950887 GCF_000151845.1 Pteropus vampyrus | reverse complement strand
TTTTTTTTTTGCATGTTTATAGAGGCAGGAATGCCAGCAATGCTGGGGTTTGTCCTCTTACCTGGTCCCCACATCTCCATGCACTGCTCCTGCAGTGTGGGGCACATCCCCATCAAGCAGTAACCCTTCCCATTCTGGCATGGGAAGCCATTGATTTGGAATCGATCATCAGGGCAAACACCAGATTTACCATCACACATTTCTGACAGGTCACACTCATCTTTTGCTGGTCTGCACACCGTACCAGCCTTTTTAAGCTGTAGGGAAACCAAAAAGGGAGAAAAGTTTTTTTCCATCTGACTTACTCTAATATCTCAAATTAACACAAATAATATTTCCCCTTTGGCCTTTTTTGGGGGGCAAGATATTTAGAGGCATCATTCCATTCCAGTTGACATTTGCATTGTATAAACTAAAGCCATCTCCTATTACACCACTTCTATTAACTTTGGCCAATGCCCTTCAGTCTTTAAGCAATCAGTATTTCTGAATTTGGAGCACAAATACTATAGAAATATCAATGAGAAAAATGCAGGAAAAAAACAAGCAACATCCTAGATGCAAAGAAGGAAATTGTTTCTCCCTTTGCTGAATGCATCTTTGTCAAAAATTTCAAGGAGATTTCAATCTGCAACTTCGGGGATATATTGGGGAAATGGGTCTTTTGTATTAAGGAAGATAAGTTTACAAGCACCAGATCAGCATACTCTGAGACTTTCCCAGGCATCACATTTCCTAATTCTTAATTCCTTTTATTATTGTATGTTGAGATATTTTAACTCACTTCTTCCTATGGAATGATTCATCATGAGGAAGAAATAATCAAATATCCATTTGATGTATCAATTCCATCATAATCTATTTCTGCAAATCTTGCTCTTATTTCATCAGGTAAACCTTAGTAAACAATTTCTGTCACTTGTGCGAATCTGAAGAAGCCTGTGGGAGCATTGGAAGCATACCTTTCTCTAGCTGAAGTGAGAGGGCAGGCTCTCATATCATCAAAAAATTTTCAATATCTTTATGCTGGTGACAGAATAAAATTTGAATTTTAATTGGAGCATATGAGACTCTCCAAATTCAACCCTCACTGGTCCAGCTGGAGTAGCTTTCTTAACAGCTATCACACAAACCATGCTCATACTTTCTGTTCTTTGCTCTTTCTCTCAGCCTCCTTATTTGAAATTTTTTTCTCTTTCTATCTACTTCTCTAAAGTCTATTCATTACATTCCAGACTAGTTTCCAAGACGGTGCCTCTTGACTTCTTCCATGAACATTGCTATATCTCCTTTTTACATGTGGTGGAAAAAGTGGCCTGAACCTGGATTTGGAAGATGCAGGTTTGAACCTTGGTTCTGGCAGTGGCTAAGTTTGTAACCTTAAAAAAATTGATTTAATCTCTGAAAATTCTTTTCCACATCTCATACTTACAAGGTCATTATGAAAATTAAATGAATATTTAGATGCAAAGTATTATGCAAAGGACATATACCATTATAATTTCTATCTGAGCATTTATATTTATATTTTCATATGTTTTCATCTGTTTCAGGTATATATTTCATTGCCCTAAGGAAATAACAAGTTCTTTGAGGTCAAAGACTACTTTTTCTTTTGAAATCTTCCATAATCTCTAACAAATAGCACTTAATAAACACTTGTTAAATACTACTTAAGTTCTCAAATTTTCTTCCCTTTGGCATCCTCTATTTCTTTCCTCTCCCTTTGACATTTTAAAAAAAAAATCTATTCCAAATACTACCTACAACCCAGTATGCCATCTATACATTCCTTCTACACATAGTTATGGAGCATTTCCAATATATGAAATTCTGTGCTAAGTGAGAATGCCAGTCCCTTACCCTTAGGAGTCGATCTAACAAAGGAGACAGATACATAAACAAACAATCATGATGTAGGATTCTATGCAACAATGGAATGAAAAATGCTAAACTCTAACTTGCAGGGCAAGTCAAGAAGCCTCACAGAAAAATAACAGGGCTTCTTCACTTTGTATCTTTTTTCTACAAACTTCACCCTGAAGTGACTTCGAAGGTTGAAGGTAGGGAAGCCTCAACATTATTCAAAATAAAAGCTTTTCCACCAAACCCATTATTAAAGGACTATGTAACCAATTATGAGATTTGGTCTAAGAAGGCCATGTGGCATCTCAGGCAGGCAGTTGAAGTGACCAGTATTTACAACTTTGGAACCAGTAATATTTGGAGTTTGACATTTAGTGACTCTAGTCTGTACATTTTCTGTTCTGAGCCTCTGTTCTCTTAAAAGCAAAATGAGATAATAATATCCACCTCAAAGGGGTGTTGGAGGACAAACAGCCCATGTTTGTCAAGCACTCAGTGAGGACTTGATAAATGGCAGGTAGCATTATTTTACAAAAAGTAAAACATTGTTTTGCCTATTTCATTTAACGCAATCCCTGAGATTTTAACATAGAAAAATAAAGGGTAAGTATAGTTATTAAAATAGAAGAAGATAATCTTACCTGGCACTTTTCACAGCATTCTCCTAAAGCACATTGAAGACCTGCTTTGATTTTACATGTTTTAGCATCACAGCAAATGTTGGTACATTCCTAATGAATATCAGAAACAAATGCAAATGCTGAATTACTTTCAGCACAATCCATAATATATAGTTTATCCATCACGCAGACCTTACTTTAATGTAGTCTAAAAATAATTTTCAGGAAAATAAAAGATAAAACAAAGCTTAACAGAAAAATTGAGATTTGGGGCAATTGAGGGTTTGTTATTTATCTGAATTCTACTTACATTTTTTTAAAAATTGAATATCTTTCTAGTTTCCCCATTCTCCTAGGGTAATATTAAAGAAGTAATATTTTTGGAAAATACAAGAGCAAACAAAAGGAAAAAGGACAGTTTTTCAAAATACAAAATTCATCTAAATAAAGAACACAGTTAAAATCATCAGTTTTGTACCTATCTAATAGTAAATTTAATCTCTAGAGCATGTAACTGAAAATTTAAAAATATAGTTCTTTATTCAATTTTGATTTTTTTTTTTTTTTAAGGCGAGGCAACCCTTGGTTGACCTCACAAGTTGCAAGGACCCTGTCAGCTTGCAATCCCTTATTTGTTTATTTTTTTTTTTTTATTTTTCACGCCTATAGTGCCTGGTCTTCCTAGGTGGTCTCCCATCCAAGTACTAACCAGGCCCAACCCTGCTTAGCTTCTGAGATCAGACAGGAACAGGCTTGTTCAAAGTAGCATGGTCATAGAAAACAATTTTGATATTTAATTCAACTCTGCTTAAAGCAATATACTTCGTTTTGCTTTCTTTGCCTTGTTTCTGAGAAATTAGGCACCTTTCTGATTGCAGCTGTGTGATATATTTAGAGGAGTGATATATTTAGAATTATAAAATTTAGGGTTAAAATTCTGGCCTCATTTCAGATATAAACATCATCTGGGAAAGATTACTCTTTCACGTAGAATGAATAAATTTATAATCCTGTTTTGAAGTTACTGAGAAGCCGACCCCCTGAGGTCTGGATGTGTCACTCATATTAAGTGTTAATAAAATGGGAGGAAATGAACCATTCAGAATCCTGGCTGCCCTGTGCACAGGGTGGGATCAGGCCAGGCACTTCTAATGATAACGAGTTGAGTAGCAAAGAGATGAACTAAATCCTAGTGCAGGATGGTTCTGGGACTGCTGAAATAAAAGATCAGAATCCACATCTTGCTTCTCCATTTATCAGCTCGGTGACATTGGGCAAGCTACCTACTCTGAGTACTGTCGCAGTGCTGTGCCTAAAGTAACCACTCAACAGTCATAGGCACATAAGAAATGTGAAGCACTTCAGACAGGAAGGGATGAAGACACAAAGCCCAAGTAGGTGAGTGGTGCTTAAAAAACAGGAAATGAGGACAAACCCCAAGAAGGTCTGTTGAGCAAATGTAATTTTTGTTGTTAGAAAAGTGGCCTGACAAATATCTACGAATGAATATACATAACATCTTGGTAAAGAAACGTGCAATTTCTAATGAATCATACTATATAGTTTTATACTCTATCTTCTTAGCATTTGGAAATCAAACTAGACTCTTTCGGAAATACCTCGGAAGTCCCACAATCACAGTCTTCTCCCATTTCTACCAACTGGTTCCCACAGACCGGGGTGGATATGATATCTGTAGGCAATGGAGCATTAAAGAGGCAATTTGATAATTTATCTTCAAAGAACTTGTCATAGCTGACACGGCTGCAGGAACTGAAATCTGTAGGTATATAAAAGCTGTGAAGATAAGGAAAGAGAAAAGATAATGCGGTCATGTTGAGCATGTAGGGAACAACATCAGATTTGGGGGCCGATGTACTCAAATCTTGCCTTATAAGATCACATCAAATCCACTGATCAATTACTAAATCATAAGCTCATTTATGAGCCCGAATTAGCCCACCTGGGTAGACATAAACGCCTCCAGCTTGGTGAGCAAATATGGTCATATCTCAAAGAATAGCCTCCAGGATGATGTTTATAAAAACAAAACAGTACCTGGCTTATCCAGATAATCTTATTTAGCCTTTGGTCATTTTAGTTCTAAAATCTAAAGGTAGTAAAATCATACTTATTTACATGTCTAAGAATTCACTTTCCTTCAAAGGAATTCCTACTGACAGAATTTTTTCATTCTACAAATAAAGGTGAGGTTTAAAAATGCAGTAATATTTGGGAGATATAACTGGCATGCAGCCATATGCTATTTTGTGGAAGGGCATGGGAAACTAACCCTAGACTGAGTGAGTTGAGAGAGGAAAATAGAAAAGAGGAAATTAATGTATAAAAGGATCCTGGAATTTTTTAAAGACAAAATCCCCTGGCAATTTCGCCAAAGTAAAGACAGAAATGTGTAATCTCTTTTCACAGACTTTTTCTTTATTCTCCTATGATAACTTTCTTCTTTAGATTTTACTAGAACTTTTTTCCTACCACCACCCAATCTGAACTTATTGAAAATTTGATAAAAATTAATAATTTTCTGAAACCAGGTCTCATGTAGATAAGAAGAGGATAAAATGACAAGGAATGCCCAAAGCAAAAAGACAACATGTTTAAATGATGTCTTGGTTAACGAAAAATATTAAATATAGATAAGGCATAAGGTGATTTGATATAGCTACACATTCGTGACTATGCTATTAAATCGTTTAACAGCTTGACCATGTTGCTAAAGATGAAATGAAAGTGTAGAAGAGCTCAGAGTGAATTAAAAACAGGCATACAGAGCATCTTCCCAGATAGCCTCACCTTAGTGCTTTGTCCATCACACATATTGTAGAAGGGCACTTGCAAACATAGGAGTCATGGAACATTCCAAAGTTATGGCCCATTTCATGGGCCAACGTTCCTGCAACTCTAAGCACATTGCTACTGTGATCCTAAAGGTGAGAATAAGAAAACAGATCCTGGATTTACAAACTGGATTATCGCTCAGGGTATAATTAAATATTTTTACTGTAGTCAAGTGGAGTAGAGGGACTGATTTTAGCTTACTTTCCTCACTCACCAACCATCTGTCTTTCCTTCTCCTTTCCACTTTCTCCCTTTCTCCCTCCTCTCCCTCTGCCTCTCTCTGTCTCTTTTCTGTCTCTTTGTTTTTCTGTCTCTGGCTGTCTGGCTGTCTGGCTGGTTGGCTCATGTTCTCTCTCTCTCTCTCTCTCTCTCTCTCTCTCTCACACACACACACACACACACACACAATTGGTACTAAATGCCTGTCACAGGGCATAAACCCTGCTCTTTGTTCTTGTGAATGAGGAACATTTATAATGAGGAAATTTTTTGTGGTTTCCTGTTATGAGAGGTAGTGGTAAAATCTCTTTATCAATGATAAGGAATCAGAAGTGTTTTTAGATAATCTACCTCCCTCCTCCTGGCTTACTTTCTAATACCCTCTAATTCAATTGGAGCGCTTTGATATGTTTATTTAATGGGGCTCTAAAAGTTTTTAAAAACCTAGAACTTAAGCACCATTGGTATTTTTTTCAACTCTATTGCTACCAAGATTAGACATGGGTCAATTCCAGACTCACCCCAGTGGTCAACTTCATTCCAGATTGTTTCTGATTAGAAGTGTGGGACTGGGGGCTTCAAGTTATCCAGGAGCAATAAAACACAAGGGAATCATTGCTGGTTGTAATTTCCCAGTGGGGAGACTAAAATCTATGGATAACACCCACCCACAGAAACCTGATTCTCTCATCTACTTCATTTCAAAGAACCAAATAAAGAGATCCATAAGACACAGTACAAGACTGGCAAACAAGGAACACCTGTGTAAGACGAGCATTTAATACCTACCATTCACAATACTGTTTCATCCTGTTGAGATGAATTTGGTAAACCTTGCTATCTAGTAAAATGGAGTTCCTCAAATGGGAACAAAAACAAACCAAAAAATTAAGAAAAAATAGAAATGTGTTTAAATAGAGACTTTATCAATTTTTTGAGGTTCTTTCAAGTTTAAGGAATCTTCCCTAAAATAATTATTTTCATAACTTAAATGTGGTTTTTTTCCCCTTGAAATGACCTCTATAAACAAGATAATACATTATGACCATGCTGGGTTCACACTGGATATGCAAGAATGATTAAACATTTGAAATTCAATCAATGTTAATCAATCATGTCAACAGATTGAAGGAGAAAAACTATGCTATCTTCTCAATAGATTCAGAAAACAGAGCATTTGACAGGCTTGAACTTAAAACCAACTATCTTCTAACAGACCTGAACAATGCCAACAGAATGATAAGGAGAGCACATTGTATTCATGAAAGCAAGACCGACAGTTGTTCCAGAAAGTTCTGTTGCCCTGTAAAAAAGAAATCGATATGACAAGTTATGATTCTAAGCTCTATATTCTACAGATAATTCATCCAGAACTCTAAATGGTTAGCAGACAAACTCACATTGCGAATCGTCACTCTTAAATCAGTTTTTGAATTTGAATGAGATACTTTTTTTCTTATACAATAGTTATCATATCACCTAAATCCAAGCACCTGAATGTAATTACTTTTAATAGTTTATATCTCTAATCTATGGTTATTACATTTTTCATTATGGAATTCATCCCTTGTCAGAAAATAAAGGGAGATTTTTTATCCTAATAAATTTATATATATATGTACATATATATGCTAATATATATGTTTATACACATACACACACATATACATTATATATATGTATATATATATATACACACATATTTTGATATTAGTATTGTCACACAGGTTTTGTTTTAATTTATATTTTCCTCATATAGTTTTATATCTATTTGATTTTGTTTTCTTTTTGCACTGTTTTAGCTGTAGTAGGATTTGGAGTTTGGGCCCATTCGGAAAGTATTTGTGTTAATAAAGCACTTATGTTATTGAAATATTTGTCTTATTTAAAAGGGATTTGAAAGCACCAGTTCCTAACCACTAGACCACCAGAAATGTTAGCCAAAGAGGAATTTGAACCACTTGTACGTATTTACACCGATGATATGCTTGGCCTTTACTATTTTAATTTTTCTTTGGTTTCATTTCATTTTTTTCCACAATTTGTAATCTTACTATTATTCTGCTGTCTGGTTCTGATTTGACTTGCTGCTTCCTTCTAGAGATTTGCAGAATATAGATCATTTAAAAAATTCCCTTAGTAGATGCATTTATATAAAAAGTTGAACCTTTATTTTCCCACTTATCAACCTCGAGAATGTAAATATTGATTTTGCTATGCAAAATGAGGAAATTAGATAACTTCATCTCACTTTTCATTCACTCTCGACTTTCGAAATTACATTTTGCATCAGACATATTTTAAAGATTCATGCATCCATATCTTCTTTTAAAATTATATTGTAAAATTACTTATATTTAAGTCTACATTTATTTGTGTTTAATTCTTACTGTTAGCTCAGTTATAAAAAAATAAAATCTTCCTTCATTATGAAGTTATCCAGTTTAGTTTCTCTGTTTAGTGGGTAGAGTATATTTGGACTCTAAGGTTACTACCAGTTATTCCTAGATGTAGATACCTTGTGTTAATTTGTCAGGTAAATGGTAAATCTTTCAATTTATGAGAAAGGACAATTGTTTCTTTCTATCATCTCTTTTTAGGCTTTTATCTTGTTTATTTTGGTCTATTTGGGACATTTACTCTTGATATTGGATTGCTATTTTTTATCTATACATCTGTCATCTTGAATATAATTTTTATATCTCTACCCTACTACTTCATGTACAGAAATATGCTACAATTTGAGCATGGTCTTGGAGCCAGTCTGCTAAGAGTTGGATTCTCATACTATTTACTAGCTATGAGAACTTAAAAAAAAAAAATTTTCTAAACGTCACCAAAAAATATGCTTGGTCTTTTGGCAGGCTCTTGAGTCTGGAATTCATCTTTCCAAATTAAGGAACTGTGGCAGCTATTCTTTATAGATAACTCTCAATGAGCAGCCTTGCAGTAGTCACACACTGTGGAGTACCTTCCCTGAATCTGGATAAGTCTATGACTTACTTTTGAACCAACAGAAAAAAAATACTAGAAATGAAACTGATTTCTGAGATTGACTCATAACAAGGCTTGACGCTTTCCCCTGCAAATACTTCTTCTACACCTTGTAAAATGTCCAAAACCCTGAGATTGCCATGTTGGGGGAAATCCAAGTTAGCTACATGAAAAGCTGTCTATACAGAGAAATGACCAACCAGCCCCCCTCCTCTAGCCACTCCAGGCAAGGCACCAGCCATATAAATGAGGAAGACTTAGTTTATGACAGGAAGTGGTGGGCTGATGTGTTATGCAGTAATAGGTAACCAGCACAGGATATTAATGAATTCTAACAGGACCTAGTCCCTTATTTCCCATGACACCCACTGTTTTCTTGGGAAGTGAAACAAGTAATTTCAAGTCACTTCTTGCTACTTCCTTCTAACTGATTCCAGCTACAAAACTATCCAACAGAATTTTCTTGATTTTTTTTGAGGCATAGGTTCAGCAGAATCATATAATTTACAGCTGTTAAATTTATTTCTCTCTTTTTTTTTAATTTGTCATTTCAGCAGGATGGTAGAGGTGTGTAATTAGAATACAATATTCAATTTTTCTTGTATCCTAAAAGTTTGTCCTGAGTCATGCTTAAAACTAATCTGTTCTTTTCAAACATCAAATCTAAATCTCTCTTGTCATTCTCTAAACCTGTCTTTCTTTTCTGTACACCCAATCAAAACAGACAAACTTCTATGATTCATTGTTAAACTATTAGCTTCTCTTTTAAAGAAAAGAAAAGAAAAAGAAAATACCTGGCTCAAAACCAAGAGCATATTCAACATAAGATCCAAATGAGTACTTTTTAAACTTTTAACCTTCTATAGGTAAACCACTTCTTACCC
>NW_011888834.1:4922650-4941398 GCF_000151845.1 Pteropus vampyrus | reverse complement strand
TTTCTTTCTATCATCTCTTTTTAGGCTTTTATCTTGTTTATTTTGGTCTATTTGGGACATTTACTCTTGATATTGGATTGCTATTTTTTATCTATACATCTGTCATCTTGAATATAATTTTTATATCTCTACCCTACTACTTCATGTACAGAAATATGCTACAATTTGAGCATGGTCTTGGAGCCAGTCTGCTAAGAGTTGGATTCTCATACTATTTACTAGCTATGAGAACTTAAAAAAAAAAAATTTTCTAAACGTCACCAAAAAATATGCTTGGTCTTTTGGCAGGCTCTTGAGTCTGGAATTCATCTTTCCAAATTAAGGAACTGTGGCAGCTATTCTTTATAGATAACTCTCAATGAGCAGCCTTGCAGTAGTCACACACTGTGGAGTACCTTCCCTGAATCTGGATAAGTCTATGACTTACTTTTGAACCAACAGAAAAAAAATACTAGAAATGAAACTGATTTCTGAGATTGACTCATAACAAGGCTTGACGCTTTCCCCTGCAAATACTTCTTCTACACCTTGTAAAATGTCCAAAACCCTGAGATTGCCATGTTGGGGGAAATCCAAGTTAGCTACATGAAAAGCTGTCTATACAGAGAAATGACCAACCAGCCCCCCTCCTCTAGCCACTCCAGGCAAGGCACCAGCCATATAAATGAGGAAGACTTAGTTTATGACAGGAAGTGGTGGGCTGATGTGTTATGCAGTAATAGGTAACCAGCACAGGATATTAATGAATTCTAACAGGACCTAGTCCCTTATTTCCCATGACACCCACTGTTTTCTTGGGAAGTGAAACAAGTAATTTCAAGTCACTTCTTGCTACTTCCTTCTAACTGATTCCAGCTACAAAACTATCCAACAGAATTTTCTTGATTTTTTTTGAGGCATAGGTTCAGCAGAATCGTATAATTTACAGCTGTTAAATTTATTTCTCTCTTTTTTTTTAATTTGTCATTTCAGCAGGATGGTAGAGGTGTGTAATTAGAATACAATATTCAATTTTTCTTGTATCCTAAAAGTTTGTCCTGAGTCATGCTTAAAACTAATCTGTTCTTTTCAAACATCAAATCTAAATCTCTCTTGTCATTCTCTAAACCTGTCTTTCTTTTCTGTACACCCAATCAAAACAGACAAACTTCTATGATTCATTGTTAAACTATTAGCTTCTCTTTTAAAGAAAAGAAAAGAAAAAGAAAATACCTGGCTCAAAACCAAGAGCATATTCAACATAAGATCCAAATGAGTACTTTTTAAACTTTTAACCTTCTATAGGTAAACCACTTCTTACCCGATACCCAGAGATATCACTTGTTTTTCTCAGGCTTTGAAAATTTTCTATGCTAACTATCATGTAATGTAAAAAGGGGGAAATCTATACATACGTGATTAACTGAGCGATATCATGACGCTTTCGCCTTGGGAGGACACTCCCCCTCCATTGAGAAAAGTTTTCCAAGGTAAAGCTTGCATTTGGTGTTATCTTTATCTTATCTTTGTCATTCCAGATTTCCATCCCAACTAAGGCCACATGAGTATTGAGCTTTTTATAAAGCTGTCCGAAGAGAATAAATGGTAAAGCAATGACTCCTAGTGATGACATTATCATTAATATTTTCAATGGACTTTAGATTTTCAAACTTATTTATAACACCACTGTAAAAAACTTCTTTTAAAACATAGTTGTAAAATATAAGTTACCATCTCTTTTTGCAGACACTAGCATCCCCATTCTCAGGCAAAGCAGACACCCTTAAGTAGTTCAGGTCTGTAGATTTCTTTTTTTTTTTTTTGGAGCGAAAGTCCCATTGAAACAAATTTTTCCCGCTCGCGTCTCAAGAAATATAATTTTCTGTTAGTAGCTCCTTACTATTACTTCATTTTAAGTATATTTACTCAAAAGCTTTGTGATGTTCTCAGAGTCATAAGATTTCAGAATTAGCAAGGTTGACCCACTGCTAGTTTGGATATTAGAAAAGAAATGTGCTGTCTGAAAAAGTCTTGCATCTGTAAGTGACAATAGAGTAAGTGGTCTTCTAATTCTTAAACCTGGAATGAATCAAACAATCCATAATGCACATAGGGTAACTTTTAGAAATAGCAAGTTCAACTCATGGGACAATATGCTTACTCAAAAGACAAAAGCTTAAATAGCTACCATAGTTTATAAAATTGTACAGTGTTGGTCAAGGGTGCAAACTTCCAGTTATAAGATAAATAAATTCTGGTGATCAAATGTATAGCATGGTGATTATAGTTCATAACACTGTATTATATAATATACTGGAAAATTGCTAAAAGAATAGATCTTACGTGTTCTCACCACAAAAAAAAAAATTTGGTAATAATGTGATGTGATGGAGGAGTTACCTAGCTGATGGTGGTAATCATTTTGCAATATATAAGTGTATCAAAACAAAACGTTGAACACCTTGAATTTGTACAATGTTTGTTATATACCAATTAAATCTTAATACAGCTTGAAAAAAAACTGCACAGTGACAGACTTTCTCATGGGGCAACTTTCTGCTGAGAAATCTGAAGACATTTTTTAAAAGTAGTTTGGAAAGTAATAAAAGCATTGAGGAATGCAATGATCACCGAAAGAGACATAAAACTCTAACCAGATTAAAATCCTCCCCTTTATTATTCCCTCGACTTTCTTACTCATTTCTTGCTTTATTCTACTTGCCTGACAGAACTCTAGTCCTAGTTAAAAATAACTCCCCACTATTGGTTTTCCTCCTGCCTCACTGTCACTCCTTCTTGGTCTCTTTGTCAGTTTTTCCTCCATTCTAATCTCTTCTCAAAGAAGTACTTTAAGGATCTCTCTTCGGGTCTCTTTTCTATCTATCCATACCTGGTATTTTACACCAGGGTTGGCAAACTTTTTCTGTAAAAGTCTGCATGGAAAATATTTTAAGCTTTGAGGCCGTGTGGTCTCGATGGCAACTGCTCACCACCTCTGGCAATGTAGCAGGAAAGTAGCCACGGACAGTGTAAACAAATGAAGGTGGCTGTGTTCCGATAAAACTTTATTTTGTAAAAAAGCATGAGGCCGGATTTGGCCCACAAGCTATAGTTTGCTGACTCATGTCTTATGTCATCTATATGTAATAAGACATAGATTTATATCTTTACCCGGACCTTGTCACTGAACTGCAATCTTGTTATTCAGCATTTCCACCTGGAAATCTTTACACAAAAAAAATCTCAAAGTTAATGTGTCCAAAACAGAAATCATAATCTTTCCTCTGGATCACCATCCCCTATCATATTTCCTTATTCCTGAAGCTGTTCAGGTCAAAATGCTTGATGTCACTTGACTCCTCCCTTTTTCTTATAACTTCCATCTCCCATCCATCTCATAAACCCCATTGACCTATCCAGAAGTCGGCTATTATCAACAGATTCATTATCACTACTTTTTCTCAAACCGTCATCATCTCTTGCCTGAATTGTGGCACAATTTCCTCATCTGATCTTGTTTCTGCCCTTGCTCTCCCTGTTTATTTTCCATGTAATGGTCAAGATAATCTTTTAAGAACACACATCTGCTCTCCAGTGTCCTCCTTACTCATGAAGAATAACAAAATTCTTACACAGTCCCACCAGAGACTTCAGGTTTTGTCCACTGCTACCTGCCAATGTCACCTAATCCCACCCTTGCCCTGGCTTACTACATTCCTGACCCAATGGCCTTCTCGCTGGTCCTCAAACAAGACATGCTGGATTCTTAACTCAGGTCCTTTACTCTGCTTTGAACACCCTCCTTTAGGGACAGACACTTCTCTCCCTTCAGACCTCCACTCAAATATCACCTTATTAAAGAGGCTTTTTCTGTTTAACATAGTACCCAAAATAAATCTCTCTCTCTCCCTGCTTTGTTTTTCTTTATAGCACTTATCACCATTCTATGTACTCTTTATTTGATTTATGTTTGTCTTTTTGAATAAGAATGTAAACTCCTTGAAGGAAAGACTATTTGTTAGTTTAATTCCCTACTTTATTGTTTTATTTGTACCTGGCGCAAAGTAGGTGCTCAATAAATATGGCCAGTTCTTGGGTTTCCTTAAGGGGAATCAGAGTGATCTTTGTGGAGAAGATGAGATATGACCTTGGTCATTGAATTCGCCTTCATTTTCTTTCTATCCTTAGAGGATTTGCAGGACACCACAAAGTGACACTCCTTTCAACTAAGCAGGCTAATCATATGTTCAACTAACAAGAAACTAATGGTTAAGATTTAAATAGACGAGATACAGAAATGATATTTTAAGAGAGTTTGGAAATTAGATGATAAAAAACAGAATCAACAATTATACAATCAAAATGGGCTTGAAATCTAAGTTCAAATCTTATCTCTAGCGTTCTCTAACTTAGTGATTTTAGGTAAGTTACTTTGCTTCTTAGAATCTAGTTTCTTAACTGTAAATTAGGGTTAATAATATATTAAAGGGGTTTTTTTTTTTTTGAGTGTTAAATGAAATAATATATAAAAAATGTCACTGTGCCAGAGCTTAGTTTATTTTGTTTATTTTTATGTTTTCCTCCTTAGATTGGCTTTCTATTGAGATAAATTTGTCAGTATTTTCTTACTGGGCTTTAGAAAAACCAAAACTGCACAAATAAAACCACACAAACAAAACCACCTTTTATACTTTCATAGACCTATGAATAGTGTGGTAAGAAAGTCTCTCTTATGTATCATTAATATTTAAGTAGTAAAAGTCGTGGTTACCCTTTGAGAGTCAGTCAACAGTTTTAATCTTAAGAGTAATTAATGACTTTCCTTCACTGCTTCATGAGCATTCATAGAAACACCAATGACACCAACTAGCAAACTGTTAAAACTACATTTAATAAAATATATCATACCATGTTAACATAATTGGCCATCTCAAACATTCTCTTTCTTATTTCCTCTGTATCTTGATTGTATTTTTTAAACTGAAAAAACAAACAAGACAAAATATGAACACTGATAAAAGTGAACATAATAGGAAGGCAAAAAAAAGCAACTTCAGGGCCTGGCCTGGTTAGAACTTTAATGGGAGACCACTTAGGAAGGTGCCGTAGGTATAAAAAATAAAAAATAAGGTATCGTAAGCTGACAAGGTCCTTGCAATCTGTGAGGTCAATCAAGCGTTGCCTCACCTAAAAATTTTTTTAAAAATTTAAACAAAAGGCAACTTCAGTTTATTTTACCTATCAGTGGTTATAATTCATTATCAGTTATAAAAGTTAACACTTAGAAGTAAGAAACAAAGTGCTTCCTATTTCTCTAGCTGAATTTAAATGCTTTAGAAGTAGAAATGATGTTTGTCTCCTGAAGTACTAACTCAGTGTAATGCTCTAAAAATTTATTCCAAATGTATTTTCAGTAAAACATCATGATTTCCTAAGCCATGTAGAATTGGTGCAAGAAATAACTTTTTTATTTAAAAATACATAAGCAGCAAATAAACAATATAATAAGAGAGGCCAATGCTTTAGGGCCTCAACTAATTCACTTGCTCATATTATCATAGCACAGAATTTTTTCTTTGGAAACTACAATGTAGACCTCATGTTTAGAATATTCAACAGGTGAAAATGGATTCTCATAAAAGAAGATAAACAATGAATATTAGCAAAAAATTTCCTTTTTCAGAAGTTTCCATTCATTAGCCTTTTATATTTACCACTCTCTGATGAGCATAAATTCTAATTTACCAATGATTTAACTACTTAACAGAAGACAAAATGACAAAGGAATTTATGGAAAAACTAAGTTGGAACTCTTAAGACAACAAGAAAGGCGCATAATAGTGCAAAGAATTCAGTTTATGCATATCGCATCAGCTGCATATCCCTGAGAAAGAGAAATCATATCAGTCTAATTATATGTTAACTTTCCTAGATTCAGAACAATTTGTAAAAAAGAATAGCTCATGTTCATGATTTTTCTAAACTAATCCACATGTTTAATATCTCACATAATAAATTTAGGTAGAAGGGGATTTTAAAAGACATATTTATCTGATATAATTACCTCACCATTATCCAGGACCAAATAATATTCTATATATTTCTTATGTTCCCAAACCTTCCGATCTTTCGATTTCTGTAATAAATATTAAAAGAGAAATTACTAAGACAATATCTCTCTCTACAAAAAGTCATTCTTTTATTTGAAATGTGTTATTTTATGAGATTGATATCTGGGAATATCAATCTCATAAAATATCTGGGAATAAAGAAAGACATTTTAACTCTAATTAGCCAGAATTATCTACATTTTAACTCTAATTAGTCAGACAAGGTTCAGAATATCAGAGCTAGAAAAGACATCAGTGATATTCTACTCTGACCCCTTTATTTCACCAAAGAGTTTAAATGATTACACAACTAATTAGAAGGCATGCTGGAATTAAAACCCAAATCTTCAGATTTTTTGAACAGTGGACTTTTTCCACTATTCTGAAATGAAATTGACCAACTTTGACTTCGGTATCCTTCTAATGTTTTGTTTGTTTAGTATATAGCTTTTTATTCCTAGCTCAGTGAATACCTACTACTCCTTTACCAATGGTGCAATGCCCGTAGCCATCATGAAACCTAATCTATTCTTTTCTTCTCAGACAGAACTAGATCTCTTTCTCACATTCCAAGCTTTCCTATTTTCTGTTTTTTTTCTCTCCACAAAACAAAACAAAACAACAACAACAAAAGAACATGTTTCATAGTGGATTGTCCCATCCAAAAATAGCAGACATATTATTTGTACTAAATAATAAACCATTAAAGTTTATTAGGTTGCATTTCTAGAAGTCCTTGTCTTTTAACAGGTAAATAAGGTTCTATTAACAAGAACAGATTACTGAAGGTAGACTTTAAGTATTATCTAATGAGGTATGTACTTACCTCCCACTTTCTGTGAGAGCAACATACTTATTAGCCCTTACTATGCACCAACTGTGTTCTGGACACTAAGGATACAGCAGTGAAAAGTTCCATGTGCTTAAAATGCTCACAGCAGACAAATGAACATAGATATATCAGATAGGAATTAGTGCTATGTAGAGTGTCAAATGGAGTGATGTGATATTGAGTGACGAGGTAGTCATTTTAGAATAGATGCTTAGAAAAAGCTTTAAAGAATTGGCCCTGAAGCTGACATATTAATGAAAAGGAGAAGCCACGCAAGGGAAGATAACTTGGAAGACAATTGCAGCAGAGGAAAAAACAAAAGAAAAAAAAAAGTGAAAGGACTCTAAGGTGAATCGATATTGGCATGTTTAAAGCACAGAAAAAGTTCGGATTTGTCAGAACATAATGGGGAGGTCATTGATGGGAACTGATTAGAGAGGTAGGTGGGGCCCTAATCATACAGGGTTTGCAACTCATGGACTGTTCTTTTAGATTTTGTACTAAATGTAATGAGAAACTATTTGAGGGTTTTAAACAGAAAAGCGACATGATGTGACTTAGAATAAAAGAATCACTTCAGCTATTGTGTGGAGAGTGGATTCTACTGAGGCAGGAATGAGAGTGAGAAAGTCAGGCAGAGGCTGCTGCTGCGATTATTGTGGTAGTTGGAAAGCGAGAACAAAATGAAGTATCTGAACTACATGGAGGCATTTGCTGACAAATACCAGATAAAGAGAAATAAAGAAAAGAGGAACCAAGGATAATTTCTATATTTGAGCCTGAGAAATAATGAATGGTGGTACCATCAATTAAGTTAGAGGAGAATGAGGGAGAAGCACATTTTGTTTAGGGCTTAGAAATCGGTAGTTCTATTTTGACCACATTAAGTTTGTGATATTAGACATTCAAATGATGCATGAAGTAAGTAGTTAATTATAACAGTCTGGCCTTTAGAGGAGATTTCCAAATTGGAGATATACATTTGATGGTAATTAGTGCAGAGTTCTTATTTAAACAGAGCATGTAGCATAGGATGAGATTACCTAGGAAGAATATCTAGATAAAGCATAGAATGGGACCCAGGATGGAGCTTTGTGAGGGTCTCTAATATTTAGTAGCCAATTAGAGGAGGGATAATAGTGAGAAGTGCTAAGAAGGAGTAGCACTAGTGAGGTAGGGGGAAAAACAAAACAATAGGATGTCATGGAAACACAGCTATTTGCACATGGTTTGCAAGAAATTTAGACAGAGACAAGAGGTCTGTGCCAGCTAAAACAGGAGATCGACATTTATGGAATTAAATAGCTATAAGTGGTGATTCTGGGTTCTTAGATGTTATATGTCTGGTAGAATTTATGCTCACAGCAAATAGAACCCAACAGAGATTTTATTTTATCCAGACCAATTCTGCCCAGTGCTTATAGATTCTGAGGACATTTAGAAAAGATGATTCTTCTGTGACTGGAAACTGAATTTCACATATGAAAGAGTATTTGAAGTTCCTGTGGACAGAGCCTATATTAATTTCTCTTACTGCTACATCCCCAGCACCTACAGTAGTGATTGAAGATTTGCTGAATGAGTTCATTCACGAAGACAGCAGGATATTATATCTCAAAGTGATAATAATATTGTGCACCTTTTTGAATGTTGTAGTATTGGTAAAGTTGCCTGCTCCCGGAGGGCAAGCTTTATACTTCTTTTTAGCCCTTGCACGTTATTTTTAATAATAGCTGATCCATAAGTGCTTATTAAATAAATCAATGTATGACAATGTTTTAGTGTCTCTATAGCTTACTAGTTTCAACAATGACTGTAAAGTTTCATTCAGTTGCAGCTGCTAAGACTGGAACCCAGGTCAGCCAGGACAGAATACGTGGGAACGTTGCAAATAAAAAATAAAGGTAAACATACAACCAGACTGGTGGCAGGTGGGGTTATATTCTGCCGAGATCCATGTGCCCATGATATGTCATCCGTCCCACAGGTGCTGTCACTCTTCTTTTCTTCAGGATCATGCTTGAAGAGTGCATGTTCCTGTTCATCCTGATATGTGGGGCTTAAAGGTTTAATGAAGTACTTTTCATCTCCCTGACTGAAGTAGCCCCTGAAAAACATGAGAATCCAGGCTTCTTAAAAAATATTCCTGCATGCAAGTGCTACAGACAGAGATTCTAAAAAGTTACCAGTACCAAAACATTCCAAGCTCATGGCAGTAGAATATAGTGTAACATTATAGCTGAAGATCTCCTTGGAGAAAACCTAAACTTATTTTCTCTATGAGGAAATAAGACCTCTTGGGGAGAAGCAACAATTGCAATGTTATATAGCTACTGTAGGTCAGGGCTGGCACTAGAATGAAATTTCATGAATTTGCTTTGTTCTTCCAATCCCTATGTCTTGTTTGCTCTAAAGGTGCACTGAAAATGAAAGAGATTTTGGAGGAAAGGGTTAAAATTCTGAGTCGATGGTTTATTAGCTGTGATTCCATGGGAAATTACTTAAACTCACATAGCCTCAGTTTCTGCAACTATAAACTGAGAATAATAATACCAACATAATAGGATGGTTATAAAATTGAAGGAGATAATATGTAAAGCACGTGATCAATAAATAATACCAATTTTACCTCATTTCTCTCTGCTGAAGCATTTTGCTAAGATTCATTCAACCAATATTCAGACAGCACCCATTATTCATTAGGCATTGGACTAAAGGCCAATAGTAAAAAAGAGTCATGGTCTCTCCTCTCACAGAGTTTACAATCAAATAAGAAAGATAGATGTGGATTAAATTATCACGTTAGATCCACAAATATGTATAATTATATGACATATAATTATATACATAGAATTAGAATACAAGAATAGACTCGAGGAAATAAATTGGGTGGTTTGTTGCAATGGTCTGCATGATGATCATGGTAGTTTGAATTAGGATATGGCAGTAGAGAGAGAATGTAGTGGATAATCTCAGGAAATATTTAAAACATAATCAATAAGGCTTGATAATAGATTGAAAATGGGTAGTTGGGAGGTAACAAGTCAAGAAACCTAGGTTTCTGGATTGAGCAAGTAGTTGGTTGGTTATACCATTCGCTGAGATAGAAAACACTAGAAAAATATCAGATTTTGGAGAGAATTATTGGCTTGATTAGGAGTATATTAAGATTCAGATTTCATTAAGACATCCAGATATTAAAGAGATATGGAGATATGTAAGAGGAAATCGGGCAATCAAGGATAGGTATAAGAAGATATCTTACTGTGGACAGATACTTGGGAGTCCTTAACACACACACACACACACACACACACACACACACACAAAATGGACATCAGAGGTGTGGATGGACAAGCTAGAGATTTTAGAGTGAAGAGAGAAGGTGGAGAGGGGCTGCCATTCCCCAAATATTCTAACTTTAAAACTGGGACTCAAAACCTATAGTTTGAAAACAAACAAGCAAACAACAAAAGCAACTCTGCGAGCAATTCAGATGTGCAATTTTTAAACTACTATCAACAGAAGCCATGTTTCCTTCAAATTTCAAAATTTTTGAGCCCTTAGAATTCATACTCAACGATGATATAGGTAATTATATGTGATATTCTTCAGGTTTATTAAAACACACACACGCACACCATCATCACAGGCACATACAAAGCATTCATGAAGTCTTACCTTAGACCCCTACATGTGCTGATGCTAGCTTCAGAAACTTTTTCATTAATGATGTGTCCTTGGTAATAACAGTCATCCTAAAGAAAAGAGAAAAAGGGTTTTAGGAAAGTGTGTATGTTTTTTAGACCTATTGCTAAATTTAAATTTGAAATCTTGAGATAGGATCTACAATATTTTTAAATCATTTTATGCTGAAGAACAGCCAACTTAGAGATATAAAAAATATTTAAGTTTTATATGTTTAAAACTTTTAATATTTAGCTAGTGATCCCAAATGCTTAGTGTTAACTAAATGTAGGTATAAATGTCGATATTGCAGAAAAAGGATAACAAGGTGAATACAATCTGGAAGAAAAATTTACAAATGTATGTTTAAAACCTGAGATCCCAAACATCAGATATTCACTCTTTTCCTTGATGGCTTATTATTTTTTTCTAATACCTATTAGCTCTTTTCAATGAATGTGTCATTCGAATTGTGTTGTTAATTTTTTTATTTATCCAAAGAGTTTCACCACATTAACTGGATTAGTATAGCATCCCTTGCTTCCATTTGGAGCAAAATGCCCAATCCTAATCCTTTTTCATGTGGATGTGCTTCAATCAAGTATAACATTCCCCTTTGGGACAGAAAAGGTAGTGGCTCATGTAAACCTCTGTGTCATTGTTATAGAACAGGGGTCCCCAATCCCTGGGCCATGGACTGGTACCGGCCCATGGCCTGTTAGGAACCGGGCTGTACAGCAAGTGGTGAACAGCGGGCAAGCGAGCGAAGCTTCACCTGTATTTGCAGCCGCTCCCCAGCGCTAGCATCACCACCTCAGCTCTACCTCAGATCACCGGGCATTAGATTCTCATAAGAGCACAGGTCCCTGGTGCCAAAAAGGTTGGGGACCACTGCAGAAGAAAATGTGTGAGGGCCTTCCAGTACAAAACAGAGCTCAGAAAAGATGGCAATGACAAACTACCCCTCGTGTTACTTTACACTGTCATTTTCTCTGAATAAGAGTCAAGAGTATAAATTATTTAAAGAATATAGAATTCTACAGTTCTACCATTGAGGAAATAGTTTTGAGTTTGAGAGACTGAATGTTCTAGATAGGTGATTGGCATTGACCAAGAACACTAGATGTATTTAATTCTTCACTCCTGTAATAAAAATCAGAAGCTCCTTCTGCCCACTCTCTTAGTGGGAACCGTTGAAGGTTGGAAAGAGTTACCATGGTTGTTAAGGAATGACTTTATTCTTATCAAACTGTACAAATGATGGAGGATCTATTAAGAAATTAGTATACTGAATAAAGCACCAGTGCTATAAATGCTGTTTCCCTTTCACTAGTTGTCAGGCGATGACACTGCATTTGGGTGTGTGGGTTATACCTCAATTAACAATTAATCTAGAACTCTGTTTTACCATGATTTGTGGGCTGGTGGTGACTTCCTTCCCAGTGGAATTGTAATGTGTTTCCGTGTAGCCTGGTGCAAGGAGATCCCTGGACGGGGGAAAAAAAAAAGTCATAATTACTCATGCTAAGTGTAAAGTCCAGTGATTAAAGGGAGAGCTCTCACTGGGGGTGAAGAAAAGCTTCAACTCCCAAGCTTCTCCTCCTAAACGTTCAAGACAAGTCCAAGAATGAAAGGGATGCTAAAATGGGAAGACTGAGAGGGGCAGGGACATTCCTGAATAATATGGGACAATGTCGGCTTTGTCATCAGATTTTGCAGAATTGTCTGAAGAGAAATTTGAGGATCAAATGGAACCTGAGAAGGGCAACATTTTAAAAATGTAGCAAAAGAGTAATGTTTCACACAAGTTTAGGATGAGTGTATTTCCATTCTAACAGTGACTGTTAACAGCTAGTAGTGGCAAAGAGTTTAGTGGAAACTAACTTATATTTGCTAGTTAGGGCCCTTTCAGCTTTTTCACTGAGTTTCTTAAAAGTCTTTCAATTATCTGCCAGGAAATAGGAGCCCAAATATATTTTTTAAAGAATCAGGCTGAGGAGAAAAGGAAATGATTAAGTATTAAATGCTATCTTTCTACTGGCCACTGGGTTAGAAATGTTACATGAGTCATTTAATATAATCTTTTCAACAATCCTATAAGGTAAATACTACTCTCTTTATTTTCCAGATAAGATTAAATAGTTCAAGTGGCATAAGATCATATCCAGGTCTACCTCAATTCAAAGCCTGTATTATTTCCATTATATTACAGTTTCCAAAATCTAGCCAGTCGTGATTTTTTGCAAAAGGTCTATTTATCTATCTTGCTTTCCTCTATAGAACAATTTAGGGACTGAAAGAGCCTGAAAGCACAGAAGATTTTTAAAAATTGCTTTCGAAGTACTCTAAATATAGGATGATCAAGATCTGAGTGAGAGTGGAGGCAGTGAAATTTTAAAAAAAAAAATGTAGAATTTTAATGAATTGGGTGAAAAGTATGAAGGAATAAGAGCACAATGTAACATATGAGAAAAATTGGCAGGTAAGTGAATAGCTGGGTAGAAAGGGCAATGGTGTTAGCCTCGGGATAGCCTAGCTCTGGTTTTACCACTGACTTGTTCTTTGGCTCTAGAGTTTCTTTAATTTACATATGTCTTGGTTTTTTTTGTTGTTTGTTTGTTTGTTTTTTGCAACCATGCAAATGGTTACAAATTGTTTTCATATCTAATCTTTTTTTAAAAAAATTACAGTTGATCCTCAATATTATTTTATATTAGTTTCAGGTTTACAGCATAGTGGTTAGACATTTATATATAATGATTCCCCCCAATAAGTCCAGTACCAACCTCCCACCATACTTAGTTTTACAATATTAATGACTATATTCCCTGCACTGTCATTTACATCCCTGTGACTATTTTGTAACTATCAATTTGTACTTCTTAATCATTTGTCTATTTAATTGACTCTTTAATTGCAAGACTTTTAAGAAGCTCAGTGAAAAAGCTGAAAGTGCCCTAACTAGCACCACCCAGCCCTCCAACACTCCTGGCATCTGCCAACCATCAGTTTGTTATTTGTTTCTATGAGTCTGTTTCTGCTTTGTTTATTCATTTATTTTGTTCCTTAGATTCCACATATAAGTGAGATTACGTGATATTTGTCTTTCTCTGTCTGACTTATTTTACTTAGTGTAATACTCTCTAGGTTTATTCATGTTGTCACAAATGGTAAGATTTCATTCTTTTTTTTATGGGCGAGTAATATTCCATTGTATATATGTACGACCTCTTCTTTATCCATTAGTTTATTGATAGGCATTTATGTTGCTTCCATATCTTAGCTATTGTAAATAAAGCTGCAATGAACATGGGAGTGCATATGAATTTTCAAATTAGTGTTTAGGATTTCTGCAGAAAAAATACCCAGAACTGGAAGTTCTGGGTCATAAGTTCTGTTTTTAATTTTTTTGAGGAATCTCCATACTGTTTTCCATAGTGGCTGCACCAATTTACAATCCCACCAACAGTGCTTGAGGGTTTCTTTTTCTCCACATTCTCGCCAAAACTTGTTTGTTGATTTGTTGATGATAGCCATTCTAACAGGTGTGAGATGATATCTCATTGTGATTTTAATTTACATTTCTCTGATGATTAATGATGTTGAGCATCTTTTCATATAACTATTGACCATCTATATGTCCTCTTTGGAAAAATGTCTATTCAGGTCCTCTGAAAATTTTTTAATTGGATTGTTTGGTTTTTTATTGTTGAATACTATCTAA
This sequence comes from Pteropus vampyrus, assembly GCF_000151845.1. Classification (NCBI taxonomy): domain Eukaryota; kingdom Metazoa; phylum Chordata; class Mammalia; order Chiroptera; family Pteropodidae; genus Pteropus; species Pteropus vampyrus. Next base: position 4,927,066 of record NW_011888834.1, on the reverse strand, counting down.
TCTTTCAGTATTAGAATAATAAAATGCAATAACATGGGGGAAGAGTTAAAAATCTATCTGTTATTTCATAGAATTTGATAAAATATATGTCTGCCTACACCTCATTCACTATTTTATTACTAGAAGCATCAAAACTCTAGTAAACTGTTGTTTTATCCAAGGTGTTTCTACTACTTCAGTGGGAGGAAATATTTGCTGAACCCCTCAGACTAGTTGAGAGAAAAAGCTGAGTAGCCAAAGTTTGTGAGAGCCATGAGCAGTAACAGACTCAATTAGCATAATTTCCATACGCAAACTTGCTATTGATGAAGATTATATCAGAAGTATGACACTTACTTAGATTTTTTCAAATAAAGCACTGCGATTTTTCCATTGACTGTCATTTCATACTTCAATTCGGTTTCAAATTTTTCCTGAAAAAATGCACAAACATTTACTGGTAATTAAAAACACACAAATATTCACTTTGCTAGGTCCATCTGTTTAATCATGAGCAAGCAATGCCTGCTTTTCTTTAACGCTATTCTTTATAATACCAATTATCTGCTTCTGTCTCTTTTAACAAATCAAACAACTCTGCCAACTAGGTAGTCAGATTATCTGAGAACTTTATATCCATCCATCTACCCATCCATCCATCCATCCATGTATTCTACAAATATTATTTGAGTGCTGGTTATATGCAAGTCACTTCTCGGTTCTGGAAATTTAAATCTAAGCAAGAAAAATTGGTACCTGCTGTCAGAAAGCTTACACTCTTGTGGAAAGACAGACAGTGAATGTGAGTTACATTGTATAATAAGCAAAATACATGTGGAAGCAATGTAGGATGTCTATCTAACATCTTAAGGGCAGGAAAGGCTTTCTTAAGGAAGTAATGTGCAAGCTGAGATAAGAATTAACCCAGTGGAAAAGAGTAGGGTATTATTTGAGAAAGAATTGTGTGCACACAGACCCGAAGGCCTCCAAGCCTCTCACTGATGGTTTTTGGTTTGGAGACCTTCTCACGGCTAAGTCGATGTTAAAATATGGGCAAAATAAAAGGCACATGTACCTTAAGACAGGGAGAAGTCATCCAGAAGAAAACATGGCCTAAGGCATTCAGAAAGAGAAACTATCTCCTTAAGTAAACCATGTGAATCAGGAGAACGGTTTTAACTTTTGATTCATATACACAGGAGAAGCTATAGATGACTATACAGAAGTATTTTAAAAATCATATTGGGTACTGAGTTCTGACTATTCTATAAAACAGAGTTATTAGCCACAGTTACACCCAATATCTAAAAATTCACTGGGAAGTGTCAGCACAATATTGTTAAAGAGATCTAAATATGGCAGACCACATATGATTGAGAATCACTTATTCCATAAGTGTGCTGCTCCCTCTGCTGTGTTGCGCCGAGGGCCAAGTTATTTCCTCTCCTTCCTCTCCTGGCCAGAATAGTATCTGAGCTCATTGAGGGACAAGAATGAGTTAGACCTATCAGATCAGGGGTATCGTGCAGAGATTTTTTCATTTCCAAGATCAGGTATTTTGACCCATACTTTCTTTAAATTATCAATTACTGAAGTCTTCTTTGGGGTCAAAAATCCATGACTATAGATATTCTGTACTACGGGACTAGATGAGGAGAGGCTACTGTAATTCAATCCATTTTCACAAATAACAGGAGCTAGAAAGAAATCTAAGAGTGAAAAATAAGTCATGGGGAATCGTAACCACTTGTGGTTCAGGTTTAAGAATGAACATATTAGAATACTAGATATGACCTTCTAACTAGAATAGCCTTCTAGATATCTGTTTCTCACAATCATGAATATATTCAAGGTTCTATCTTGGTCTTTAGTGTCTCCAGAAAATTTCTAAGGATTATTTTTAAGATTATGAGCTACATGTATTTATAAGTCAGCTTGGAAGTATTAAGTGCCCATCTGTAATATTCATCAACCTAAAACATTATTTGGAGGCTCTTTACAGATTATGGATGAAAGGAAACATTAGGAAGAAAGCCATAGTCTCTATGAAAGAAGGTGCACTGGGTAAGGCTATAACTGCTCTTCTCAAGTACAAGTCCATGGTGGAGAGTAATGCCTGCTGATAAGAAATGTGTCCAATTTATGTTCTATTTTGGGTTCTGAACTATAGGTTAGGAGAGTAAAGATGCATCTTGACTTGGAGAGAATTCACTAGAAGGAAATGATGTTGAGTCCATTGAGTAAGATGAGCTGGTCATAGGGACATATAAATAAAAATTTCTTCCAGAAAAAGATATAATGCATAAGGTTTAGGGAGTGGATGGTCCTGGAATGGGAGCAGATTTGTGAAGTCAAGATGACACCCATGAGCACACAAGAAATAGCAAAGGAAACCCTATAAATCCCAGGTAAGGTCTTAATCCAAGTCTTTACATAACATACAAAAAATTCAAGACTTCCATAAATCCTGGTAGACCGAGCTGAGGCCTGAAATTGTTTGCAGAAAGGGGAAGCATTATGCTGCCACATACTCTATTTTAGGGCATAAGACAAAGGCAAGATGGTTTTGGCCTCCAAGGAAATATGTGATCTGGAAGCCAAATTCTAGGAAGAATAGCAACTACCTTTTGCATATGTTTCCAACATCAGAGACCTTGATTAAGTATTTATTGAATACATATTTATGCAGCTATGTGTGTAATGTACTCCATTTATACTCCTTCATTCATTTGTCCATTTGTTTACTTATTCATTTGCTCATTTATTTGACAAATACTTATTCAGTTTTTCTTATCCCATGCATACAAAATACAATCATGAATACAATCATGAATATACTCAAGGTTCTATCTTGGTCTTTAGTGTCTCCATAAAATTTCTATGGAAATTTTCTATGGAAAATTTCTATGAGCTACATGTATTTATGAGTCAGCTTGGAAGCATTAAGTGCTCATCTGTAATATTCATCACACAACTAAAAAAAGTAAGGAGAAATCTGTAAATATACTAGATAAAACCACAAAACTGTAAGCGATGCGGCCAGGCATGATGGAGTCAGAAAGATGGGGCTATGCTTTTGGTAAAGCTGACAGGTAACACTGGTGCCTCAGTCTCTGGTCCAGTAAAGGGCACAATTGTATAATAATCACAGAATTCCTCCACTTCAGGAGAACTTGAGAAGTGAGTAATCTAGACTGAGACCTATGTAGCATCTATGAATACAGAGATCCCTTGGTCACATGCATTATGACTTTCGAATGTTTCGAGTAATTGCTAATCAGTTCTTTGTACAAGGAAGACCGATAGGATCAATACAGAAAGCACAAGAATAACGTTCAAGACCTTGGCTTATATTGATAAGACAGTGTTCTTATTAGTCATAAGATGTACCTGAGCAAAAGGAGAAGATGCTATGTCAAGGGAAACAATGCGCCTACTGCATGACAGAGCAGGATTGAAATACCAGACATACAGCAGCATGGGGCCTTATTAATTATAGAAAGGACAACGGCTGAGATCACAGAGTAACTGCCAAGCTTTAGTTCTAGATGTTCACAGGCACATACCAAAAGCCACACGGTATGATCACCAGATAAAATATAAGACTCTAGTGAAATTAAATTTCAGATAAACAGTGGATATTTGTTTAAACATCAGCACATCTCATACAATACTGAGAATACTTATACTAAAAAAGCATTAATTATTTATCAGACATTAAAATGTAAGTGAGTATCCTGTATATTTATTTGCTAAATCTGGCAATTCGATACATGGTAGAGTCCAAGATGTAAGAAATAATGGAAACTAGACATCAGTGACCAGGGAGAGGAGGTGAAGTTGTGAGATACCTAAGCCTGGGAATCATGACCTGGGAAAAGCTGATTAATTCTTTTGTGTTGCTTTAGCCAGGAATTACACTGAATGGTTCAACCACATACTTGCTGTAAGGTTCTTCAAAGGTATCCACCAACACCTGAGAACACCAATGTCACTTCAGTACTAAAAAGTAAACATGAGTGAGCTACATGTATTTATGAGTCAGCTTGGAAGCACTAAGTGCTCATCTGTAATATTCATCATGCAACTAAAAGGAGTAAGGAGAAATCTGTAAATATACTAGGTAAAACTACAAAAATAAAAATAAGATTTACCATATAAAGAAACATTAAAGCTTTCAAATTATTTAAGCAAAATTTCCTTCAATTCTCTATAGGATTCGACTTAATACTTTTATTTTCTTTGAAAGATAAAATTGTTGTGTCTTGCAAGAAATTCTTTGAATCAATGAGCATTTATGGAATACTTTCTATAAGACAGGGGCTGAGAGATGAGGGTGATGGAGAGGCAGAGACATGTCAAAGACATAGAAAACACTTTTTTTATTGACCTTGGCAGTTCAAACCAGAAGATTACATACACAATCATACACACACA